>NC_036252.1:13049325-13049998 GCF_002742605.1 Olea europaea var. sylvestris
TTGTTTCATTTAAATGGTACATCTTTCTTTACCAATTTGTTGAATCGATGACATTGTCCGACAAGGTTAGAGATAAATCTTCGAATATATGCAAGTTTTCCTTGAGAACTTTTCAACTCACGTACATTTCTTGGCTCTGGCATATTGATTATGGCATCAATTTTTTATTGATCTATTTCAATGCCCCAATATCGAGCAACAAAGCAGAGAAATTTTTCAGAGGCGACGTCAAATGCACATTTCAATGGATTCATCTTCAGTTGATGTCTTCGAAGTCTTTTGAAAACATCCTGTAAATCTTGTAAATGATCATCACGTCTTTTGGTTTTGACAACAAGATCATCTACATAACATTCCAAGTTCTTATACAGCATGTCATCGAAAATCTTCTGTATTGCCCGCTGGTAGGTTGCCCCCGCATTTTTCAATCTAAAAGGCATAACTCTGTAACAATATATGCCTTTAAGGGTACGAAATGATGTGAGTTTCTCATCTTTCAGTTTCATTCGTATCTGGTTGTATCCGGAGAATCCGTCCATGAAAGATAAGACTTTATATTCGGCAGTTGCATCCCCATCAACTCTGTTATCGAAAGTGGAAAATCATCTTTCGGACATGCTTGATTCAAATCTCGAAAGTCAACGCAAATTCTTAATTGCCCATTCTTCTTTTT
>NC_036252.1:13051443-13058723 GCF_002742605.1 Olea europaea var. sylvestris
TTTTTGTTGAAAGACTTGGCCATTCGAGCTTGATAGCACTCTAGATGCATTTGTGCTTCTAACATCTTCTCATCCAAAACTTCCAGCTCTTCCAATCGAAGGCGGGCATTTTCTTTAGTTGTTAAACCTTCCTGGATGGCAATTCGAAGTAACGGGATTCAACACTCTAGAGGAAGTATAGCTTCTACTCCATATACTAAGGCATAAGGAGTAGCTTGTGTTGGAGTCCGATAAGTAGTTCGATAAGCCCATAAGACTTCACTGATTTTCTCATGTCAATCTCTTTTTTATTTGGAGACAATCTTTTTTAACAGACTGCATAGTGTTTTGTTGAACACCTCTGCCAATCCATTAGATGCCGCATTGTACATGAACGAGTTATACTGTTTGAACCCAAACTAAGCACATAAATTGTTTATGTGGCTATTGCAGAATGATTTGCCATTATTAGTTATGATATGCCAGGGGACACCATATCGATAAATAATTTGGATACGAATGAAATCTGCAACATTTTCTTTCTTTACTTCCTTCAATAGTACGGCTTCGGCCCACTTAGATAAGTAGTTGGTCCTGGCAAGGATGTATGCATGCCCTGCTGAAGACTTTAGAGTTATATGTCCAATTATATCAAGACCCCATGCATCAAACGGCCATGAAACTACTGTCGGATGTAATGGTTCCAGAGGTTGAAGGATGAAATTTGCATGGACTTGGCAAACTTCACATTTTCTTGCATAATCCATGGAGTCTTGTACCATAGTTGACCAGTAATACCTCATGCTCTTATTCGAAAATGGAGTTTAGGTCCAGATTAATGGGCACCACAAATTCCAGAGTGGACTTCTTCCACGACATGTGTTGCTTCATCATTACTTAGGTATCGAAGGAAAACTCCATCAAATAATCGTCGGTAAAGTGTTCCCTTATAAAAGATAAAAAGAGATGCATGCCTTTTGATTTCAATTTTTCGTCGTGGATTATCTGGTAGCTTTTGATGTTAAAGGAAATCAATTATTGGCTGTCTCCAATCTTCTCTTTCTTCATCTTCAACTAAATCAACACTATTATTTTCTTCCAAATTACTGGGTAGCAATGACGGAAGTACCCATCTTTGAGCAATTGATATGGAGTGAGAGAAATCTTCATTTGACCTAGCTAAAACAGTGGCCAAATTAGCTAAGGCATCAGCTTTCCTGTTTTTACTTCTCGGGACGAATTTAATTTTTATTGAATCTAATCGTCTCATAAGCATTGATGCATATTCGTGATATGGCTTCAAGTCTGAATTACGGACTTCATACTCAGTTAAAAGTTGATTGATTATCAATTTAGAATCTCCAAAGACTTCCAACTGGTTGATATCCATATCCAATGTTGCTTCTAAGCCAAGGATAAGAGCTTGATATTCCACCACGTTGTTTGAACATTTCTCTATTAAGGCAAAAGAGTAGGGCATGACGAGATGGTTTGGAGTGACAAAGACTACCCCTACTCTGGCTTTATAACTTCAGGCTGTCCCGTCGAAATATAGCCTCCAAGATGGTATGACTTCAGTGAATAGAACTTCTTCATCGGGAAGGTCTTCTTGAAGTTCCCATTCTGCTGAAATTGGGTGGTCAGGCAGGAAATCTGTCAAAGCTTGTCCTTTAATAGCCTTTTGTGGAATGAAATTGATATCGAACTCAAACAACAGCAGTGCCCATCTTCCAATCCTTCTAGAAAGAATTGACCTAGACATTATGTACTTCAATGGATCAATCTTCGAAACAAGATTGATTGTTTGTGATAGCATATAATGTCTCAACTTTTTAGCTATGAAGATTAATGCAAGGCATATTTTTTCAATAGGTGAATACTTCATTTGAGCACCTACTAGTGTCCGACTCAAGTAATAGAGTGCATTCTATTTCCTTCATTGTTGACTTGGACAAAAAGTACTCCTAGAGAATATTCCTGTACTACAATATAAAGAGTCAGTGGCTTCCCTAGGATTGGAGCTATGAGTACCGGTGGACGGGATAAATATTGTTTAATGCTTTGGAAAGCATTTTGACAAGCATTGTTTCATTTAAATGGTACATCTTTCTTTACCAATTTGTTGAATCGATGACATTGTCCGACAAGGTTAGAGATAAATCTTCGGATATATGCAAGTTTTCCTTGGAACTTTTCAACTCACGTACATTTCTTGGCTCTGGCATATTGATTATGGCATCAATTTTTTATTGATCTATTTCAATGCCCCAATATCGAGCAACAAAGCAGAGAAATTTTTCAGAGGCGACGTCAAATGCACATTTCAATGGATTCATCTTCAGTTGATGTCTTCGAAGTCTTTTGAAAACATCCTGTAAATCTTGTAAATGATCATCACGTCTTTTTGTTTTGTTGACAAGATCATCCACATAACATTCCATGTTTTTATGCAGCATGTCGTCGGAAATCTTCTGCATTGCCTGCAGGTAGGTTGCCCCGACATTTTTCAATCCAAAAGGCATAACTTTGTAACAATATATCGAAATGATGTGAGCTCATCGTCTTTCGGGTTTATTCGTATCTGGCTATATCCAGAAAATCCGTCTATGAAAGATAAAACTTCATACCCGGTAGTTGCATCCACCATTAACTCTGTTATCGAAAGTGAAAAATCATCTTTCGGACATGCTTGATTCAGATCTCGAAAGTCAACGCAAATTCTTAATTGCCCGTTCTTCTTTTTGACAGGGACAATGTTCACGATCCATGTTGGGTATTTCACTTCGCGTATGAATCTAGCTTTAATAAGTTTGTTGACTTCCACTTCAATTTAAGGGATCAGTTTTGCTTACTGCAAGATGATGCACTGCAACCTTAGGGTCTAACCCTAGTATTTCCTTGTAAGACCACGCAAACACATCTTTGTATTCCTAAAGCAGACTAATGTACTTGAATTCCTCTTTTTGACTGAGGAAGACACTTACAAATATTGGTCTCGGGTTTTCTTCGGTCCCCTAGTTCAATTGTTTCAAGTCATCCACGGTAGCTTGTCCTCCTTCTTCAAAGGTAAGTGGGACTGGTTCAGGTTCATCAGTTGCGATAGAACTTTCAGACTCGGAGTCTGAGTTGGGAGCTTCTTCAAAGGCTATATGATTGACAGAGACTTCTTCCTTATCTTCATTACCCTGTAGAGACAGATAAACTTTTTGATGTCTTCGTCTTCTTCTTGACTGTTGTGATTTTGAACTTGGATCAGAAGCTTTAATTCCAAGTTGAAAAAATGCAGATTGTCTTTGTGATGACACCTGGGGAGCTTGTACATTCCTATCAATTTGGGTAGAAGAAGAAGAATCTTCGCTTAATCTTTGGAAGATGGAAACTTTACCTTTTACATCGACTATTGGGGAGGGTTATCCTTTTAACCTTTTAAACACCGAAACTCTGGCATTCTCATTTTCAATTCGATCGAACACTGAAGGTATCGGTTGGTTTGATTTCTCTTCTACAACTTCATAAATTTGAACCATGATGGAGTTTGAGGAAACTTTCTTGACCTTTATCTTCCTCGATTGATTGGGATTATATCCCAAACCATATCTGGGTCGGGACACTAAGGCTCCATCAGAATTAGAAGGGACAGGCCCTCCTGAAAGGATAGCATTAAGATCACCTAATTTATGAGGCTCTCCTTTTTCAAACCCAACATTTTCGAATAACTTTTTAACTTGAGGATTGTAACATCATTTGAGAGTCTGTTTTGATTTAGGATCTCCTTCTTGTTTGGACGAGCTAGAAATACAAAGCTTTGGTATGCCTGGGATAGATGTCGAAGCTTCCAATGTAGATTTATGTTCTTCTAGACCGCCATGAGCCGATGGGGGCAGAAACAATTTTGGAATACTAGGTATTGGAAGAGTTAACTCTTTTCTCAACATCGATTGATTCTATTTGAGATTTTTTTGCCTTTAGAGAATTCTTTGGATGTAAATTTTGACTTGCCTTTGATAAGTTGATGATATTGAGTAGCACTAGACGTATCATGATCGTTTGCATCTTCTTTGATTTTAAATCCAAACATGGTCAACCCTGCAGAATAGCACTCTTCATCTTCCATGTAAAATTTGGCATTAGCAAAATGTGATTCTTCTTCAAGGAATGGTTTAGACTCAGCTACCACACATTTAACTTCTTTATCTCAGCTATATTTGACGCATTGGTGCTAAGTGAAAGGTACCACTCCAGTTTCATTTAGCCAAACACATCCAAAGAGTAACCCGTATGATGTTTTAGCATTAATGACATGGAAGAGAGCTGAGGAAATTAATTCTCCTAATCATGCCAATGGCTCGCTGACCTTTCTAATTAAATCCTTGAATCATGATCTTGCTTTTGGACAGATTACCAATATTAATTTCAATTTTCTTCATTGTTTTGATCGGCATAATATTTACAGCAGATCCACAATCGATCATTATGCGATTTATCTTGCATTCTCGAATATAACCTCTGACATACAATGGTTTATTATGTGGACGAGAACCCAGTTGTAAATCTTTATCGTCGAATATTATGGTGGCCATATAGTCTTGAGGAGTTGTGGATCCAATATGTTCTAGAACTTTACCTTCGTATTCTTTCGGATCAATTAAAGCTGCGACCAAAGCCATTCGATCATCGAAAGGAAGACTAAGAGGCTCTACTAGACTTGTATTGGTAGGAATATTGTTAAGCCATGAATAGTTTTCTTCTATTTTGAAATCTACCTTAATACATTCTTCGTTTCATTTTTCTCCTCTACATTGATTACACTGGAGATGAGATATTATTTATTAAAGAAACCCTTGGGAAAAAAATACCCAGGGTTGGTAGTCCAGGAAGAACATGTGGACCTGTTTTTCTCCCGGTTGGCTTAGTAGGTATTCTTGGCTTGGCTTGGCTTCAGGTTTTTTTCCTTGGTTGTTTCTTGGTCTTGATTTATTGTCACAAACATTAGAACTTAGGAGTTGTGGAGCCTTTCGATGATGTCTTTTCACAAAAGTCCATGCCTTGATCTTCTTTTGATGTTTCCTCTTTATTGGGTTGAATTTTTGTACCCAATCCCTCCAGCTCTGTTCCTGTAAGAGGTGTAGAAGGTAATATTTTACCTGTCTTGTTTGACATTCGGTATTTCTCTTTCTTCTTTATGACGGTGGACCAGCTGTTACCAATCTCGTTTTCAGATTCTAAGTTAAAATCCCAAACATCCAAATCACGTGTCATAATTTCATAAAAGGTTGGACGATTGGATGCATTTGGTCTATCCATCCCCGAATAGACGTAACTGATAGTGATTTCTCTGTCTACCTCAAACTTCACTAGGATGGCTCCTTTCAGAAGTTGAGGTCAAAACTCCTTAACTGAGGATTTACAGGCATCCTGTACATCAGAGAATGTTTGTTTCTTTTCTGCAATGGAAATTGGATCAAATGATCTAAATGAAACCATCGAGCAGGCGGCTGTTAGATTTTCTCCAGTTTCAAGTTTGATCTTATTTTCTTTGTCTACGTGAACAATAAGATCTTTCAAGACAAAGCATTTTTTAACTGGATGGCTAATGATCCTATGAAATTTACAGTATTTAGGACAATCGATCTTACTAGCTTCCTCGGGTCTTTTTGGTACTGGGAGTTCGATTATCTTTTATTCAAGGAGCTGATCCAGAATTCTAGAAATTTCAGAATTTGAGAATGGGTACTTCTTTCCTTCAAGTTCTTTTAGAGTCACATGGCCTCTGTTCTGGATTTGTCCTTTGTTAGGTCTAAACTCTGGCTTTAGTTTTGGGTTCGAGCTTGACCCCTGGAAAGCTATATTTGCAGGGACAGTAGAAATTGCCATAGCTTCTTTGAACTTACTTGCAATGGCGTCCTTATTTATCTTCTTCTTAGAATCTTTCTTGTCACATGGATCACTCTGTAAGTAGCTCCCATGCCTTGCAATTTGGAGCTTCAGGTCATGAACATGTGTCACCAATTCTTTGAATGAGTGAGGTATATTTGCTTGGAGATTATAAAGAAATCCCTAGTGGTGGTAATGGCTCGGCTCGGCCCTTAACCTCATGAGCTCGGCTCGCGCTCGTGGCGAACAGAGCTCATGGCTCGTTTTAATGAGCCGAGCCGTTGATTTTGGGCGAGCTCGGCTCGGCCTACGAGTTCATGGGTCGAGCCAAGTTTTGGCTCGTGGGCTCGTCCTTTTTTTAAATAGAGAAAAACACAAATAATGTAATGAAAACACTTTTTTAAAAAAAAATAAAGTGTTAAAAAAATACAAATAATTTAATGAAGATACTTTTTTATTTTTTTATTTATATCATATTGTAATATTTTTTATAAAATATAAAATATTTATATAATGAAGACGAATTATTTTTTAAAATACATTTACAAAAAAAATATTTTTTATTTCTTTTTAAAGTAGATAAAATGTAAACATCTTCCTTTATCCGGGCTTGGGACCAGCTACCTCAATTTTAAGTAGGCGGAGTTAAAAATTGTACACAAACAACTTATTGTAACGTGTACAATTTTTTAAAGAAAATTAAATTTAACAATTAAAAAATAAGGAAATTTTGATTAACATAATTAAATTAAATATCACTTACCTGACGACATGCAATTTCAGCGTATTTATCTTGTAGTCGAAAATCAGCATTCTGTCAATCCTTCACCCACATTAACGCATCCAAAACATCTTCTTTTAGTCTACTCCTGACATCGATTAAAACCCTTTTACCTGCACTAAAAGCAGACTCCAAAGCAACAGTGCTAACCGGAGGTATCAGCAGATCTTTCGCAATTGCAGAAACAATTGGCCAACTTCTTTCATACCTTCGCCAGAATTCAATTACTTCTTTTGAACTTTTTTTAATTGTTCTGTCTGTTGGCATATTATGATTGAAGTAGTCAATTAACTCAACAGGCATCGCATTTTGAGTTTTAGCCGATGTTTGATGAGATGCAAGTGTAGACGACATGGCACTAGATGAACACATTGCATTGCATCATATCTAAATGTATTACTGCCTTGAAATAAATTCATTATTTCGGTATCATCTTCTTCAATTTTAGCCGAAGGAGTAGGTGCAGAGGGTACCCAACTAATATTCGCACCCATTTTTTCTGCATATAAATCATACATTAATGTTTCCTCGGCTCGCGCTTAAGCTCGTGATTTTACGAGCCAGATCCGCCCACGAGCCCTATTTTGACGAGCTGAGCGGTTGAGCCGACGAGCGGCTCGGCCCTTTTGACATCCCTATTAATCTC
>NC_036252.1:13059404-13072201 GCF_002742605.1 Olea europaea var. sylvestris
TTTTTGTTTGGGCCCTAGTCGCGTGGAACAGTTCAACAAGTGTCTCTTCAAGATGAGTCATAGTTTGTTTCACCTTTTTACCTGCCATTGTTGATGTAGTAATTGAAATTTGAAGATTTTGAGATCAAAAGATGAAATGACAAGAAAGTCTCACCGGCCGTGCCAAGAAATTTGTACGATGAAATTTCATGTACTAAAGTACAGAAATTGTTACAAATTGTATTTTGAGAAATACAAGTGATGTTGACATTCTTGTAATTGAAAAATTGCAAAAATTCTCTAATTAATGATCTGAATATTTGAAGATGAGAGACCACGTGGCTTGAATCCTGGTCTTCGAAAATTTGTTGAAAATTTGATTTGTCGAGACTTGATTTTTTCGAAACTTGAATCTTGAGGCTTGGATTTGGACTTGAATTTGATTTGATTTGAAGAAGATTTTGATCTTTTTGGATTTGGCATGAACCTGTTTGATTCGAAAAAGATTTTGATCTTCTTTGGGTTCACTGAGTTTAGTTTTGAGAGGATTTCTTCCCTTCTTTCGGCTTTGGAATTTTTTCAGCACTTCGTGATTGCGTTCTCTGCTTTCTTTCTTGCTTCGCTTTCACCTCTTCTTCTTCTTGTACCCTTATCTTATGGACCATTGGTCCTATTTATTGAGGAGAATTCGTACTAATTTTGGTAATTGCTCAATTATATTTAATTAAAAGGGATAATTGAGTGATTATGGTTTTATTTATTTGTTTGTTTAGTTATTTATTTAAAATGTGGGATGGGCCTTTGGGTTATGGACCTTAGTAGACTTTAATTTAATTGGGCTAATGATTCAAATCGACTCAATCCATTTTATTTTATTTTTTGTCTACAAGTGCATCTTAAAAAGAGTCTTATAACTCATATTTTCTTTAAAAATTTTCAATTATTATTATTGCAATACAAATTTTCAGTATAATTTACATCATATTATTAGAAAATTTTACATGGGATATGACATCAAAAAATTTCGAAATTTTACATCCGAGCAAGTCAAATTCGTGTAAATTTTTGGATGTAAAGTTACATGGGGTATCGAATGAAAATGCCTCACAACTTTTTTGTAAGTTTGATTATGCCCCCTAACTTAAAATGTATGTGTCCGTGCGCTGTACATGACAAGGCTCTAGAAATCCCATGTAACAAGTAAACATGGGCCCTACACTCCATGTCAAACCAAACAGGCATTTGGTCGAAACTCGTGAAGAGGCAGAACAAATGTGGGATACCGTACCCATTGAACTAAGTCGACCACTTTGCGAAGGACTGAACCCTCATCATGGGAGAGGCGACATAAAGGACTCACCAGGAGATCTTTCATACAATCCTTAGTAGACCCATAAGACCCCACAATATGCTCCAAGTAGGAAAGGAGTTGAATTTGGACGACAAGTAGAAGCTTAAGAGCTTCTTGCTAATAAACTTGGACATTTTCGTCTGGAGGCATGAATATATGGTATGCATCTACCCTAAAACTAGTTGTTACCACATTAATATTGATCCAAAGTTCACTCCTTACAAGCAAAAGATGATAGCTCTTAACCTAGAAAGACACAAAACATTGAAGGAAAAATTGGAAAAGTTGATAACCAAAGGGTTCATCAGAGAGGCTATCTATTCGAAGTAGATTTCTAATTCGGTCCTAGTAAAAAAGTACAACGACGAGTGAAGGGTATGTATAGACTTTTCCAACCTTAAAAACCTGTTCCAAGGACAGTTTCCTACTTCCAAGGATAGACCAATATATGGACTCTACTGTAAGACATGAGTTATTCAGTTTTATGGATGCTTACTAAGGCCCCATGCATCCATCTAACGAGGAAAGCACCTCATTCATCATAGATAGGGGACTTTATTGTTACCAAGTCATGCCCTTTGGCCTGAAAAAGGTCGTGGCGACTTATTGAAAGTTTGTTAACAAAATGTTTATCGACCTCATTGGCAAGATAATGGAAGTTTAAGGATGGTATGGTAGTAAAGAGCCTTAAATCTGTGAACCATGTTGAACGCCTTGAAGCTGCTTTCAAAATTGTAGAAAGGCATGGAATGAGGCTAAACCCATTCAAGTGTGTTTTTGTTGTAGCCTCTAGAAAATTCATGGTCAATCAATGACACATAGAGGCTAACTTTGAAAAGATCAAAGCCTTATTGGACATGAGGTTCCTTAGAAAACTTGAGAAAGTGCAAAGTCTCACAGGCTGTTTGGCAGCATTGAGCCGGTTCGTTTCAAATGCCATCGATAAATACCTTCTATTCTTTAAAGTTCTCAAGGGAGGAAAGAGATTCAACTAGATTGTTACACCTATAAATTACGTGACATAAGCATGATGGAGAAGGTCCCACATTGGCAAACTCGATATTGATTATTTAATTGGATTGGACCTATTAAATTAAGTAACCTTATATTGGGCTTGGACTTGGGCCCATTTCATTAGCACCTACTTAGGCCCTCTCATTTCTCTATATATAGGTGATTCCATTCACAATCAAAGGTATTTTCATTCTAACCTTAGCCAAATCCCTTATCCCGTCTCTTGCACTCAATTCTCTTTGACGCGACAGCTGATTTAACTATAGGAGTGCAATCGGATTTCTAGCCAACAAAATTCTAGCCATTTTTCATACGTCATCATTTCTTTCATATTTAGGAATCTTTGGCCATACGAAGTGATTGGAAACATGGACAATCTTCAACTCTTGCAAAAATGGAAGACTTTCACCGTCATCATCCAGTTCGAAAGATCTACATGGGCCATCAGAATCCTCATCTTCAACCTAGTATCGAGACGATTGTGACGTACCGGCCTGGTTTTTCAAATTTGCAGTGTCCTTTCTTTCTCGCCTATTTCTAGGTGGAAGGACTTCTTGGGGGTCATGGCTTTGCCTATAATCTTGTTGCCTTTGCATAGGATGAGGTTGTCAAGGCTATTTCTAGGTGCCGATGAGCCAGTTTTGTCAAAGTCACTGGTGGATTTTTAAGGTTCACACTCTCGTGTACATTCTAAGGGAAGATTTTCTGTCCCTTGTGGTAAATTGTCAACAAGTCTGCTAAAGGTGTAATTAGTTAACATGTCCACCTCTACTCTCTTTCAGTAGGGCTAGGGTCTCTCTTTTACCTTTAGAGTAAATCCTTTGATTATGCTCACCCTCATCTTGCTGGAAAGCACCCTGCTAAGACATTTGATATCCCTCTTGTTCTTGCATTTGCATAAGTAAGTGCTATATGACCACATTTTGTTAGACTATGTTCCTCATATTTATAGCCAACTTGGGCTTCACACTCTATATCAAACCGCCAAGAGGCATTTGGTTGAACTTCGTAAAGAGGTCAAATCAATGTTGGATACCAACCTATTGAACTAAGTCGACTCCTTTGTAGAGAACCGAACTCTCATAATTGGAGAGGCTATAGAAAGGACTCAGGAGGAGATCTTTCTATAATCCTTGGTACGTGATTGATGTGACAACTCATTACTATCGTCGCCCTATCCACCAGTTAGGTCAAGTCTAAGTCCCATGCGAGATATTATGGATAATAAAGTGGTATTAACATTCAATGCTCGTATAGCTTGACATCTTGGACAAGAGGCCTCATCCACACATATGAAGCCGCATACAATTTCATCCTACGGTTGGTATTCAACATACTCTACTATAAAAGTTCGCACAATGTGCTATTCCAAAGATAATGTAAGTTTAAACTCTTAAGTTATAACTTCGCTATATCATTATTCTATCTATCACTCTTCAAAGCCGCTACTTTTTACATTGGAGGCTCACGTTTAAAGCACTCTCACACACATATATATTTTTTTCAACTGACTTGATCGTCAGAGTGCGACGGCCAACTTCACCCCTATCCGAGGAAGCCACGTGTGGCTAATGGTTTATCAAAGTATGTAGTGATTAGTCTTGCAAGAAAGTATAAGGCTTTGGGATCTGTTAGCCACATTAGGGTTACAAAATTTGAGGTCAACGATTGTAATCATTTCGTAGTTTATGTGAATTCTGTAATTGGGAAATTTTGTTTAACTTCATGTACAACTTTTTATTTGACATGCATTCATTTTTCCTAGAAAATAATTAGCCTTTTTTTTTTTTTTTTTTTTTTTTGGGTGCATTTAGTCTTTTCTTTATTGGTATTTGTTTATGTTATATTGTACGACTAGGAAGGGGAGTCATCGATGTGGCCTGTAGACTTTGTGCATGTGTGGCGATTTTTTTTTTCTTTTATATAAATCGGAATTCAGCAAATTGCGTAGGTTAAATTTTCAAGTTCAAAGTTGTGTTCCCAACTTATCTGCGTTATAAGTTGGATTTATGAATTTTATTCTACACAATTTGTGATACCCCAACTTCTAGGAAATGATGACGACGATGATGATGATGATTATTATTATTTTGCTAAACATGCTTGTCAAGTACATATGGGTACATTTTCTTTTTGAGTTTGGGGAACTGCTGATAACTAATTGGATGTTGATGCATTATAGGAACAAATTAATTAACTGATTCTCTTGTGCATTCACATGTAAATCATACACATAGTGTTGGAACATCTAAACTATAGAATGCTAAGATTAAGGTCGGCTCAAATGGTTGAGGCTATATTATAAATTGTGAGAACAGAGCACGTACTCGATAACTAAATATTTGACAGAGCTGGCTCGCTATTGTAAACAAAATCTCGTAGCATAAAATCTAATGGATCGTAATCATTACATCAGATATTAAAGAATTAACTAAGAATTTATCTAATATAGAGCAATTGATTCCAGAACAGCAACAGAAATAGATTTGAAAAAGATTTCAATCGTGGTGAATTCTATTTTACCCAATATACAAAGGGTTTTTGCTTAAATTCATTCCAAGGAAATAGCTAAATTTAAGGAAAAATTTTAGTAAACAAAAGAGATGGATAGCTTATTCTAAATTAAATGAGAGACTCCCTACTTGATAGAATTTATCTCCTGTCCCCAGTGGACACGGAGAGCCGTAAGTATGGCTCTCTAAAGGTATGCATGTTGCAAAGAACTTTAAGGTTCTTCTGTCACATCAGCAGTAGGAAATTTTTATCCTATCCACTGTTGGCAGGAGGTAAGATCTGCCCTACTTGATACATATGTAATCTTTACTTGAAAATATACATTTTGAACCTCTAGTATGCCTTGAGGTTGAGTCCATGATCTTCAGGCTGTCGCTGCAAATGTTCTTCAATAGTACTAGAATTATTATCCTGCCAAGTCCAAACTATATCCTTGAGTGAAGGCCTCAACTCTTGATCACAAAACCTCCTATATTCCAAGGTATCTCCAGCACTTTTCATCACCTCCACCACATGAAGTGACGGTGTCACCTCGAATATTTCGACATCTATCGTCAGCTGCCCTTTTCTCCCCCACTTGCTGCCTTGCAATTTCACTAGTCCATCTTTTTTCTTCACTCTGAAACTCTCCATCGAAGCCACCTTCTCCAATTTTGACACAATTTGTGACGGTGGCATTTCGGTTGTGAACCATACCTCGGCCTTGTTCTTCAAGTCTTTTTCGAATAAACCCGACAGATCGAATCCTGGGGACTGAGAGATTATATCAAATGCATTTAAACTATGCAGCCTAGGAAATTTTTTCTTTTCTTCTTTCCCTTTGGAAGAACAACCCTCTGAATCTGAATCAATGGCGTCAAAAATGTTGCGAGGAAAATCTTCCTCGTCGAGATCAAGATCTGCGACTTCAATTTGCTTGAACCCTTTTCTGAACCAGGCATTTTCCATGAGCCTAGCTACTGTAATTCTTGTAAATGGATTTGGATCAAGAATTCTTGAAAGAAGCTTTCTAACCTCATGAGGGAACCATTGTGGGCACCTGAATTCACTTTTCCTTATTTTCCTATACATTTCCATGAGATTACTATCATGAAATGGAAGATAACCAGCTAGCAAAACAAAGAGAATGACTCCACATGACCAAATGTCTGCCTTTTCGCCGTCATAGCCCCTCTTGTTTATCACCTCCGGCGCCACATATGCTGGAGTCCCACAAGTTGTATGCAAAAGGCCGTCTTGCCTTTTCGATTCCAGCAATGCACTCAGCCCAAAATCCGACACCTTCAAGTTCCCTGCTTCATCAAGAAGGAGATTTTCTGGCTTCAAATCGCGGTGGTAGACACCCTGGCTGTGGCAAAAATCGACCGCGGCAATCAACTGTTGGAAATATTTCCGGGCGTCCTCTTCCTTGAGTCTTCCTTTAGCCACCTTGTTGAAAAGCTCGCCGCCTTTAACGTATTCCATGGCGAAATATATGTTGGATTTGCTGGCCATAACCTCGTACAACTGAACAACATTGGGGTGCTTCACTAGCCTCATTACAGAAATCTCACGTTTGATTTGATCGATCAAACCAATTTTCATTACCTTCTCTTTATCAATGATTTTAACAGCCACGCTCTGGCCAGTTTTAAGGTTTCTCGCATGATAAACCTTTGCAAAAGTCCCTTGTCCGAGCAATTTCCCCAGCTCGTACCTTTTCATCAAAATATGTCCTTTATTCTCCATTTTTCTTCCCTGTCCACTCATCAATAAATCATCTACAAAGGATCAAAAGCACATAAAAAAATCAGAAAATTCCTCCATGGAGCCATCTTCTGCGGCACAATTTTCGAGAAATTTAGAATATTTTGAATTAATGTTGGAACAATGGAGAGAAGAAAACAAAGAAGGGCTGAAAACCTTGCCCAAAGGCAAGGCTAAAGAAATTCCTGAATATGAGAAGGAAAGGAATTGGAGAGAAATGTAACAACTTTATGGGAAAATCCCATGTTTAGGGAAGCCTCAGAATAACAAGAATTTGGATTTCCAGGTACAAAGATAAGGGCAATCAGTAAGTACATATTCTATATATAGCAAATGCATCTAATTTTGAAACTTTTGATGATCCACAGATCTAAATTTGTGATATAATCCGCAGAACTATTTCTGTGTTTCCCATGCAATGTGAGAAGTTTGTGGAACATACAAATCTTCTGTAGGCCCGTGACTGGGGATAACAAGAAGGAGATGAGAAATTAGTAGTAGAAAACAAAGTTATTTATATTTTATATTTTTTTTGGGTTCTTTTTCACAATATTCAGTAGCGTCATGCAATTACAATAATAGTCTTTATTACAAGAATTACCTTCCAAATATCGTGCAAATTAAGTTGTAGTTGTATTGTTGCAAAAGGAATATCTAGGTGCTTTACGTGGGTTGATCATGCACTCTCATTTTATATAATGTCACGTTATCTTTATCTTTTAACGCTTGTCACGATAACTTTTCTCACACATGTCGTGTAACCTCTCCCCATCTCCACTTGCGTTCCCTCATTCCTTTTCCTCTCTGGCCCTACGACTCCTGTGGAAAACTTGGAATCAAATGTCAAAGTTGTTTTAGTGGATAAAAATTGCAATACATCGACTCAAATACTCGTGAAATTAAAATGCGATAAAAATGTTACATGATTTAGCCCATGCCCGCTTTAATTATTTCAAAACTCTTTATTTCGCATACTCATTTTTAATAACAAGTTTATATAATAAAATATTTTATACGTACATATTCTTCAAAAGAATTTACTATTCAAAACATCATTTTTCTTTAATTTATATTTATAATAGCCATCGAAAGGAGCTTAATATTATTGTCAAATAATTAATTTTTATGAATCTTTCCCGAGATATGTTGTTGAATCAAGATTGATGGAAAAAAATAAATCATAAAAGGAATCTTAATTGAACCCACGCTATTTTTCTCGACAGCGCTATGACGGAAGGGACAAGCAAAGGATGGCCGTTAAATCCATGGTACACATGTTCGCATGTTACTGGATCCATAACTTTAAACCTTTACACGCGTATTCACATATATGGTTGTCAATTCTAATCATTAAAACCTGACAAAAATTTCTGTGCTAAAAACTGCCTTTTAAGTATTTTTTATAATTGGAAATTTCTTGCTGCAACGTATTGGAGGATATAATCCTACTATATAAAAAGGGATTGTGAAGGTACTGTAGAAAGCAACAGTGACTTGATCCATTTTTATTATAGCATTTTTGTTTTGTTTTTTTTTTCAATTAGGGATCAAAAACGACGTCGTTTGCTTGGTATATATTTTATTTTATTATACACTACCTACAAATTTACTGCAACACGCAATTTTCATTCCTCCCCCACTTCGATATAGATATATATCTAAATATAAGAAAAAAAATTACTTTTATATATATAAAAAAAAATAGAAATAATATGCGACATAAATTTATGTGCTAAAATCTGCCTTTTAAATATGCTTGTCAATTCTAATCATTAAAACCTGACAAAAATTTATGTGCTAAAATCTGCCTTTTAAATATTTTTTATAATTGGAAATTTCTTGCTGCAACGTATTGGATGACAATGGGTCCATAATTTAATCGGTGGTTTATTGTTAAACTTTAATTTTAATTATATTATATTTTTGAAATAAAAAAGAAACCATTTTTCGAAATCTAATATATGTATACACCATTATGGCAATCATGGAGGTAAAATGTTTCTTTTGTTGCCTGGTTTCGAATCAAAGTTCTAGCAAATTTAACTTAAAATTTTACTTCAATTTAGTAACGATCCGATTCCACTAAAAACCATCCTGTTCGAACGGTTGGTTAGTGATTTAACCGGTTCATATGCTTACTTGATCAATTAAATCACTCGAAATAACTATAATTGAATGTTTCACATTTATCTTTCTTGTAGAGCATTTTTAAAACCATTCGGTTCGAATGGTTGGTTAGTGGTTTAACCAGTTCATATACTTGATCGATTAAATCACTTGAATCGGACCATACCAAGATGCTGCTCAGCAATTCCTGAACTGGACCAGCCAGTCTGGTCTATTTTAATAACTATGATTGAATGTTTGACATTTATCTTTCTTGTAAAGCATTTTTAAAAGACTTTTTAAACATAAGATATTTTATATTTTAGAGAGTCAATTCTTAAAATTATATTTCAAGAAACTCTTCAAATTAACATTTTAAAATGAATAATGTTATTTAGCCTTACTGGTGTTATAACCACAGTTTAAGTGGTGTTAATATGACATTAAATGATAGATAAAATTAAATAAGTCATTTAATTTCATATTTCATGCAGCCTATTTTCAAGCACCACTTGGATTGGGGTTATAACCCTAGTGGGATCGCATCTCATTATTCTTTTAAAATATAGAATGAGTTTGACTCTTTAAATTTCAATTTTCAATGGAGGTAATACAATAATTTGGAAGAAACTTATAGAAAATAAAAGACATAAATAATAAATAGTTTTCGTGGGAGCGAGCGCAATATGGGTCGGTACAATTCTAAAAGGAATCGAACCGAATCGAGTACCAATGAAAATTCTAGAAATGGAACCATTGATTTTATATCCAACTATAGAACAAAATCGAAACCGAACAAAATTCTATTTCGATTTGGTCTAGTATATTGAAAAAATATTAAAATAAGAGTGTGAAACTACTTGTCAATTGAAAATGGACAAAAATAGAGTATGAAATCACTTGTTATTCTTGTAATCTAACGATAAAAAAAAATCAATTAAACAACTCAACAAACAAAAATTAAATCCAAAACTCAAGACAACTCATAAAGGCGAAAGAAAATAAAAACTACTAAACACACCATAAACGGCAAAATATTGATCGAAGAATAATTTTAAGCAAATGCATAATAGGGAAAATTGCAGCCGAGGTACCAAACATTTCGTTTATTAGCAGACTTAACTCAAACCTTTCATTTGTGCCATCCACGATATCAAACCTTTCAAAATTCACACCCGAAATCCAAATGGATAGAAATCGTTAGTAAATCCGTCAGTTGACCTAGAGTCAACATTTTGACCAAATTTTGACAAAGAGTAAAAATGTAACATTATATTTTCTATAAAAAAAACAATTAAAATAAAAAATCTAAAAGCAAATTACCCGTTATCTTCTTCACAGACTCTATACCTCCCACTCCCAAGGAAAAAAAAAAAACCAGAACCGCCCATGGGGCATAGCCCAGTGGTGTAAATGACAGGAGTGAGGTTATCTCACGCCGCAATGTGGGGGTTTGATTCTTGAGACATGGAATTGGACTTCTTGTAGGCGCAGTGTACAGGCAGCTCTTGTTTTCTGACCTATTGGGGCACATCCCGCGATTTACCTCCCTCACAAAATTTTAGGAGCGGGACAGTGGAGGTCCTCATGGTTGGGGTTCAACCATTTTAAAAAAACCAGAACCAACAAATGGAACCATCACTGCCAAATGAAATTCTTTCTTCAGGTTTTGTGAACGTATCTAACTCATCCAGGAAGGATGAATTTGTGGGAAACTATCCAGCATTAACAAATTTGTTAGCAAATTCATCCTCAAGCTCTTGTTAACAAATTCTTCAGCTGTCCAGCATTAACAAATTCATCCTCAAGCTCTTGTTAATGCTGGACAGCTGAATGCGAGCAGCAGCTCATCTAGTATCCCACTCAAGCTGATAAATAAGAGCTTGAGGAGCCATCTTTAATCTTGGAACTATGGCGGCTTGAGGGGCCATCTTTAATCTTTCTAACCTCGCGAGCTGAAGATTGATTTGGGAGTGATGGACGGCGCAATTGGAGTGGTGGACGGCAGTGGTCGGCGTAATTGGAGTGGGTGGACGTTGGTTTGACTTCGGTGGGTTGGGTGGGCTTGGTCTAGGGAAGAATAAGATGATTTTTTTTTTTCAAATTCTTTTCTTTTTATTTTCTTTTTGGCTTTTTAATTTAATTAATTTAATTGTTTTTTTTATAGAAAATATAATGTTACATTTTTACCCTTTTAAATGTAATCAAAATTTGGTCAAAATGCTGACTCTGGGTCAACTGACGGATATACTAACGGTTTTCATTCATTTAGACTTCGGGTACGAATTTTTGAAAGGTTTGGTATCGTGGGTGGCACAAATGAAATATTTGGATCAAGTCTGCTAATAAACGAAATATGTTGGTACCTCGACTGCATTTTCCCTAATAGATATCAAATTATATGTAGCATTTAGAACCTGATTATCTTTTGTAATCTTCGAGGATCTTGATTTTTTGTGGTTGACCACTTTGAAAACAACAAGAAATTTGAAATCTTATGAAATATTAAACTAAAAATATATTTTTTTCCTATTGGGGTGCATTAAAGATATGAATTTTTAAAGTATTTATAAAATTATTTAAACTTAAGTTTTGACTACTCGTTAGTTTTGCTGCAAAGGAAAGAAGAAAAAGCATATGGAAAATAGAATTTTGACTTGAGATAATTTTAAGGTCTAATGTTCAAGGATCTACTGCATCTTGGAATAGTAAAAAGAAAAATTAGAGATAATCGAATTCACTACTGGCTCTCAATGTAGTACCAAGGGCCAAACTGAAATTGACTAGTTCTTAGTGTATGGTACCAAAATCGATCTATCTAATAGAGGAATCAAAGTCGAACCGACTAGTTCTACCTAGTTCAGTTAGGTTCATAGAAAAAATGCACGTCTCTAGTTTTTTGGTAATAGTAAAATTAATTGTTAAAGATAAATGACCGATTGGAACACTTAAAATTTTTTACTCAAAATTTATAGATGCTTTTAAAATTATAAAACATACTCTTCAAAAATAAAGAATTTTTTTTGTAGATGCTCTTAATATTATAAACAACTATTGAAAGTACAGCAAAATTGTTTAATAACATACGTGAAATTCACACAAAAAAAGCATATGAAAGGGTAATTAACACATAATATCCATACATATTACAATTATTTTGTGAAACATTCATATTTTTTTTATTTTTTTGGCATTTTCATCCCGAATTACACCTTTGATTATCCAAAAACATCATTTTCATGTAAAATGACAAATATACCTTTATAATTAAGTAAAATAAAATAAAAAAGAAAAGAAAAATAAAAAAAACTACGGGTTTGTTTGATTGGAATTATTGAATTTGAATGGAAAGAAAACGAATTGAAGGAAATTAAATTATCTAGAATTTGTTTTAGTGTGAATTGTCATTTAATAGTGTTTGATTGACATTAATTTTCCACTTGAAAAATGTTAAAATAAAAGTGTCTTTTGATATTCTTTTGATTTTATTTTATTAGAAAATTGTCAATTTAAGAGATATTCACTCCTACAATTATTTCTAGAATTTGTTTTCAATGCAAAAAAAATAAAAATAAAAAATTTCAAAAATCATTTATATTTTGGTGTTCGTTTGACTTTGTTTTATATGAAAATTTTCAATTTAACGGATATCATCTTTTACAATTGTTCTTAAAATTTATTTCCATTACAAAAAAAAAATGTCGTAAACATAAAACCACCTACCCCATAGGAAAACGAATTCCCCAAAAACCAAGAATTGGTGCTCGTGTGAGTGAGACAAAGGTGGAAAATTAATTGGTGAGAAAATTTTGGCTGTCAAACAAGCCGAAAGTGAGAAATGAAATTTGCTTTCCATTTTGCATGAAAATAATTGGGTTATCAAATATAGTCTAATTGTAACTATAGTCCCAATTTTTTTTTAAAAAGTTCAAACGAATCACATATAATTTATTGAAAAATTAGAAAAAAAAAAAATTTTGCCTTTCTTCTTCATCTTCTCTTCATCCCCTCCGTGTGGCTCGAGCTTCACTAAATCTTGTACCTATAGCCCCAATCCTCAGCCAACTACTATTCCTGCACCACATCC
>NC_036252.1:13074650-13106513 GCF_002742605.1 Olea europaea var. sylvestris
AGGTCATCTCTTTTTCGTAATTGATCTCCAGTGCAACCAAAGTTTTAACATTGTCCACAACTTAACAACTAGTCGAAAATAATGATTGAGTCATTTATTCATTAGACACATATTATAACACACAAAATTTTTTAAAATAAATTTATCGTTATATTTTGGAAAAAAATGGACAAAATAGTATTTTTAAACTTATATCTTATTTAAAGTCCAATAATTAAATTTTAATAAAAAGCGATGCAGTATACCAATTTGTACTCATTTTAAAGCTTGTAATTAATAAGAACTATTCGACTCGAGAAAAAGTCGATTCGGATAAGCCAGCACGAAGATATTGCAGTTTGAAGAAATCGTAAAATATAACTTATCAACTTAATAAAATGTGGAATGGAAATGAGCTGCTGACACTGTTTCACTGATTTGCATAAGACATTGAAATCGTTCCTGAAATATAAAACGACTTCGATATCATTTCAGCATCAAATACACTCTACTTAACTGATTTGTATAACGACATTGAACTCATTCCTAAAGTACAAAAAACGATGTATATGTCGTTCCGATATCAAATACACATTACTTCATTGTTTAACAGGTTTAAGCGCATGTTATGGAATAAGTAAACAACGTTTATGTCGTTTCAATACAATTTTCGACGACAATGATATCGTTCATATTCAATCGTAACTATAATGTTATACATATCGTTTCAGAAGTGATTACACTAGAACGTTATAACTACGATACTAAATGTAATTGAAATTTACATATAATTGATCGTGGACAATCGAATCGTCGTTTTTATAATTATCGTTTTAGTTAAAATTTAAATTAACTTGATATCAATATTATCAAAATTGTACTGAAACGATAATAGTATCGTTATGTATCAAACCCACAAAATAAGACAACGACATCCAAATCGTCATAGTACAAATTTAATGAGTTTGAAATCATCCCAATTCAAATCACAATGATAATGACATAGATATCATTTATTTTCATATAAAACAATATTTATATCATTCTAACTAAATATAAAGATTCGACCGTTTACAATCACTGTTATGCCTTCAGCATACGTAGAACGATCGAAAAATATCATTAAGTGGATTGATAAAGCTCGAATGACTTAAAAAGAGTGAACGAAAATACTTTTTGTTTGAATAGTTCGAAGGTGGTAGACAATCATTAGAACAAAAATGTTCTCATAGTTTCTTTTGAGGGAGATCAAATCCACTTGATTATCTATTTTTATCATCCTACATATATCAGATGCACGACTGGTGGTCATGGACAGTCGAATCGTTAGTTTTAGCATAAATGATATAATTGTCATTTTATTTTAATTGAAATGATATGTATGTAGTTTTAGTTATGATTTAAGTTAAAATGATATCAACATCGTCAAATTTGTATTGAAACGATAATGATATCGTTAAGTGTCAAAATCACAAATAAAGTAACGACATTCATATCGTTTTAGTACAAATTTGACGAGTTTGAAATCGTTCCAATTCAATTCACAAGTATAACGGCGTAGATATCGTTTCTTTTTATATAAAACGATAATTATATCGTTCTAGCTAAAAATAACGATTCGACCGTCCCCAACCATCCGGCATGCCTTCAACATACGTAGGACGATCGAAAGATGTTATCAAGTGGGTTGATACCACTCGAATGACTTAGAAAGAGTAAACGAAGATACTTCTGTCAGCATAGTTCGAAGGTGGTATACAATCATGAGAACAAAAACGTTCTCATAGTTTCTTTTGAGGGAGATCAAACCCACTTAATTATCTATCTTGATTATCCTACATATGTCAAATGCATGTCTGGTGGTTGTGGACGGTCAAATCATTATTTTTAGCAAAAACGATATAAGTATCATTTTATTTTAATTGAAACGATATGCGTATAGTTTTAGTTATGATTTAAACTAAAACGATATCAACATCATTAAAATTGTATTGAAACGATATTGATATCGTTATGTATCAAAATCACAAATAAAGTAACGACATTCATATCGTTTTAGTACAAATTTGATGAGTTTGAAATCGTTCCAATTCAAATCACAAGTATAACGATGTAGATATCGTTTCTTTTCATATAAAACGATAATTATATCGTTCTAGATAAAAATAATGATTCGGCCATTCACAACCACCCATCATACCTTTAGGATATGTAGGACGATCGAAAGAGGTCATCAAGTGGGTTGATACCACTCGAATGACTTGGAAAGAGCAAACGAAAATACTTTCTGTCGGAATAGTTTGAAGATGGTATACAATCATGAGAACAAAAATGTTCTCATAGTTTCTTTTGAGGGAGATCGAACCCACTTGATTATCTATTTTGATCATTCTACATATGTCAGATGCATGTTCGGTGGTCGTTGACGGTCGAATCATTATTTTTAGCAAAAACGATATAAGTATCGTTTTATTTAACTAAAACGATATCAACGTCGTCAAAATTGTATTGAAACGATATTGATATCGTTATGTATCAAAATCACAAATAAAGTAATGACATTCATATCGTTTTAATACAAATTTGACGAGTTTGAAATCGTTCCAATTCAAATCACATGTATAACGACGTAGATATTGTTTCTTTTCATATAAAACGATAATTATATCGTTCTAGATAAAAATAACGATTCGACCGTCCACAACCACCCATCATACCTTTAGGATACGTAGGACGATCGAAAGAAGTCATCAAGTAGGTTGATACCACTCGAATGACTTGGAAAGAGCAAAAGAAAATACTTTTTGTCGAAATAGTTTGAACATGGTTTACAATCATGAGAACAAAAATGTTCTTATAGTTTCTTTTAAGGGAGATCGAACCCACTTGATTACCTATTTTGATCATCCCACATATGTCAGATGCATGTTCGGTAGTAGTAGATGATTGAATCATTATTTTTAGCAAAAACGATATAAGTATCGTTTTATTTTAACTGAAACGATATACGTGTAGTTTTAGTTATGATTTAAACTAAAACGATATCTACATCGTCAAACTTGTATTAAAACGATATTGATATCATTATGCATAAAATTACAAATAAAGTAACGACATTTATATCGTTTGAGTACAAATTTGAATAGTTTGAAATCGTTTCAATTTAAATTACAAGTATAACGACATAGATACCGTTTCTTTTAATATAAAACGATAATTATATCGTTCTAGCTAAAAGTAGATTTGGCCATCCACAACTACCCGTCATGCCTTCAATATCGTTACGTTGTTCAGTACACTTTTTTTATTGGAAGGACATCTATATCTTTTTGACTTTCAGGAACGACTTCCATGTCATTCTTAGAATGAATGCATTTTTGTACTAGAACGACTTATATATCGTTTATGTATAGTCATAACGACTTTTATGTCATTACCAAAATAAGTTAAGTAGTGTGTATTTCATACTGAAACGATATAGAAATCGTTTTTTATTATATGAACGGTTTCAATATCGTTATGTTATTCACTCTACTTTTTTTTATTTGAACGACATCTATATCGTTTTGTGTTTTAAGAACGACTTCAATGTTGTAATTAAAATTAATACATTTTTGTACCACAACGATCTTAAATACTTTGTTTCAGAAAGAAGAAAATATATATCGTCATTAGATTGATTGCATTTACATCAACTATAACTATATGAATGTCGTTTCATTTCAATAGTGCAAAAACATTTCAATAGCACAATGATACAAAATTTAATAAATCATCTTGTGCTTCGAATAAGCACAAAATTATAAAGTTACAAATCAGGAAAATATTACAACCTTAATCTCAGACGATTATTACTCTAGAACTTCAAGAATCAAGAATGTTTTGAAAAAAAATTATAAAAATAAAAATAAAAATAAACGGTCGATTAATATAGTCTTTATGGATCCATTGAATAATTTTGATAATTTATAATCTCAGCACTGTCACAAACTTGTGAACTTGGATTATGAATTATGATGATAAACCAGGAAGTTCACCTAGCATATAAGCCAACCATTACATTATAGTTTTTATCGTACACACATATATACATACACTTTCGACCTACATCTTGATGAAATTATAGGAATAAATTGCTTAAAATGCTGGACCAATTATTTCTATGTAAAAAAGTCACCACCAGTAGTACCTAAAGAAAAAGGAAAAAAAAACGATGTTCCCCATTTTTCTTTGGGTCGAGAATGGGAAAGTCTGACATAATATTTGACCTACTATGTTCAATTCCTTTTAGAGCAAAGTTTAGTAAGCATGTCCCTCAAGAGAGTTGCAGTACGAAATCACAAATTAAACATCCAAGTTTCTGAGTATTTATATTGAAAGCAAATAAATGATCAAGATAACACACACGATGATTATGTAATTTGCAAGAAATAATTCCAAATCAATTATCCATTATAAATATAAATGAAATAATAAAAGAGTATGCTCCAACAAAGCCAAGGTACTGATTTCTATTTCAAGGTATTGGTTTATTCCATCTTATTTGGGAATAAAAACATACAATCCACTGATATCTTATGACTGTTCTCGTAACCATTTAAAGTTGTGAATAGATTATTTAATCATTCGATTTTTCCAATTAAATTTCGAAAAAGTTGTGGATTGATGTTTAACACCCCTTTGACTTTATCATATAATTCCATATAAGAAATAATTTTCGCAACAAGAATAAGAGTTGTTTTTATTTGCCATTCCTTGCATATTTTCATTTTAAAACACATTCAATCGACTACTCATATTCAACTGAAAAACAAACTGATATCCATACCATATTCGCGATGTCCATAACTGTAATTCAATATAAAAATTTCATCACATTTCAAACATTGTACAGTACTGATAACGATATGTAAGTCGTTATGGATTGCAGAAAACGACATGTAAGTCGTTATGTACAGACGAAAATTAAATGTATGTTAATAAAAAGAATAGCCAAACATGCCTTTGCAAACTTACATTTTACTCTAACTAATACAAATGATGAGAAATGAGAAAAACGGTTTGAGAGTAACCCATATCAAAACTCTAATCTAATAATAAAATTAATTCAAAATCATTGTTCTCAAATAAAAATCATAAACATAAATACAACAACATGAAGAAATTATTCAAAAAATGGACAAAAAAACTAACCAAAAAATTGAAAATTACAACACCCCCTTCTTCTTCAAATGCCAAACAATAATATTGCAAGATTTTATTACTCACTTCAACCAAATGAGTGTTCAAGGAAAATGGAATGTAGAGTTTAAGGTTTCATTAAGTAAAAAAAAATGATGATGACAAAGAAATAAATTACATACCTCTACAGCCGATTTTGAAGAGCAAATGGAAGGAAGGTAGAATTTAATTAGGGTCAAATGGGAATTGAAATGGGAATTGAAATGAGAATTAGGGCAGCAATGTCTTTTTTGTATGTAAGGTCATTTTAGTCATTTACAAATTATATTTTTATTTTCCATATCTTTAGGCCTTTTACCCAAAGAACTTAGTTTGTGGACTTTTTAAACTAACGTTTTGTTTGACTAGGGTTTTTAAATGAAAGCCCCTTTTTCTTTCACATTTTCTTTCTTCTTCTTCCTTTGCTTTTCTTTCAGCTCCATTCCACCATACACATCTCTCCCAGATTACCGGTCGTTCAATCAGTCATCAATAGTTGATGCCACTAACCTAACCACCTAAGTCAGCACCTGCAACAATTGAGTATCATTTATTGAGTTTTTTTTGTCTGGGTTGCTATCAATTAACAGGGAAATTTTGCGAAATACAAATTGGGTTTATTGGGTTGATATAAATTCATTTATTGGGTTGTTATCAATTCGATTATTGGGTTACACAAGAATATCAAGAGATCTACATAGATCCTTGATAATGTTCAGTAAAATTAAGTTTCAAATTCAATTGTTGATTCTTGATATAGTTATAGCAGCTATGTTGGTAAATTTGATGAGAAATTCAGGCAGCCTCCTTAGTGTGGTGTTAACTTTTTCTTAAATTGAAATTAGGATCTTCAGATATTGTTGATTGTTAACTTGAAATTGGTCTAATAAGCCCAACTACAATTAGCATCCTCATAGTTGATTGTAGTTAAGCAATGAAATGGCAATGATAATTTTGGTACAAAATCCAACGTGTAAGCTGTAAACTTAATATGGTTGTGTACTGTGAAGTAATTATCTTTCTATACTAAGATTGAGAATAAATCAACTTATTGGTCACATTTCGGAATCTATTGCAAACTAAAAGAACTTGGCATCTTAGCGTGTCTAGAAATTTGTTTATATGTCCATTATCTAATATAACATAATCCATAGGACTCCCTTCTTTGTTATCCATAAATTTGTGTTGGCTATAGAGAACATATTATGCCACGCTTCATTTTCTACTGAAGCTGAGCATAAGGTAATTTCATTTTTCTAGTCTTCCTCCTTGCACTCCATAATTTCTGGATTTGACATTTTTTTGTTCTAAACACTTCTTAAGTTTCCCAACACGTTATGGATGACCTCATTATGTGCATGAGTCGAAAAGTTTTCTAGAAAAACTTACATACATTCGAAGATTTTTATCTCTAACATTGTTGGGTGTTGTTATCACTTCAATAAATGGTAAAGAAAGATGTACCATTTAAGTGGGATAATGCTTGTCAAAATGTTTTCCAAAGCATTACATGATATTTGTCTCATCCGTTAGTACTCAGCACAAAAATATTCTTTAGGAGCATTTCTTGTCTAAGTTAACGATGAATGAAAAGAGAGTGCCTCTATTATTTGAGCCGGACATTGGTAGGTGCTGAAATGAAGTATTCACTTATTGAAAAATATACTTTGCGTTCATCTTTATGGCTAAGAAATTGAGATATTATATGCTATCACATACAATCAATCTTGTTTCAAAGATTGATTCATTAATGTACATAATATCCAAGCCGATTCTTTTCGGAAGGATTGGAAAATGGGCACTTCTGCTGTCCGAGTTTGATATCAAATCTATTCCATGGAATACCATTAAAAGACAAGCTCTCGTAGATTTTCTCATTGACCATCCAATTCCTGCAAAATGAAAACTTCAGGAAGACCTTCTGGATGAAGAAGTTCTATTTGCTGATATTATACAGTTATAGATGCTATGCTTTGAAAGATGAATGTTAACTAAAGCAAATGAAGATAGAACAATTGAGATTTCTTGATTGATCTTTGAAATATTAGCTCTCACAGCTTCATAATTCACTTCATTTTCATTATTGAAATCATCTACGTTAAGTGCTAAAGTATCTTCATTAATGGTGCTCGGGTATTTGCAAGGACGGTCGTGAAAATCATAAGTACCATCTATTCCTTGAAATACATCGATTTTCCCATCATTCTCGTCAGTCTGCCCTTACAACAAAATTGGACTCGGCGAGAAATTCAATCGCTTGGAAAACCTAAGAAACAAAGGATGATCAGAGAGAGAGAGAGAGAGAGAGAGAGAGGAAAACAAAGAATATACCCACATTTTATGTTCTAGGTGACATGTTTAAAAATTCGTCATTTGATGGTGTATTTGGGAGAGTGATGTTAATGTTAGAAGCTTCGAGGTCACCTTTTAAAGGACTTGGAATTGTTTAAAGTGGTCATCGATTTGACTAATCACTTCATTTTATATAATTGATGAAAGAGGAGCCTGAAATTAAAGTTTGTTACATGAGATCAAATACAAGTAGTATGTTAAAAAAAATCATACATGATCTTCAAAACTTTCATCTTCCAAAGTTAGAGTTTTTCTAGGGATGTGGGATGCTCGATCTCCAGGACTACTATAGTCTGGGATCAAAACTGCTTCAGGTATCTTATCAATAGGTTCATAGGAGGAAGAAAACTTTGCTGATGAAACTATAATTTTAATTTTCTTAATATCTCTTTCATTTTGAAAGTTCAATTCCCTCTTTTGAGAAGTCTATTTAGGAATGATATTCGGAAGGTTTAACCTTTAGCCATGACGCTCTTCATTTGCCTTGAAGCCAAATCAAGGATAAAATCACAACTTTTGCTAAAAGATAAAACATGCACTTAAACCTTGGTCAGGATTGGCAACACTTGATTATTCCACCAATCTTGGTACTTTACATCAACATTTTGATGTGTATCATTTATATACTTCAAAATATGAAATATAAATATACTTATGGTCCTAGTCAAAGATAACCAAACGCGATACATGTCACCTACATTGGGAATAATATCCAACTTTCCTGGTGAACCGGGAAGGTTTTGCCTAAAACCATGTTGCCTCACAAATTTGTGAGGGTTATATGCCTCAAAAATGAAAGAACATCTCCTTGGCAATAGGAGACAAATTCAGATTGAATAATTATCATAAATTTCGAGATATTTGTAGACCTTTATTGGATATCAATTCATACATCGGAATGAATGATAAAGGAAATGGATTCTAGAGAAAGTCATTAATATTCATCATTCCATGAATAAGGTCCCGACAGGACCTGAAAAGCTTTCAAAGTGTTGCAACATATCTTCAAATCAATCAATGACATTTTTCTTCCAAGATTGAAAAGCGTTCAAAGTGCCAACATATCTTCAAATTATAGGACGAGATTAACTCTTGTCCACATGAGCATAAATATTCAGACAAAATAAGATGTAGTCCAAGCATAAAGAATGTGTCTAGGAAATGAATGTGAAATCAAGCCAAAGTCCTAGCCTAGCTAGTGGTTCAACATTTGTGTAAGTCCTTCTATAAGTGCTTCCTAACATGGAAAGAACTAAATTGTAAGTGAATCCGCCTGCCATCCAAGAAAATGCTTTAAAAGTTTTAACTCTTATACATTTGTCCCAGATGGAAGAACGAAATGATAAAGCCATCGGGAGAGATAACTGTTGTTTATAACTCCTCTTCTTCTTCTTCTTCAATCGACAAAGTTATTGACAAATCGCTCCAATGATTTGGATCCTATAAGAAATATCGCTAACCTTATCTATAACCACGAGACTTTATTTTTCCTTTGATGCCCATTGATGACTTCTCTTGAATGAGTTTAGATTTATAACATTTTTATGATTTTTATTTTGTCAACGATTCTGGGTACAACCATTCTCATGAAACCAAAAATCAATCCAATCTTCATGAATGACGCAATCAGATTCAGTTTTATGGATAATCAATGTGAAGACATTAAAGAGGTACAGACAGGACTTCGGACAACAATTCATAAACTCTGAAAGAGTTGGGACTTCTTCTTCATAATAATGACCCATGATTGAAAATCCACTTAGCTCTAGAATGTCCTAAAGAGAAATGACAATTTCACCACCCGCAATGACAAAGGTGTTAGTTTCTGGTCGTCAAATCTCAAAAAAAGCTCTGTAAATAGAGTTTGGATGCCGATATTTTTTTTGTAGCAGGGTTGATTACAAAAGCTAACTCGCGTAGATTCTTTTTTAGAAGGAGTTTTTGGACCAATGAAGACCACTCTCAAAACTTTGGAAGAAAAAAATCTCTTTACAACTGGTGAGCATGCTTTCCCATCATGCTTCTCTACTATCAATTCTTTCACAAATTACAACCTTTGGGATGCACTCCATGCTTTAGGAATGATCACGAGGAAACGCAAAAAAGGAAGATGACTGATGGAACAGTTGAACTTGGCATCATCTAAATTCTTGTGACATTCACTGATGATGGGTATGTACAACTCGAAAAGACTCTAGGAGAAAAAAACTGTTGTTGTATTATAAATGCTAAAGTTTAAGTTCACCTCGTATGCCAGGCTAAACATGATAGTTCACATTAGTATCTTTGAAATAATGGTAACTTTTGCCTTAATTTTTAAACTCAATGATTTTGTGCATACCAGAATACACTCTATTATTAGAGTTTTACAACTATTCCTAAAAAAAAAAAAAAAAAAAAAAACGAAACGAAACAAAAAAAAAAACAAAAAAACAAAAAAACAAAAAGTTATATAAAAAAAATTAATAAGCAGCAAATCTTTTAAATATATTTCTTGTTTAAAATTACGAGTCTCCCAAATATGTAAATGGCTTCCAGACAAAGTGCCTTGAATGGTTGAAGGAGCCGGTTCTTGATCCTTAACACAAAGTGCCTTGGACGATCTAAGGAGTTGGTGATTGATCTTCAACACATAGTGTCTTGGATGGTCGAAGGAGCTGATCTTTGGTCCTCAAAACAAAGTGTTTTGAACGGTTGAAGGAGTCTATCCTTAGTCCTCAACGAAAAGTGCCTTGGATGGTCGAACAAGTCGATTCTTAGTATTCAACACAAAGTACTATGGATAGTCGAAGGTTTGACCCTTAGTCCTTAATACAAAGTGCCTTAAATGATCAAAGGAAATGATCATTGATCCTCTATACAAAGTGCATTGTATGGTGAAATGTAGCAGTTCTTGATCTTCAATGTGCACGAGAAGGTTTGAAATTTAGAACTCTATACAAAAGAATCTCGAAGACCTGCGTCAAAAGTCGAACTCTTGAAAAAAAAAAATGAAGGATGTTTATTTCGATTTTATTAAAACAACCATACTTATATATATAATCAATAAAAAGAAGAAAGTCAAAATAGAAGGACAAATAAGAAAAAAAGAAAGAAAGAAATGGTAAAAAGTTACGGTTAAAAAAAAAAAGAAGAGAGAGAGAGAGAGAGAGAGAGAGAGGTTTCTACATTGGTATTGGAATTCCAACTGCGAAATTTTAAAAACCAAAAGCTTGTTTTTGCCTATGACGAAACAAACCCGACCCCCCCATAATAATAATAATAATGATAATAATAATAATTAGAGAGAGAGAGAGGAATTTATTTTCCTTCTGCATTTGTTTGCAAAGTTAAAGTCGATCTACTTACTTCCAAATCTTATGATTTGTTTATATAAGTAGGTGAATATTGGGTTTTGCTCAAGCCAAATTTACCATCAAAGATAGGAGGCCCATTCAAAATCAGATTAATTATGAATTTTGTATAAAAATAAACAAATAATAATGAAAAAAAATCAAAATAAATTCAAGATTTATTAATTTATTTTCATAACAAATAAATAAATCTTGAAGGGAATTTGTAGACATAATAAATAAATAAATAAATAAATAAATAAATAAACAAACAAAAATAATTAATAGATTGGGTTGATTTAAATAATTAGCCTAATTAAATTTATTAAAGTCTACTAGGGTCCACATAATACTTCAAAGGTGCATCCCACTTTTTCAAAATTCATAATAACGCAATTATTTCTTTTAATTAAAGATAATTGGGTGGTCATCAAATTGGTTATGAATTTTCCTTATACATATGACCAAATATCTACAAAATTACACAATTGAGAATGTAGAGGAAAAATCTTGAAGTGTTGAAGAAATTCCTAAGTCAGAGGAAGAGAAGAAACTTTCTCAAACCTAATTCTGACAAATACTAAGAAGATTAAAGTCTTCTTCAAATCAAACAAGTCTAAGCCAAGTTCAGAAAGATCAAAGTCTTTTTTAAATCAACACAAATTAAATCCAAGCCCCAAAGTGAAGATCCAAGCCCTGAATCTAAGTGTCAAGCAAGCCAAGTTTTCGATAAATCAAATTCTCAATAATTCTCAAAATTTAGGATTCAAGCCATGTGACCCCTCGTCTTCAAACATTAAGATAATTAATCAAAGGATTTTGCAATTTTATAGTTACAAGAAGATTAATATCCACTTTTATTTTCAAAAATACAATTTGTAACAATTTCTGTATTTTAATACAATTCTTGACAAGCCCATTGAGACCTCTTGTTCTCTCATCTTTTGATCTCAGACCTTTCAAGTTTCTATTATAACATCAACAATGTCAAGTGAAAAGGCAAAGAAAAGTATAACTCATCTTGAAGAGACATTTGCTAAACTATCTCATGCAATAAGAGCCCAAATAAAAATTGAGAAAAATCAATTGGCCCCACCACCAAAGGACTTCTCTAACAAAGGCAAGATGAAAATTGTTTTCAAAAAGCTGAACTCTCATTCGACATAAAAGAGCAAGAGTTTGGCGAAAAGCTCTTGTTTTGGTTCCATCTCCGGTGGCAAGTCTGTGTTTGGCTCCTTTCATGCCACTTCTCTACAAAGATGGGAAAACTATATTTCATTTGAAGAATCACTCGAGTCAATGATGGTCATGGAAGCAACATCGGGCTTTAACGATCGAATCCAACGAATGGCTTTAGCCATTGAAAAATTAATGAAGTCAATTAAAGATAAATATGCACAGATTGCCGTAGTCATGCATCGGCTAGAGTTATAAAATTTATTAGTTGAAGAAAATCAAGAAAATGCGAGATCTTCCAAAGCTAAAGATCCAAAAGTCTAAGAATGCCAACAAAAACAAGATATGGATGATCAAATGGTTGTTTATAAAGTGCTATGTAACACTACTCAACTCTTTGTTGGCTCTCTATCTATCTAATGACATCAACATACGATCACAGACACCATTTGTGCCCAGTATGATAGTTTATTGCAATCTTCATTAGTATATGTCAAGCTTTATGTCGTCGAATTGACGAAATAAAGATACCACTTGGTTAGTAACCTCCAAAATTCGAGTGTTTTGATGAGAATGGCAACCCAAAACAACACGTTGCTCATTTTATTGAGATGTGTAACAACGCATGCACTTACATTGATACCATGATAAAGTTGTTTGTATTCTCTCTCAAAGGTGCCTCATTTGAATGGTGTACGAACTTACCAGTTGGGGTTAGTTGATAGTTGAGATAAGCTCGAGCGAGAATTTCTAACACGCTTTTACAGCACCAGATGAACTGTCAGCCTTCCGAAACTTGGTTGAACGAAGCAGAGCAAGAAAGAGCTCGTTGTAGAGTACATTGAACGCTGGAGTACCTCGTGCTTAACTACAAAGAATGAATAACTGAAGTATCTTTCATCGACATGTGTGTACAAGGCATGCATTGGCTAGCAAATATGTCCCACTCTTTTGAACAATTGGCAATACGTGCTCATAACCTAGAGTTCTAAATTGCAAGGCATGAAAATTAGTTACCAAGTGACTCAGGTGACAAGAAAGATCCTAAAAAAGAAATAAAGAATGACATCAAGGCAGGTAAGTTCAAAGAAGCTTTGATAATTTTTACTATCCCTGCAAAGATAGCGTTCCCAAGGTTGTGCTCAAAACTAAAATCGAAGCCTGAGTTCAGACTAACAAAGGACAAGTCTAAATTAGAGGTCATGTGAAACTGAAGTATGGATGATATTTGTGTACTCAATCCAGAAATTAGAAAAACTAGAATAAAATTCATCAACGACACGAGAGTCTTGAGAAAATTGTGCCAATTCAAATTCCAACTAAATTCGTTGAGCATTATTACTTTGAGCGTTAACTTTCTTCAAATATTCCCATACACCATGAGCTGACTTTTAAGGTCTAAGATTAAGAACAATATGATCATTAACAAATTCAATGATCCATGCCATAATTTGGGAATCTTTATTTTTCCAATCAATATACTTTTCCTTATGCTTTTCTTCATCATGAGATGGAAGGCTTCCATCGATATGTCCCCACAAATCGCGTTTCCCTTCAATTAATAATAGAAAATGAAATATCCGTGACGAGTAGATCTTGCTAGTAAAATGAATATAAATGAAGTCAATCTATTAGTTGACTTAATGAAACAGTGTATAGTCCCACCAAAATAAATTAATCACAACCCACTAAATAAATTCAGCTAAGCCCAATAAATTAGCTCAACCAATATACAACTAGTTTCTAAATTAAACCAATAGCCCAACCCAATGGCCCAACAGATTCAAGTCTAATGGCCCAACAATTTGTCCAATTATCAAATAAAATCAATAGCCAACAAAAATTAAAAAACACAATCCGTCAGAGTGAACTCAGGAGAGGTGACGCGATGAGACTCCACAACGTAGACGAGGGAGGAGAAGAAAATTCGACCAAACTCATACATGCATCAGCCAAAACCCAACCCTAGACACGTCGAAAATTGAAATTACAACTCCGCATGGTATTGGAAAAAATGATTTACTACTAGACTTGACTCTGATTAGGACGAATAGAGAGCGGACCACTCTTGTCGAAAACGCAAGAGGCGACCATAGGTATCGCCGACTATGATGAAATCGAGATGCAGCCCAACAAAGTTCAACCGGACACTTGAGAGAGAAGGTTAGGGCTCTGATGCCATAACATGTTTTTACTGAATGCTTTTTCTTGTGTGTATTCACTTTGATATATAAAATTTACAAGCCATATAAAGAAGAAAAATAATTAGCTATACAATGGAATTAATTCCTGGTTTTTTGTTATTTGATTAGCCTATATATGGAAATAAGTAAATTAATTTGCCTGGCTGGAAATAGTCTCTAATAGCTTAAACCTCATCAAACCCACCAGATTTTTCTACTATTCCAATCCGCGTCAAATTGGATGGCTCCAACTAGACCTTATGGTCCTAGGTTGTTGAGATGCATATCTTTAGCAAAGATAAGTTGTATTACATTAATGGAGACACTCTCCAGACTCTAGAAACAAATCTATCTTTTCGAAAATGGCGAACCGAGAACGTTCTTGTCAAGTGATGGCTGATCAACTCGATGGATTTTGCCTTGATTGGTAGCTTCATTCGCTTCCCAACTGTAAAATAGGTTGGGATTCTTTTCGACAACTTATCTTGATTGAACGAATACGTCTCAAGTGTACGATCTTCGTGTGACTTGCATGAGACAAACTAACGAGTCTGTTGAGAAGTATTATTATGATCTTTAAGGCTTTTGGCGAGAAATTGATTTTTGCGATCCCAACCTGATGAAATGTGTCACTAATATCCAGAAGTATAATTCAATCCTACGGAAAGGTAGAGTTTATTCTTCCTTGATGGATTAGATGACCAACTGGATAAGATTCGAAGTGATGTGCTCCAGCTCCAACCATTCTACGCTCGTGTCCGAAGGGAAGATAGTCTGCAGACTGTAATGACATCAGGTACAGATGCTACCTCTGGTGCTGTTATGGTGTCTAAAGGATTCAAGATAGGTCAGCTACACATACCATCCAAACCAGGTTATCTTTCTCTGACAAATAGCAAGTCGAACCCACCTTCTAAGCCTAAAACCCAGTCTAATGGTGAAAAATATACTCACTATGGAAAAACAAATCATACCCATGAAAGTTGCTTCAAACGACTTGGGTATCCAAATTGGTTGAATTACTTTTAGTTACTAGAAAAGCGTGAAGGTGCTGCTACTGATGAAAGCACGGGTAGAGCTGTTGTGGTAAATGCTTACCCAAAGTTACCTCTTATCTCCTAAGTAAAATCACAAAATGATCGAGGTAACTATATTCAAGCATTTCTTAGCTCTAATAAGCGTGATGATGAAGTATGTATTATTGACTTAAGAGCTACAGACCACATGACATTTGTCCCTAATGATTTCTCATATATCACTCAAAAAGAAATCGGATTGCTAATGCTAATGGAGTTACATATCCAGCGACGAGGGCTGAAACAATGACTTTATCACCCTCTCTCTCATTATCTCATACTTTAGTTGTTCCAACTCCATTAAATAAATTAATATCCATAAGCCAAGTTACTGCTGGTCTCAATGGTATGGTAATAATTTATCCTACATTTTGTTTTTTTCAAGATATTCTCACCAAGAAGATCATTGGACGTGGTACCAAGACGAGGGATTATACTACATGGATGACTTCAGCACAGGAAGAGTTAATCACATACACCACATGACCAATGATAAAGAGAGAGATTCGGTTATTACAGCGTTGCTTTGGGCATCCATCATTTGGATATTTAAAATATTTATTCCTAGGTCTCTTTTTTAATTTGAACAATTCTGCACGTACGAAATTGTTTATACAGAAGAAAAACAAGGTACTCACATGGGGTGGGGCCCATGTGAGTATTATATTGGAAAAAAACACACCGCCCACCCCGTGTATGTGTGTGTTTTGAATTTCTGTAAAAATTCTATTGAATAATTCTGTACGCATAGCAACACTCTTTTAATTTATAGCACTGAGACTTTAAATGTGATACTTGCATTATAGCTATAAGTCATAGAGTTCCTTATCTAGTTAGTTTGAATAAAAGTGAAGTTCATTTTGCTTTAATACATTCAGATGTGTGAGAACCTTCCCTAATAACTACTTATCTAATCATTGATGGTTTGTGATCTTTATTAACGATTGTAGTGGAATGACATGACTTTATTCGCTGAAAAATAAAGATGAAGTGTTTGGTATGTTTCAATCCTTTCATGTCATGGTTAAGGCACAATTTTCAGCTAAGATCCAGGTCCTTCGTACTGACAATTGCTGTAAATATGTCAGCCAACAATTTAAATCATAGTTTTAAAACCATGATCTTCTTCATGAAACCTCATGTTCTCAGATTCCACAAAAGAACGACAATGTCGAGAAAGAGAATCGACATATAATAGAATCTACATGGGCTTTGCTGATCGAGGCACATGTATCTCATTGCCATTGGGATGATGCTGTCGCCACGATAGTACATCTCTTGAATCACATGCCTTCGAAAATCTTAAACTTTGAGACTCCTTTGCATGTTCTTTCTACCCATGTACCATTGCCACTATTTTAATGATTCCTTCCTGAATTTTTGGTCGGGTCGTCCTTGTTAATCTTCATAAGAATCAATGTAATAAGTTGAACTGATGTGAAATTCGTTGTCTAGTTGTGGGGTAAGGGTATTGGTGCTATGACCTCGTCACCAAAGAAACCTGCATTACTATGGATGTTACCTTTCTCGAGGCAAACACAGTCTTTCCATCACCAACATCCAATTCAACTCTTCAAGGGGAGCTTGGAGATAGAGAGAAAAATTAGTTGGATGTTGAATGGCCAGGATTTGAAAACAATTCAACATAATAAAGAGATGGAAAAAAAAAATGATAGATCAGAATATGGAGAACTTTCCGGGAGTTGGAATAACTTAAGGAGCTTATATGACTCCAAAGGCTGAACATATATCTTTGGAATTGAAAAATATTGAGTTGAAGGAATCCTTTGTTAATGAATTTTCTTATTCTTCAGCACTCGAAAGCCCAGCTCCTAAGAGTATTCTTGAGGTAAGCTCTCCTATCACATCTTCACATATTGATGCTTTGGATACTTCTACGAGTTATGTTTTACCCTTTAGACATAATCGTGGCAAGCTACCAAGTCGGTACTATCCATACGTAGAAAGAAAAAAAAAAAATCCAAGTATTCGATTGCTAATTTTATATCTACTTAACGATTATCTGAATCTCTCAAGGCATTTGCACATCAATTATCTTTCTGCTATATTCCCAATAACGTTGAAAATGCTTTACCAAATCCAAGATGTGCTCAAGCCATAAAGGAAGAATTGGGGGCTCAGTGGAAAAATAACACCTGGAAGTTAGTTTTACTACCTAAATGAAAGAATGCAATGGGATGCAAATGGGTTTTCACCATTAATACAACGTTGATGGGTCCATTGATCGACATAAGGCAAGGCTCGTGACAAAAGAATATACACAAATATACGGTATATATTACCAAGAGACTTTCTCACCAGTGGTTAAATTAAACACTGTTAGAGTTTTATTATCTCTTATAGTAAATTTAGATTTGCCATTGCACTTATTCAACATAAAGGATGCCTTCCTCCATAGCGACCTCAAATAAGATGTTTACATGGACATTCCACCAAGGTACAATGCATCTTCAGAGGTGAAAATTGTGTGTAAGTTGCAACGAGCTTTGTATGAATTGAAACAATCACCTCAGGCATGGTTTGGTCGATTTAGCTCGACTATGAGAAAATATGACTTCCAACGGAGCAATTCGGACCACACTCTATTCTTAAAACATTTATTAAGAAAAGAAATAACTCTAATAGTCTATGTAGATGATATAACTATTACAGTGGATGATGCTGAAGAGATCTCTAGACTTCAAGACCAAATTAACCAAATTTGAGATGAAGAACCTGGGAGATTAAGACACGGCATATTTCTTTCTCAAAGAAAATATATATTAGACTTGATGTTCGAAGTGGGATTATTCAAGTGTAAATCGGTCGGTACTCCAATTGTTCAGAATCATAAACTTGGAAAATATAGGGATCAGGCACCAGTCAATAAAGAGAGGTACTAAAGACTAGTTGGCAAGCTCATTTACTGTTCTCTTATGCTCCCGAATATTGCTTAAGCTGCAAGTATAGTGCTCCAATTTATGTACTGCCCTAGTAAAGAGCATATATATGTAGTAATTCATATTCATCCCTATTTGAAGTCCTATCCTAGAAAATGGCTTATGTTCTCCAAGAATAAGATGTTGACTGAGCAGGAAATATATCGAATAGAAAGTCTACTTTTGGCTACTTTACCTTTGTCGGGGGCAACCTTGTTACATGGAGAAGCAAAAGCAAAAGGTAGTAGTATTATCAAGTGCTAAAGGAGAATTTCAGGGAACGGTGAAAGGTTTTTGTGAACTATTTTGGCTCAAAATGTTGTTAATTGAGATTGGCTTTGCATTTAGCTCTGAAATGTACTTATTTCAGGATAACAAGGCAGCCACAGTCATTTCCCATAATTCCGTCCAACATGATTGTACTAACCATGTTGATGTTGATGAGCACATCATCGAACAGAATCTTGACGAAAAAGTTGTTTGGTTCCCTTTGTCAAGGCAGAAGACCAGTTGGTGGACATACTCACGAAGATCGAGTCTAGCAATAACTTCTACAACTCACTCGACAAGTTAAGCATTAAAGATCTTTATGTACCAACTTGAGGGGAGTGTTGATTTGAGCTATTAACAGAGAATAGGATAGAGATAATATAGGAACCCTTTAATTGTAAAATCCCACACTTTAAGGGATACCCATAATTCTAGCCTTAGACAATGTATAGCCTATAATAGCTTCCTAAACTTCCTCTCTGTATCTATATATCGTGTACTCAATCTGCAGAAATATATATGCAAAGAAGCCTTTCCTAACAGATTTAACTAACGATCCTCGATCAAATCACGAGAAAGAATTAGAACTTAATGAAAATTATATATATTAAAAAAAAAAAAAGATTCATTGATGATGAAGTACAGAATTAAGATGATACAAATGAAGATGTGTATTATGTAATTGATAATACTCAATTGTGAATTTCTCCAATGAATGTCTGACAATTTGTTTGTCCTTTCGAGTAAATGGTCCCAAAATAGGTAGTACAGAAAAAAAATGGTTCTAAAAATAAATTTTCTAGATGTTTCTCTTTAAACTTTTACACTTGTTATTTACTAATTGGTTAGAATTTATACAACTACTTTATTATTTAATACTTTATTTATATATCATTTTAATTAAATAAAAAATTAGAACTAAATTTCATTGTTATAAAAACCAGCTTGGCCCTGACAGTCGGGCCTTGAAATCAGTGACTCAGCCCATATATATTGGGCTGAGTTGAATTATATTATCCAAATACAATTGAACCGATCAACACTCGGCCCAATCAACATTTTTTTATTAAAAACTGGACCAGTTGACTGGTTTTTTATTGGACTTCAAAATGTTGAAATTAAAGGCTCGTTTGGTAGTAATTTTTCACATCAAAAAATTGATTTTTTACCGTTATTTCACTATTTCAATCGTTATTTTTGACTTCTTCACTCATATGTGGCCCCCACTTTTTTTTTCTAATGGTCAAAAAATCAATTTTTAAAATCACTACCAAATGGTCCTAAATTTGTTGGTTGCAAATAATTGAACCTTCAACTAAGAAGAGCAAGTGCCAAACCAATTGAATCAACGACTTTTTGTTTTCTCTTAGCATAATAACGTATATATAATTCATAAATACGTAATTCTAAAAATATTTTGATTGAAAAAGATTAAATAATATAATTTTTGTAAATATAATATACTAAATTCTAATATCAAAACGTAATTATTATTACTAACATGAGTTCAAAAATCAATAAAGATATAAATATAATTAATAACAAACTATTTTAAAATTTTAATTTTAATTAAAAGAAAAAAATTTATATACAAAATTGTTAAAAATATTTTTAAATAATGACCCACCGATCCGACTACTAACCCATCAGTTCAACTAATAACTTGATGACCCAGTATTTCAACCGAATTGATGCTCGGATCGAATTTAATACCTATGCTAAATTTCGCCCATGACACTCAAAATCTCAAGTCAACCCTGTGTACCCTGTGGACCGCCTTTGTTAGTCGACACATTGCACATCCAATTGGAAAATCCACTTCAAGCAAAACACTAACCCCAACCTGCCGCACACGCGAAGCCCACTAAATGCTATTTCCATGACCATAGAAATTAAATAAATAAATCAGGAAAGGAAGTGTCATACTAAACATCCTTCCTCACTTATAATAATACCCCTTTCTGCCATAGATCCGGAGTTCCCAGGGGCAAAATAATAATAATAATAATAATAATAATAATAATAATAATAATAATAAATAAATCCCTTCAAATTATTTTTTTTGAATTACTTGCTTAATTTGAGTGGACTGTCGTTAGGCATGTTTTAATGTTTATATGTTTAATTATTGGTCAATAAATGAATAATAATTGGAATAAGCCATTTGTACAGTGGATTTGTACAACATGCTTGACAATGGTGTATGTGTCAAAAAAGTATTGATAGGAAAAATAAAGTATTTTTCAAATTGTCCAATGATAACCTGTCATGTAGCATGTTGTCAAACTTGTTGTAAAAATCATTATACAACAAGCATGATTCATAATAATTTGGTTGTTTGTATTAAAAAAGACGATGTTATATATTTTTTTAACAGAAAAAAAAATGTTTTTGATAAAGCTTAAAACAATGTTATCATATGGCATTTTCAAAGTATGAAAACTTGTAAAGTGTAATTGTAAAAAAAAATTTAATGGCTTTATTTGAAAAAAAAAAAAATTAAAGCTGTGTAGTTAGTTTTTGCCTACAACTTATGCCTGTTATTTGATTCAATTGACAGCTCTTTACAAGTTCCATTACAACTTATTAGTAATCAAAAGTAGGTGACCCAAATGGAACCACCACCCCGTTTATTCCAATTTAAATTAAACGTGCAATTATGTGAAAATCAAGCTGAAATAAATTCAAGAGATAGATCTATTTTATGACAATTTTTTTTTTTAACTGTATACAAGAGAGATTAGAGATGAATTTGTTTATTCAATATTCAAGAAAAAATTATGATTAAAGTATTGATTACAAAATGGAGGAATTACAAGGGAGTAAATGAAACACACAACTTGATATCATTACATTACATAAAAAGGAAAAATCGTTATATGAAGGGTTTCAAAATAGGCAAACCAGATTAAGCCTCTGTTTGGTAGGGATTAAATTCAAAATTTTAGTAGATTTTAAAAAAAGTTGATGAAATGTGGTATTAAAAAGTTGTGGGTTTTATAAAGAGTATAGTTAAAATAAATTGTTTACTTTGACTTAAATTAAAACTTGAATTTTAATTTCTACTAAACATGGGCTAAATTTTTGCATCCAAACTAGTTCATCAAGCTCGTAGAAAATTTGAACTTGCCCTTCTATATTATGACATGGATCTTTAAGCGATCCATTCAATACACTCCAAATGTACGAGTGTTTAATTCCCTAGTTCATCCAAACTAGGGAATTCGTTCCATGCAATTCAATTCCATCTTTACAATCAAACGGACCATTAACTTCTTTTCAATCACACGTCTTCAATAACATAATATTATACAAAAATTTAAAAAATTCCCTTATTTTTTAAATCATCTTCTAAATTTGTACCCTCACGGACTTGTGAACGACATGTATTGAAGTTCTCTAAAGACTACCAATATTTTTTATGGGAGTAGAAGGAAGGAGATATCAATCGTTGAACTCTTAATTGCAGTTGTGGACATGTCAACCCTAACTGGGTACAAGGAAAATTAATTTATTGGACTGATCACATGTTTGTTCTTTCTCTTTTTGAGAATTTATTGTATTTAAGTGCTGCATAAGTACCGTAAGTGTTTAATTTCTTGTACACAATACAAGTTGTACTACAAATTGATTCCATGTCCAGGGAATTCTGAAGATCATCTCTGTTCTTGAACTGAAGGAATCAAGCCGCAAACTTGGTACATGGTTTTAAAAGGTATAAGGAGATTTTTTAAGGTTCCCTAAGACCTACATCGGGTTGACATCATTCAATGCAGGGTAAACGTACTTATACTGTATATAAATCTTGACTGCAAAAGTAGTAATATTACGCAGTTTAGAAAATACTACATCATCAAATTTCTCAAACAGACACCTGAAGAATTCATATAAACTATGACGAAACGCGAGAGTTCTCCACGTGGGATCTCATATTCCCTCTTCTCGTGACACGTCCTCGCGTAAATTGCACCACAGGTGGTACTATGCATGCCTCTTCATCGCAGTGAAAAGTAGACAGAAGAAGGGGGTAGAAAAAAAAAAGTTAGAGAGAGATTTGCAAAGAGTCGTCTAACTCTTGGTATGAGCGGTTGGTTAATTGCTGCGCGTAAGCCATGCAGAAGCCACGCATTTCCCAATTAAGCCACCACTTGCAGCGTGGCCTAGGCTTTAATGCTCCATTTGGGCACTGTAACAGCGCAACACATCTAAATAAAAGATTTCTATCAGCACACAGTATCCGTGTATATGTGTATATGTATATTATATATCCCTCTTCTCATACTCAACACCAACGTGCTTACATCTCTTTTTTGGCATAGAGTTGTAAGAGAAAAATGAAAACCCACGTTGAGGAAAAATTCTCATCTTTCTTCGAAAAATGGATGTGTCTACTAGAAGAATTTCTTCAATACTATCTGAGGGTTTCAGCGGAGAATTCTCAAGGAGTGGACTATGAGGTTTTGGTTGGTAAGCTGACAGCCCATCACAGGGAGTACTATACTTATAAATGGGCTGCGGCACATGACGACGTTTTGGCTTTCTTCGCGCCTGTTTGGTTAAGCCCGGTTGAGAACGCCAATCTTTGGGTCACGGGATGGAAACCGTCAATGGCTTTTCGGCTCATCGAGTCACAGAGAAAGATTCAGTCTCCTGGTACAAGTCTGGTTACCATGACTGAGGAACAAGTGAAAAAGATTGAGGCTTTCAGAGTGAAGATTAAGATGGATGAGGAGAAAGTTGAGAGAGAGTTTGAAAGGCAACAGGTGGGCATAGCAGACCGGAAAATGGTGGAGTTGGCTGCTTTAGAAAGGCGAGTTATGAAGGATGATGACTCGGCGGTGGCTCAGGTAAATGGGTTGGTGGAGGTGGCGTTGAAGGGTTTGATGGGTGGATTGGAGAAAGTGATGAAAATGGCTGATTGTGTGAGGCTCGAGACACTGAAGGGCGTGGTGGAGACATTAACTCCCATGCAATGTATGGATTTCTTGACCGCCATGTCCACAGTTCAAATTCAGATGAGGAAATGGGGAAAGAAACATGATAAAAAGTTGCAATGATATTTATTTAAAACAGCAATTTCGAGAGGAGGCTAGTAGTTTATGTATTATATAGTTGACTGAACTGCGTCTATGTCTGTTTTTAATAATCCTAGGTGGGATTACTTGGGCTTAGTTTGGAAGATGGGTAGCTTAGAAATTATGGTCAGAGTTAGCATTTGAGGACAATAGATTCTAGTTGAACGCAAACAAAAAAACATATGATCTTCCAGTGTATGCGAATGAGCTGTGTGTGTATATTCCTAACGCATGCAAATGTTCCTTTCATTTTCAAGTATTAGTTTGGATCTTTCAGTTGAAATCGATTTCGTTATTCAATAGTCACCACAAAACAACTAGGGCAATAAAATAAGGATACAACTACTCTATCTAATCAAACATTTGAGAAAAGGCACAAGCAGACGATTTTATTTTATTTTTTTGTAACAAAAATTACCCAAGTTCAACTCAAAATAGCAAAAATAAGATTTCACATTAAAACATCAAGTTCTCGTTGATTGGGCTTAAATTACACTTTGTACCCGTCTGTACAAATGTTGAATCTCACAAGAATCGTCCCTAAACTAAGGAATACAAAGGCAGTCACTTCAATGGTTTCAAAATTCCCAACTGACCAAAAAAACCCTTTCCAGTTCAAAATCGAAGGATCACAAAGATTCCTTTCTCACAAAGCAGCCAGAATACCAGAACTTTAATGGCAGAAGAACAAGGTTTACGAAGAAGATGAAAGAGGAGACACACAGTCAATTGAAAAAGAGAGAGAGACCCAGAAGCTTCTCAAAAGCACACCAAGAGGCGAGAGAATCAGAGAAAGAAAATTCGAGCAAAAGTCTCAGACCAAGCATATATATATATATATATATGTGTGTGTGTGTGTGTGTGTATACCGAAGATCATAGGGTTAGAAAATCTAACAGACCAGAGCGACACACGTGTAATGAAAGAGGAGACACACAGTCAATTGAAAAAGAGAGAGAGACCCAGAAGCTTCTCAAAAGCACACCAAGAGGCGAGAGAATCATAGGGTTAGAAAATCTAACAGACCAGAGCGACACACGTGTTTTACCAGAAGTTTGGGCCGGGTTTAAAGGAGTCCAACTCAATGCGTTATTGGGCAAAGCCTATAGTATTTGTTGGGTCATTTGTTTTTTATCATCATAGCCCGAATGGGCTGATCCACCAAAAAATAATTTGGCATCACAATCTAATAAATCTCCCCCTTGATGCCAATGATCAAAAAACACAAAAAACAAAGAAAAATATAACAATAGGCTTCTCAAGCAATTGATATAATTCCTCTCAAATCATCAACACCAAGCCATATACACTTGCACCCAAGAAATTTACCCAGTATCAATTCTTAAAAGTTACAAACATGGCTTAAACTTATTTAAAGGAAGTATTTTAGTACCCATATCAGTTGGATTAAACTGAGTGGGGATTTTCTCAAGCAAAATAGATTCTTGTTTTACAATATCTTTTATGAAATGCAATCTTACATCTATGTGTTTAGTTCTTTCATGAAAAACTGGATTTTTACATAAATGTATAGCACTTTGACTGTCCGAATATAGAACAACATGATCAACAGATTCATTTACCTCATTTAGGAAACCTTTCAGCCATAAGGCCTCTTTAATGGCCTCGATTGCAGCCACATATTCAGCCTTGGTAGTAGACAAGGCTACAATTGATTTCAATTGAGACTTCCAACTAATACGAGTATCACATAAAGTAAACATATATGCTGTTGTCGATTTCCTGTTATCTTTATCACCGGCATAATCAGAATCTACATATCCCTTTAATCTAACTCCCTCCTTATTAGGTTTAAAACATAAGCCTAAGTCTGTTGTTCCTTTTAAGTACCTTAATAATCATTTAATTGCATTTCAATGTTCAAGACCAAGGTTGGATATAAATCTACTTAAGGTACTTATAGCATGTGCAACATCGGGTCGTGTGGTGTACATTACAGATCCAACAACATTTGAATATGACACTTTTTTCCATATATTTAATGCCATATTCATCATGTGTTACTCAACTTAAAATGACATACAAAGGGTAATGTCACAAATTTAGAATCATGCATAGCAAACTGAGATAACAACTTCACATAATTAGTTTGTGACAAAATTAATAACTGCTGTGACCTATTCCATTTTATATCCACCCCTAAAATCCTTTTAGCATACCCTAGATCCTTCATTTCAAATTCAGCACTTAGTATCTTTTTAATCTCATTTATATCACTTATTTTCTGGCCAATTAATAACATATCATCCACATATAAAAGCAAATAAACACTGACATAATTGCTGTTATTCCTTTTAAAATACAAACAATGGTCGAAAGAACTTCTCACAAAGCCAACTGAAGACACAAAGTTATCAAAACGTTTGTACCATTGTCTAGGAGATTGTTTTAGGCCATAAAGAGATCTTTTTAACAGGCATACATGATCAGAGTTTCTATTATCAATGAAATCTTGTGGCTGTTTCATATATATGGTTTCATCAAAGTCACCATGCAAGAACGCAGTCTTAACATCCATTTGCTTTAATTCATAATCATATTGTGCAACTAATGCAAACATGACTCTAATAGTAGTATATTTTACAACGGGGGAAAAGATTTCATTGTAATCTATACCAGGTTTTTGGGTAAACCCCTTAGCCACTAATATGGCCTTAAATCTAAGGGGCTAACTAGGAGGATTGCCTTTTTTTACTGCATAAACCCACTTACAGTTAACTAGAGATTTATTTTCAGGTTTAGGCACTAAGCTCCAAGTCTTATTCTTCACTAAAGATCTCATTTCTTCCTCCATAGCAAGTTGCCATTCCTTAGAAAACTGACAACTAATGGCCTCTTCATAGGTTTTAGGCTCCTTAAAGGTTAATTCCTGATAAGACAACATAGCAAGGGACATATAGTCATGCATCATAATAAGCTCTCTTATTTCTCTTCTAACCCTATCTCTAGCTAACTAATAATCACCTAAGGGGTTCACTAATTCACTAGTAGGCTCTTGAACAGTTTCTTCCCCTAAAACCTCCACAATTTCATTTTCCTCTTGATTTTCAACAACATGATCAGGTGAAGGTTCAAGTTCCACCTGCACTCTAATATTTTCATCTTCCTAACCCTTAGGCACATCTCTAGAGGTCTCTTTACCTAAGCAAGACATCTCATTTTCATTGAAGGTTACATTCCTACTGGTTATCATCTTAAAACCTCCAATTTCTCTCACCCAAAGCCTGTACCCCTTCACTCCTTGAGGATATCCCATGAAAACACATTTTTGGGATCTGGACTCGAATTTTCCTACACTTTAGTATGAATATGCAGCATAACCAAAGGTTTTTAAGTGTGTATAGTCAGCTAACCTATCTGTCCACACTTCCTCAGGTGTTCTATCATCTAATGCACTAGTTGGGGTCCCATTTATGACATAAACTGCTATGATAACAGCCTCTCCCCACAACAGTTTAGGGACACCTGAACTGAACATCATACATCTAACCTTATCAAGGATTGTCCTATTAATCCTCTCAACTATACCGTTCTGTTGTGGAGTATATGGTACTGTTTTATGTTTCAAAATGCCATCATCCTTATATAATTTTTCAAAATCAACATTACAAAAATCTAATTCATTATCTGTTCTTAGAATTTTAATCTTTTTATCCATTTGATTTTCAATCAAAGTTTTCCAAGTTTTAAATTTTTTCAAAAGTTTCTGATTTCTGTTTCAAAAGAAATACTCATACTTTTCTTGAAAAATCATCAATTAAAGATAAAACGTACCTATTTCCACCTTGAGAAGTGGTGGATAATAGACCCCACAAATCAGAATGTATATACTCAAGGATATATGTGGTTTTATGCATAACTGTACTAAAGTGAAGTCTATGTTGTTTGCCTAAGGTACAATATTCACAAAAGAGAATTTTAGAAATTACATCACTACCAAAAGCACCCTTCTTACTTAAGATGTGCAAACCTTTCTCATTTACATAGGCTAACCTATTATGCCATTTCAATGTAGCATCACTTTCAGCCATAGAGGATTCAGCAGTGTGACTTCGCACATTTGCCTTAGTGACATAAATCTCATTTCTTTTAATACCCTTGAAAATAACTAAGGAACCTTTAACTATTTTCAAGAAGCCATCTCCAAATTTTCCTTGGAGACCTATGTCATCTAAGTTTCCAACTGAAATCAGATTTCTGTTTAAATATGGTACATACCTCACCCTTTCCAAAGTAAAGGTGTGCCCATTATCAAATTTTAAAGTCACACTACCTATCCCCAACACTTTACAGGTAGCATTGTTACCCATAACCACCTCCCATCCATCTAAGTCCTTGAAGTCAAGCAACCAATGCTTTCTAGAGGTCATATGAAAGGTGCAACCAGAATCTAAGATCCATTCAACATTCTGACTTGAATTATCTGCATAATTTGCAGAATTCAAATCAGATGTGGCCTCAATGACAACATATACATCAACAGTATTCTCACCTAGAGGCTCAACTATGTTCAACAGTCTTTAATGTAATGACCTGTTTTACCACAACCATAACATTTTCTAGCTCCATTTCTAGATTTTGACCTTTGTCTACCCTTCCCCTTCTTTTTAGAGGTATTATTCCACTGATTATTTTGGTTACCCTAATTATTACTATGTCTGGTCAGTGATCTACCTCTCACAAACATGTTCTCACTTTCCTTGCCATGTCTCTCAGACTTAACTTCCAAATCTTTGCTTCTTAAGGCATTAATCACTGTCTCAGGCGTTAAAGACTCTCTGCCATACTTAATAGCTATCTTAACATCTCTATACACATCAAGTATGGAATTTAACAAAATTACAGCGTTATATTCTTCAGTTACTTCGTCCCCAGCATTAGTTATATATTGTACCAACTTATTAAAAATTTCAAGATTATCATCTAAGTCTCAGGACATATCAATTTTTAAAATGAAAAATTTATCCAACAAAAATAGTTTATTAGGTAATGATTTTACCAAATAAAGTTCCTCAAGTTTATCCCATAAGGCTTTCACATTATCCAATTTTCCAACCTTTCTTAATACTGGATCAAACAAGTGAAGAACAATGGAAGTATAAGCAAGTTCATTAGATTCAATTTTCTGTTCATCAGTTATAGTATCAGGATATTCACCAGTTATAGCTTTAGATACTTTTGTTGAACAAGAACCTTCCTCATTTTTTGCTGCCAAATGGGGAAATATCCTTTTCTATTAAAAACTCCAAGTTCAAACTTCGTTATTGTCATTTTGAAGTTTTTAATCAACACAAGAAAGTTTTGAGGGTTAAAGTTCAACCAGAAGCACAAGAAGATAATTCACAAAATATATGACAACACAGAGTATCACACACTGTATGAAATCGTTGGGGAGTATAACACAGTGAATAATAACAAAATAGTAACCAATTAGAGAATAATAAATCACTATCACTTCAAAATTGCAATAATGTGTCTTGAGTTCACTAGGATTCCGTGAGGCTCAAAGACCTCAGGTCAAGGCTCAACCCAAGTCCACAATGGTGCAGTGCAAAGTGTATAGGATTTAAAAAACAAAATCAGTAGTTAACAAGAATCAGAAAATTAATCACAAAGATTAATCTATAGGCAGAATACAAAGATACAAAAAAATTAATCACACAGATTAATCAATAGGCTATATACAGAAACCAGGCATTAATCACAAAGATTAATAGCATGCAGAACATTTCAACATATGAAATATACACAATCCTCAAACGTTTAAAGAATCATGTATCATAAAAAAAACCACGAGAGAGTTAAAGAAATCGACCTACAGATCGTGCATCACTCAGATCATCCAACTATTCTTGCAAATCCGCCAACAACAAATGTTAGTATACCAAAAAAAAAAAGAAGGTAAAAAACATAAAATCGAACTAAGATTTGTCACCAATCAGATCTAGGGTTTCCAGACTGTCGGTCTCACAAAAATCAGGCCGTGAAAATTAATTTTCCATGACCAGAAGCTAGAGACAGGAACTCGACCAGCCTTAAAAGGCTCTGATACCACTGTTACAAAATTACCCAAGTTCGACTCAAAATAGCAGAAACAAGATTTCACATTAAAACATCAAGTTCTCATCAACTGGGCTCAGATTATACCTTGTACCCGTCTGTACAAAGTTTGAATCTCACAAAAACCGGCCCTAAACTAAAGAATACAGAGGCAATTACTTCAATGATTCCAAAATTCCCAATTGACTGAAAAAACCCTTTCTAGTTCAAAATCGACGGATCAGAAAGATTCCTTTCTCACAAAGTAGCCAGAAAACCATAACTTTAATGGCATAAGAACAAGGTTCACGAAGAAGATGAAAGAGGAGACACATAGTTAATTGAAAGAGAGAGAGAGAGAGAAACCCAGAAGCTTCTCAAAAGCACACCAAGAGGCGAGAGAATCAGAGAAAGAAAATTCGGGTAAAAGTCTCAGACCAAGCATATATATATATATATATATATAGAGATAGATAGATAGATACAGTCATCACCGTAGATCATAGGGTTAGAATATCTAACGGACCAAAGTGACACACATGTATTACCAGAAGTTTGGGTCGGGTTTAAAGGAGTCCAACTCAATGTGTTATTGGGCAAGCCCTGTAGTATCTGTTGGGTCATTTGTTTTTTATCATCATAGCCCAAATGGGCTAATCCACCAAAAAGTAATTTGGCATCACAGCCTAATATTTTTTTCCTGTTTTCTTTTTAATCAGAAATTGCCTCTACTCTTGTTGTCCTCACTTGTCGAACAGCTAAATTTGGGTTTTTTTTTTCAACTTTTCTTAAAATAGTTATGATTGTTTTAAGAGTTTATTGAGCTTCTTGTGGAAGAATTTGAACTTATGAGTTAATAGATCTTTTTTATGAATGTCAACTAATCGTAAGTAAAATGTTTTACACATTTTAGAGTGATGTCACAACAGCAATATCAAAACAAAATGGTCACATTTCCATCGTATTAGATTAGTCTAATCAAGGCTTTGTACCATTTAAAGAGAGTCACAATGTGTCTCGTTTAACTGAAATCCAACACTGTGTAGGAATAACCCTTCTTTAAAACATGTTGCGTCTGCATCCTATTGATTGTCAGCTAAGTAATCTATGTGATTGTGCAAACCAATTTCCTTTGCTCCCTTACCAAACCGTTGAGGCATCTTTGTTCAACTTCATCCTAATGTTTCCCACCAAAGGATTCTACCTGTTCTTCGCCATCTACTCTTGTGTCCGTAGTCCTTCTCCTTGTCATCCTCTACCAACTCAATTAAACTAGTGTTGTGTTTATTTTTGTCATGTAGGTTGATAAGTTTATTTTATACATTTATTCAAGTCTTAAAACGATGATATTTGGTTACTTCTTGGATATATTATGCTCTAAATTGTTGCATTCGGTGTTTAATAGGTAAAATTCAATGATGGTACAAGAAATTGGAAGAAACAAGAGGAAATACCTAAAAAAATAGCATGATCTAAAATTTGGGGACCAAAATGTAAATACTCAAAAGTTGTGTCGGACCTCACGATGAAGATTCAAGAGTGGATAAAGAAAGGCATCAAAGGGATGAAATATAATCAAAGTATGATCACACATCAAGTTCAAACTAGAAAAAAGTCATGCACCGTTTTCAATCTCATATTGAGACCCATCTTTTACGTAGCAAATGATAAAATTTAGAAGAAAAGTTGTAACCCCTTGAGTTAGCTTTCCAATACATCTTGAATCGCCTCAATCAGACATCGAAAGAAAAAGTTATGATAAAAAGATTAAATGCAGTGTAATCGAAGCTGACGGCAGTGCTCAGGTGCTATCCCTCAGTGCCCAAGCGCTATGTTTCTGATTTTTTCCTGAAAGTCAGTGCTCAGGTCCCATGGGGGGGGGGGGATTCCACGCATTGAGGAAAAAATTACAACTTGAGATTGAGAGAGCAAGATCAAAGGGGAGAAAAACATCATACAATCCAAGTTTTGAAGCATAAATTGGAAGAAGAAAAAGATCATGGTGCAAAATTGGTTTCTTATTCTATATTCTTATTCAAAATCCAATGATGTCTTCCATAATAACTTCTTGTTTTTCTTTCATTATTATAAATAGCTAAATCTAATTTTATGTTTAACATGTAACCTATTTGTGACCCTTCATTTCTTTTATTTGAGATTCGTGTTCGTTATGATTATATTTGTTGATTTTAATTTTGTTC
>NC_036252.1:13114103-13154712 GCF_002742605.1 Olea europaea var. sylvestris
GAATTAAGAGGGATTCGAAGGGTGATGTAGAGATATATAATACTCGTCTTGTTGTAAATGACTTTACTCAAAAGGAAGGCATTGACTTTAAAGAGACTTTATTTTTTTTCTATAAAAGACTCTTTTACGATTATTATAAAATTTGTGACAAATTTTGATTTTGAGCTACAACAGATGGTTTACAAATAAAGGAAATTTATATAAGGAATTAAACAAGCTTCCCATTAATGGTATCATAAATTTTATCAAATAATTATCTCGTTTGATTTTGAGGTAAATTTAATTGATGATTGTGTATATCACAAGTCCAGTAAGAGTAAGCATATTTTTGTAGTATTGTATGTCAATAATATACTAATTTCTTGCTGAGATATAGACTTATTACATGAAATCAAGAAATTTTTGTCATGGAATTTTGAAATGAACGATCTTGGTGACGACTCTTTTGTATTAAGGATACAAATACACCGGAGTCATTCTTGGAGTATTTTTTTTAGGTTATTACAAAAGAGCTATATGAAAAGGTTCTTGAGACACTTGGAACACAAGATTGTAAATTAGGTGATAAACCTATTTCTAAGGCTGACAAGTTTAGTTTCAGTCAATGCTCCAAAGATAAACTTAAATAAAAGGAAATATAGAAAATTCCTTGTGCTTCAGCAATTGAAATTTTAATGTATGTTAAAATCTGCATACATCTGGGTAGGGCATTCATTATTTGAATGATATGCAGATATTTAAGTAATTTTGGAATTGATACTTGGAAAGCAGCCAATTAGGTCATCGGTATTTATAGAGAACTAAGGATACATGATCATGTTCACTAAAATCCGACCAATCGGAGATCATTGGATATTCTTATTTTGATCATGGAATATAATTACAAAATTTTGTCACTAGGCTATATATTTTGGATGGATATGAAAGACCAGTTTAGTTATTCTGTGACAATAGCAATGACGTATTCCAACAGAAACTTGAAAATGTCAAAGTTTATTGACATTAAGTTCCTTGTTGTTAAAAAAAAGTCTAGAGTGTTTAGATTTATATGAATAGATTAGGATAAACTCTATAATTGTGAATCCACTTACTAAATGGCTATCACCCAAGGTCTTTCATACTATTCACATGAGTGTTACATCTTTTGATGATTTCTCAATTTAGGGGGAGTTTGTTTTTGGATTTTTTCTGTTTTAGACACATAATTTTATCTATGAATATTCAGGTTATTTCAAAAATAAAATATTCAATTCAGTTCCATTTTGATTAAAGTTTATGGTTAATCTCATAAAAGAATAATATAGGATAAGTTGGAAATAGGCATGTTTGGATCACAATGCATGTAATTTTCATGCTACACATCCACATTCGATCTCTGTCATTTGATGTATTGATATGCGTGATTATTGGTAGATTTAGTTATGATATTTGCAACCAAGACCGCTTTGATCCTATATTGACATAATCAATGGTCGAGATTGTGTGGAGATGCTTTTGGTTATGATAGCAAATGTTTTGACATTATAAGTTGATACACATTTATAAGGTAACATATGTGGCCCAAGTGGAAAATTGTTGGGTTTATTTTTGTCATCTGAGCTTATATATGTAATTAATTATGTATAAAGGCTATCTTAAAGTTAAGCACAAAATTAAAATATATATATATATATATATATATATATATAGATAGATAGATAGATAGATACACACATAGTTATGATTTCCAATTTATATGTGATTCTCATCCTTTCTTCTTTGAATCCTGGTCCTTCAGTTTTAATTCATAATAAATTGATTGACAACATTCCTCAATCTTTCATAATCGATCTGATACAAATTTCAAAAATTTGCAATTAAGTCCCTAAGCTTTTCAAATATCAAATTTAGCTTCCGAAACTTGTGATTCACCTTTGATATCTCCTATAAGTCTTTATACTGATCAGTTCTCGGATTTAACTCTAATTTATCTTCAGTTTTACCTTTTTCGTATCAATTGCATCCAAATTGGAGATTTACCTACAATTAACACATACACCTAAATTAGGTAGATATCCACTCAATTCACAAATAAGAAAGTAAAGAAACCCTAAATAATAGAAAAAAATTTACTAATCCATAATATGCACTTATCACACTCTCAAATTTAAACTCTTGTTCATTCGCAAGTAAAACAATGTACTAAACATGCAAGTGAACTGACACACCCTGTCCCGTGTAACACCACTGGATCCGGACGTGACATGCACCGATGATAGATACCAATTAAAAGTCGGATCCACCATCAAAGCTACTACAAATACAATATATCACTTTTTATACATCATTTTTCTAACAGAATTTCGGCATTATCTCCTCTTTAAATAAGATTAACCAACATGTGATCAATTTTACACAAATTCCAAACTAACACAACACAATAAAGATAAACCGAAACCTCAACCTTTACCAAGAAATAAAATGAAATGTGCATATAGATACAAAATATATAGTGAGCCCCATAACTATTTACAAGTTATGCAAAATCACATCTAGACATGAACATATGTCCCAAAACAATGACTACATGTTCAATGAAGTGAGTCAGACTAATAAACTCTGTCGTGTGGTTCTGACTCCAAAATCAAGGCTCAACTCCAAAAGATGCCCAGATTTCAACTGCTGCCTAATAAGGAAAAACGTGGAAAAATATATGAATTGATAGCTCAGTGAGTGGAAAAGTTCAAAATAAATATACTTTTTCCAATTTTACATCTTTATCGAAAATCAAGTCCATGATAACATTATATAATTATAACCAAAACGTTAGACATTCACATAACGTGGTAAAATATCATCTCAAGTCATGAGATAAAAATAAGCTGACAACCATACTATAATCTCATCACATCAAACGTGTTGAAAAATCTACTAAAAATGTACCCTCTGACTGAAATATGTAATCCACCCCTCGGGCTAAGAACTTTCATCACGGGTCTTTGGCCCCCTTCGTGAACGAAAGCTAGTCTCAAAAACATCTCATAATCAATTTTAGAACACGACCAAGGCCCCTCTGTGAATTATATGTACACGATCAAGATCAATGTCAGGTCACGACCCTCCGGGTATGATAAAACACAGCCAATACCCCTCTGTGAACTAGAAAAAGTATATAATAATGGATACTTTTTTGGTCTATCTCAATATCACATGTCTCACATTCCAAATTACAAATATTTCATATCTAATCTTTGAAATCCACAAATATCAGAATGAAAGAATATTTCCAAAATAATCATGCAATCGAACATATAAATATACATAATGTATTGGTATAATTAATTTATCAATACTTGAAAATATTTAAGATTTTTCCATTCACAGAACTATATACGCCAAAATCAATTCGATTGATACGCTAACCCGATATCCGTATCACCGCCTGAAATATAATATAATTTTTAAATCAACAATTAACTAGTTTAAGTAATTTCAATAATTAAATAGGCAATACCCAAACTTAATTATTTCACGTTTAGGCGATTTCTAAAGTCTCTTTAATTACTAAAACTAATTTTTCTTTCATTTTACTCAATTTCATAGTTTGTTATACTCAACCCCTTCAATAAAATTGAATTTAATCTAACAATCTAATAACTATAAAATTAAACATAACTTAACAATAAGTAACTTTTTACTTACCTTTCCAAATTGAGGAATTTAAGTCTAATAGTATCGAGCACTTAATTCCTTACACGTTGCCGAATTTTTTCTATTTTTTTCTTTCTTCTCTCTTCTCTTTCTCTTTTTCTCTCTCTCTCTCTCTCTCTCTCTGTTTCTGTTTCTCTCTGCGTGTTTGTATATGTTATCAAATGGATTTTGATAGATTTATAATGAATTGGTTTGAGTTCCACTGCCTGTCATTTTTATTTTTATTTTTTTGTCTTTTGTCTTTTTTTTGTCTTTTTTTACTTTTCTTTCCAAACTTAAGATATTACAAAACTCGCCCCCTTAAAAGAATTTCGTCCTCGAAATTTAATTGACTAGGTGCAAAAAATATGGGGATACTGAGAACACATCTGCCTTCACTTTTTCATGTCGCTTTTTCTATAGTATGATTCTTCCATAAGACTTTAATTAAAGGAATAGTCTTACTACACAAGACCTATTCCTTTCTGTCCAATATCTGAACTGGTTCCTCTTCATAAGTAAGATTTTCCTTCAACTCTACTGGTTGTAATTCCAAAACATGAGATGGATCTGAAATATACTTACGAAGCATGGAAACATGGAATACATCATAAATTCTGGACAATTTTATTGGCAAAGCCAATCGATACGCAACAGGACCGATGCGTTCAACAATCTCGTATGGGTCAATGTATCTTGGACTCAATTTACCTCATTTACCAAATCTAATAACACCTTTCCAGGGCAACAATCGCAGGAAAACTCCATCCCCAACATCAAATTCAAGGTTTCTTCTGATAGTTCTTCTGTCTATCTTGGGCTGTCTTTAACTTTTCTTTAATTATCTTTACTTTCTCAGCAGTAATCTGGACATATTCAGGACCCAATAACTTTCTTTCGCCAACTTCATCCCAACATGCTGGAGTTCTGCATTTCCTACCATACATTGCTTCAAAATGAGTCATTTCTATACTCGAATGATAACTGTTATTATAAGCCAACTCTATCAAAGGAAGATAAGTATCACAATTCCCTTTGAACCGTAGTACACAAGCTCGTAACATGTCTTCCAAAATCTGAATAGTTCTTTCTGACTGACCGTCTATTTGTGGATGAAAAGTTGTACTGAAATGAAGTTTAGTACCCATAGCTTTCTGTAAACTAGGCCAAAATTTAGAAGTGAAACGAGAATCTCTATCTGAAACAATAGATATTGGTGTCCCATACAAACTGATTATCTCATCAACATATATTTTTGCCAATTTATCTAATGAGTCAGTGACTTTAATAGGAAAAAATCTAGCAATCTTCGTTAACCTGTCTACAATGATCTATATGCTATCATGTCCACTCTAAGTCTGTGGAAGTCCAAATAGAAAATCCATAGTAATGTGTTCCCATTTTCACTCAGGAATAGGCAACATTTGTAACAATCCTGTTATTTTCTGATGATCTGGTTTCACTTGCTGGCAAATGAGACATTTGGATACAAACTCAGCTATTTCTCTCTTCATTCCATGCCATCAATAGTGTTCTTTGAGTACACGGTACATTTTTGTACTACCTAGATGCATCGCGTAAGCTGAACTATGTGTCTCTTCTAGAATTTCTCCCTTCAATTTTGAATCATCTGAAACACATAATCTGTTTCCCATAACTAAAGCTCCGTCATCTCGAATGGTGTAATCTGTATGCTTACCTTCTTTCAATTTTCTCAACACTAGATCTTGAGTTTGAGTTTCTCTAACTATATCAATCAAAGTAGGCCTCACTTGGAAGTTAGCAAACAATGCTCCTACGCTGGTAACTGATAATTGGGCATGAGAAGCTCTGAACTCACCAAACAAAGATGAATATACTACATTAGTCTAGGTTATAGGACTCAATATTTTCCGACTGAGAGCATCAACAACTACATTAGCCTTCCCTGGATGATAATCAATCTTGCAGTCGTAATCTTTTATCAGCTCTAACCATCTTCTTTGCCTTAAGTTTAACTCTTTATGGTCAAAAATATACTTTAAGCTTTTATGATCTATATATATTTGACATCTCTTGCCATACAAGCAATGTCTCCAAATTTTCAAGGTTAGGATAGCTACAACTAGCTATAAGTCATATGTAGGATAACTCAGTTCATGTTTCTTCAATTGCCTAGAAGCATACGCTATAAGTTTCCCATTCTGCATCAAAACACAACCAAGACCCTGACGTGAAGCATCACTATATATTACAAACTCTTCATTGGGAGATGGAAGGGTAAGAACTGGAGCGACACTAATCGATTCTTTAATTCGAGGAAACTTCTTTCACAATCTTCATTTCAGACAAATTTAGCATTTTTTTCTAGTCAAAATGGTCAAAGGAAGAGCAATTTTAGAAAATTCCTCTACAAAACGACGATAATAACCTGCTAAGCCAAGAAAACTTCGTATTTCTGTCACATTAGTAGGTCTTTCCCATTTTACCACTGCCTCTGTTTTTTGTGAGTCAACATAAATTCCTCTGCTGATATGACATGTTCCAAAAATACAACTTTATCAAGCTAAAATTCATATTTACTGAATTTAGCATACAACTGCTCATCATGTAGAGTCTGCAAGATGATTATAAGATGCTCTGTGTGCTCATCATGATTATGAGAGCATACTAAAATATCATCGATGAATACAATCACAAATCTATCTAAATACAGGCGAAACACTCTATTCATTATATCCATAAATGTTGCTGGTGCGTTGGTCAACCTAAATGGCATCATAAAAATTTTAAAATGACCATATCTTGTCCTGAAAACAGTTTTTGGCACATCACTGTCCCTAATTTTAAATTAATGATATCTAAAATGCAAATCAATCTTTGAAAATACTGCAGCACCGCAAAGCTGATCAAACAGATCATCAATACGTGGCAAAGGATATTTATTGCGAATTGTCACTTTATTCAATTGTCTGTAATCTATGCACAGTCGCATAGTGCCATCTTTCTTCTTCACAAACAAAACTGGTGCTCTCCACGCAGATACACTAGGTCTGATAAAACTCTTGTCTACCAACTCTTGCAACCGAACCTTTAGCTCTTTCAATTCTGCTGATGCCATTCTATATGGTGCCCGTGAGATAGGTGCAGTTTCTGGAATCAGATCTATAGTGAACTTTATATCTCTATCTGATGGTAAGCCTAGTAATTCTTCTGGAAATACATCAAGAAAGTCTTTGACCACTGGGATGTCTTCAAATTTTAGTTTGCTAACATCTATATCAATCACATGAGCTAAATATGCATGGCATCCCTTGTTGAGTAATCTTCTAGCGTCAATAGCAGATATCACACAAGACGGTAAAATTCTGTGTTGTCCATTGAATATAATTTCAGGTTATCCTGGCTGTCTAAACACAACCTCCTTTCGAAAGCAATCAACTGAAGCTCGATTTGTTGTCAAAAAGTCCATACCCAAGATAACATCGAAATCATGTATGTCAAGAGGTATTAAATTTGTTAAATTTACCTTCAGCTCGTTCTCCTTTATTTTAATCCCACAATCTCGATATATATTGTTTGCTAATAGTGATTCTCCTACTGGTATATTCACTACCAAACAAATACCTAGAGGTTCTGACCTTTGAATCGCATATAAAGCAAATGAAAATGACATAAAAGAATGTGTAGATCTAGGATCAATCAAAATACGAGCATTTCTATCAAAAATAGACAACATACCCATGATAACATATGGTGACTCCTCTGCCACCTACTGAGTCATAGCAAAAATTTTACCCAGGGTCTTCGGTCATCCTGCATACCGTTTTGATTTTGTACCACTACCGCTTGCAATATTAGACTGGGCCACATTGTTTGTACCTACTTTATTAGCTGAATCATCTCTCTGAGTCTGATTCTGTCTTGTACTACCAGCACTCTACTGAGGAAACATCCTCTGTGCCATGCAACCCTTGCAGAATACAACTGGGCAGTTCCTTTTCAGGTATCCTTCTTGGCCACAGCGATAGCAAACACTAACTCCTTTAAACTTTAAGCACTCTCCAGGATGAGATCTTCCACATAACTAGCAAGAAGAAAATCTGGCACTAGTATAACTCTCTCCTGTCTCGGAGTAAATGATCTCTGGGAAGAACCCTGAGTATAATTACGACTGACCAATGGCTGCTGTACAGTACTGGGACTGAGTCTAGGACCCTGACTTCCTCGAAATCGAGATTTGAATTGACCTGAACTGGATACACCAGGTTGAAATCCTCTATTGTCTCTCTATGGTGGTCTATAGCTAGAAGTACTTGTCATTGTCTGACTACTGCTTGCTCTAAATAGTTGTTTGTTCTCTATCATCAGGCCTATCAGAAATGCTCTTTTCTACTCTTAAAGCTGATTCCACCAATTTGCCAAATATATTCCGGCCTGCAGTTGTTACTACTAACCGAATTTCTTCCCTTAACCCATTTTCAAATCGTCTGCATTTATCAATTTCGTTACCAAAACTTGGGCATACTTTGAAAGTTCAATAAATTTTACCTGATATTCTGCAACTGTCATCTACCCTTGTACTAGATTCAAAAATTTCTCCTGCCTTGCATCTTTATAGGACCTAGGGTAATAGGCATAATAAAATATACGACTAAAATCTGTCCAAGTAATGATGGAAGGGTCTAGATATGTACTTCGTACCGACTGCCACCAATTATATGCACCCTCCTCTAATGAGAAAGTGATAAGACACAACTTCCGATCGTCTGAGCAATCTATAATATCAAATACTCTCTCTATCTTGGTCATCCATACCTGCACAACTGCAAGATCGGTTGTGCCAGTGAAAACTTTAGCCCCTAACTTTGTAGCCCTCTCAATACTAAAATCTCTGTCATATTACGCATAGCAGATGCAATAGCAATAGCAATTCTTTCAACAGCCATAGGATTAGTTCCAATCACATTTCCCTATCACTGTTGTTCAAAATGTCTCACATTCCAAATTACAAATATTTTCATATCTAATCTTTGAAATCCACAAATATCAAAATGAAAGAATATTTCCAAAATAATCATGCAATCGAACATATAAATATACATAATGTATTGGTATAATTAATTTATCAATACATGAAAATATTTAAGATTTTTCTACTCACAGAATTATGTACGCCAAAATCAACTCGATTGGTACGCTGATCCGATATCCGTATCGCCGCCTGAAGTATAATATAATTTTTAAATCAACAATTAACTATTTTAACTAATTTCAATAATTAAATATGCGATACCCAAACTTAATTATTTAACGTTTAGGCGATTTCTAAAGTCTCTTTAATTACTAAAACTAATTTTTCTTTCATTCTACTCAATTTTATAGTTTATTATACTTAACCCCTTCAATAAAATTGAATTTAATCTAATAATCTAAAAACTATAAAATTAAACATAACTTAACAATAAGTGACTTTTTACTTACCTTTCCAAATTGAGGAATTCAAGTATAATAGTATAGAGCATTTAATTCCTAACACGTTAGCGAATTTTTTCTATTTTTTTCTATCTTCTCTCTTCTCTTTCTCTATTTCTCTTTCTTTCTCCCCGTTTCTATTTCTCTCTGCGTGTTTGTAAATGTTATCAAATGGTTTTGGATAGATTTATAATGAATTGGTTTGAGTTCCACCACCTGCCATTTTTTTTTGTCTTTTTTTTTTTTTAGGTTTGACTTTTCTTTCCAAACTTAAGATATTACACGAACGAACATAATAATCAAAGTGTTGAATAACTTTACCGAACTCTTATCAAGTAATAAAATTATTGAAAAATCACAAAGAGTTCATGAGTCATGCAACTAAAACTAATTTTTACTTATTCATGCTCGATCGATGTATGTGTGCATAGATTCTTCAGTTTGATTATATCTCGACTCTCAATAGTCAAATATTTCATTTCATCTCTCATGGGATATACGCCTCCAATTTATTTTTAAATCACATTTGTATTGTGTTCATTCTAAGGTTGACTGCACAAATACTATTTTCTTTCTTGCTCTTGTTTGGTTTGAATTTCACCAATAAAAGTCACTACCTCAATTAGTGATGATTATCCTTAAATTTGATGATCTCAACTGCTAAGTTTCTCCTATAATAATAACATTTAGTAATCTAAATGTACAATTAAATATCCAAGACTTAAGTGCTTATGATAATTTCACCACTAATTTAACAAACTTTGGTGTGTGCTTTCTTCCTTTTCTTCTTTTCAATTATCCATTCTTTTATTTTTGAGATATTTCATGTTGATATTTCATCAAGATGATCGAATCATGTATACAACACGATCTTTGTATCATCTTAGCACATCTTGAAATTGTTTGAGATGATTGCTCGTGTGATTGAGCCAATATTGAGCTATTTAAAATACTTTATATGTGCGTGTAAATGATAATCTAGTAATTACAACAATAGATGATGCTTAAACTCAAGAATATTTATTTATGAACATATAAAACCCAAACAAGAGTTTTCATATAAACGTATTATATTTTATGCAATTCTAAAAATTCAATATAATTGATAATTATATCATTAGATATTTTCAGAGTATGATGATAACCTATCATCATGTTCCTAGATATATCGTGAAGTACTTTCTTTGAGAATGTCTCTTACATAAATACTATCGAGAGTTTCCTTCGACCATGGTACTTGAGTTACTCAACATATGTAATAGTTACATAATTACATGGATCTCATATTCTCGACAAGTATCATTAGATGCTTAACACACATATATATCAAACAATTTATTATGCTGTCAAGATATACACTAAAAGATGTGTTTCTTGCTACTGTAGAAATGTCACCCCATATGGCAAGAACGCACAAATTTATTAAATATTTGTGCTTAACTAGGTCTCTCTCTCTCTCTTACAATATCTTTATTTCAAACGAGCTTTTCAAACTAGCAAGAGCACACAAATCTAATAGTATAGTTTAATATACTATATACTAAGAGCATCTTCAATGGTGTAAAATTTGGTATAAATTGCATCTCTAAAATCACTTTTACATTCTCATTTATAGGCCATTGAATCTAAATTCAAACTTTATGGCAATGAGAATATGTAATCCAATTTTTTCCTATTGTGAATGTGTAAAAAAAAAATGTCGATGCCATCATTTCTTTTAGATAAATTCAAATTAGGATTCTATTTTGGTGAACACAAATATCATTTCTCTTCACAATCACTGTCACATAGGTGAGTTTACACTTTTTACGGCGTGCATGTGCATGTGCATGCCGTAAAAAGTGAGTTCACACTTTTTACGGCGTGCACATGCACGCCATAAATAGAGTGAGTTTTTACGGCGTGCCCGAAATAGAGTGAGCTTTTACGGTGTGCACAGGCACGCTGTAAAAAGTTATTAACGGTGATCTTTTACGGCGTTCTTTGCATGCCGTAAAAAAATCTTCCTATTTACGGCATTGCTTTATTGCACGTCATAAAAAGTCCATTTTGGTGTAGTGGGAGTTCAATTTTTGGATTAGTAAAATTTTTCTATTATTAAGTTAAAAATTCTTGGATTAGAATGAATTTTTACATGAATGTATAAAAAGAAAGGTGGAAATATGACCATATTTTATCTCAAAAGAGAAAAAAAATACTTTTCAATATATAATAATACTCTTTTTGAAAACAAATAATTATTATGTACTACAATGAGCAATCCAAGTTTTTTAATGCAGAACTGGAAAGAAAAAGATGGTCAAACTACAATACATTCAAATATTTTAACAATAATTTCCGGACCGGCGTTGAAAATCGGATAAAGGGTCGCTGGCAATGCATGTTTGGCACCGACTAATTTTTAGCAACTAAAATTTGTAAACCATGGAAGTTCATATTCATAATGAACTAATCTTTCTATCAAAATAAAAAATAAAAAAGGAGAATTCACTATAAGTACGTCGCATTTTCTTTTTTCTAATTTTCAGATAACATACAAACAGTACATGTTGATTATGTGGGATTAAGAATGATGGTTGTAATAAAAACGCCACTTAAAATTTGTTATAAAACTTCTCAAACAATAAAACCGCCTCTAATAAAAATTTCTAATTTTGTGTAGTCAATTTTATGCCTGCATGTAAACAATAGAAAAACAGGTGGATATTTTTATCTATTTTCATCATAAAATGATTGTTCAATCTTTTTTCATTCTTCAAATTTTTTACTTAGAAAATGGAAACCCTTCATGATATTTCTCGAAAATCGGAATTCTTGATCAATGAAAGAACAATATCAATTTTTTCTCTCTCTCAATAAGATCCCAAAGTGGATGATTGAAGTGCATTTTTTTCTTTTTATATATATAATTAATATTATTGATCAAATTTTACCAGATTTGTAAAAAATTTACCAATTAATTAACCTTTAAACAAATTTTTTTTTTTAATAGGCCGGTGGAAGTTTATTGGCTAGAAATTTGGTGCTCAGATGTAGTGGACTAGCGGCCGGGGGGGACCTTTTGTTTCTCTAAACACTTCCTATAGTTATGGCCTCAATATTAGTTTTTTAACATTTAATTAAGCTTCCCCCATGCTATTGTTTATAGATCCATTCCCCCACACAATACCATTTTTAATTGCAAGGACACAAAATAAATTTTCCAAAGGGATAAATCCTCTAATGTCGATGGCAACAATTAATTTTCTTTTGAATAGACAATCAACAAATTCGGTAACTGAAGATGTAAGGATACACATCTTTAAAATGATACGGCGAAAGAGAGCAAGCCAACAAATAAAAATTTAGGAATCTTTATGCAGACTTTATTCATTCATATAAAATTATAATCAAAGTCAAATAATGTATAATGATGCTATTAATTTAACAAATTTAATAAGACCACAATGGATACCACAGAGTATAGTGGGAATATAACTAGAGAGTAGTACTCTTTGACCAATCTAAAAGATCATTAATTGGTAGTTGAATAATAAACAATATTGCAGAGTCTTAATTAAGAGAGAATCATTTTCTCAAGTCCATGGTTGCTAATAAACACATCAAGTGTTGCCATATTTTATATGTTAATGTTCCCATGCAATATTATTATTATTATTATTATTATTATTATTATTATTATTATTATTATTATTATTATTATTATTATTATTATTACTATTATTATTATTATATATTGCTAGGTTGGATGTCTACGTCCATGGAAAATATGGATTGCAGAATTATTTCTTTAAAAGATTCCCTTGACCAAAATTATGGTAACGTCAACTCTGCATGCAGAAATGAAGACAAGAAACTAAAATTTTATAATCATTTATTGCAAAAAAAAACGCTTTTTTTTTAAGCAGGCACAGTTTATGTGTCAGACTTCTCTTAAATTAAAATGTAATATTCTTTGAATGTCTGCCTAAATATGTGTGTGTTTTGTGTGTGAACATATATACATACATATAACCATCCTCTTGCAGCCAGTTGTGGGTGTCTTTTAGTGGAAACCTAACTCTTAGCTCCAAAGATAGAATTTGTAACAAGAAGACATTTCTGTGGTCAATATTCCTTTTGGACAAAGAGCCACATATTATGAAGTGTTAATAGTTCATAGAAAAAATGACTTGAGAGTACAGAAAGTCCCAATGCAGCGTAAATGTTAGGGGTAGAGTTTCACGTGCTCAAATTATTATGAAAAAAATAATTTTTGGGTTTCTTCTCTTAATAAGATTAATAGATGAAAATTAAATCTTTAGACTTAATATGATGTCGAAGCTGAAAACTACTCATAAGAACTTTGATCATCTAAAGCACAAAGGGGTCATCAATATTGTCGTTTTCAAATGAGGTTTCATCTTGCGAGAGAGTTAAGCAGTAAAATTCACAACGCTGAATATGAAAACGATGATTAATATATTTTAGAATATGAATCTTAACAAGTTAACCTTTTAATAGATATTTTATTAAGTCGAAAAGCTTAAATTAGCAATTTTATCAATTTAAAACTCCAAAGAACGGTCAAATGTTGTTATCTTGTCGATGCACGTTAGATTAAAATCATACATGCACCACTTTAACATAAAAACGAAGATCAATATATAAGAGTTTTGATAGTCCTTTTCTTACTAAATTTAGATCTTTTAAGATATATATGAATTTCCAATCTAAATTCCAACAAAGGAACCCAAATGGAACTTGTAGATTGACTTCTTTAATCATTTTATGATGAAGTTTCCTTATGATTTCATGTGAAAAGTAATCATATGCTTTCCCTATTGTCAATGTCTTTGATAAAAAAGAATGTATATTTGGGTTGATTAGCAAACCCTCCCAATGGCTTAATGAAGAAGTACAATTTTATTACGCAAAAACATTGATAGACAATTGGGACATGATGATATTCTTAATCGCATCATGAGCTTGTGCCTAGCCGCTAATGGACTTTAAATTCAAACTTCAAAGACTTGTCACTTATGTAAAGGTTGAATTTACCTAATCCTAGAGCAAATGACTGTGTGTGTGTGTGTATATATATGGAATTTCAGGTAATGCTGAAGGTAATTACCAAGAGCATTTCATGTTAATTGCAAGATATTTTTAGCATAATTTGAATAAGTTAACTAATTGACTTATTTCTAAATTTGGATAACGGAAAGTCATTTAATCTAAAATATACTTTCAAGTAAATTTTATTAAGCTTAGTCAAACATGCACCAAAACTCGTATAAGTTCAACCTTTTGTTGCGTAGATTTCTGAAAAGGTAATTGCAACATATAGTCAAGTTCGTGTATGAGGCAAAATTGTTCATTCGGACAATAACGTATATGAAATGAGTACTATCACACATTTGAACATAAATTCCCACCAAAATTGACTAATTGTTACAAAAATTCTACTCTGAAAAATTCTACTGAATCTTCATTTATTGAATTGCAGAGAAAAAATCAAAAGATTGAAAATGTCTGCATTTTGAACCGACCATTATTGAATTAAAGCCTCAATTTGTCTATTGCTATTTAAAAGTTCCTCCTTTTTTTTCTAATCGAACTCATTTTTAACCACATGTTCTCACAATAAAATATTCTGTACATAAATTCAAATTTTTTTCCTACTTTTTAAAAGTTAAATATTTCTTTTGTCATTGTACTTATCCCTCCATCAAATTTTATTTACTAAACTTCAAAATACTTTCGAGTAGTCACTAAACTTATACTTCCATAACGCTTTAATCAATGAATTTTGAAACTCTTTCAAGTGATCACTAAACTTTAACACATTACATTCCATCACTTACTCATTGTGTTTCATTAGTCATTAAATTTATACATTCGTCACGTTTTACTCACTGAACTTTAAAATGCTTTCGAGTGGTCAATTTTTTAATCACACATTCTTCAACTAACAGGAGCAAAATAAAGACTTGGGGATGGAAACTTGAACACAAATAATGGATGAAGGAAAGTCTTCGTTTAGGTAGGATGAAAGAAATCCTTTTTCAGTTACATTTCTTGGAATACATAATGCCTAAAAGATATTTTTTAATTATAGATCAACGAAAGGAGTCTCTTGCGGAGGTCAAACAATTAAGATAATCACATGTGAGAGAGAGAAGGGGATTTTATTACTAGCCCCCGTTTGGCCCCATTTTCTGAAAATAAAAATGAGTAGAATAGTATTTTTTTTTTTTTAATGAGTGATTGAAAAAGAAGGAAAAATTTTCGATTTATGTATAATATTATTTTATGAAAAATTGTGCAATTGAAAATAGAAGAGTGAAAAATGAAATGATTTGTAATGAAAATGAAATTTAATGAGCCAAACGACAACTTTCAATGAATGGGTTAAAGAAGAAAGAAAAATTTTGGGAAGTCACATGATATTCAACAGCCAATGGGACCAAAGTCATCTGTATCTATAATGCAAGAATTATTGCAGTATTATTACAGGGAACAAGTGGGGCATCAGTCTATCATTGAATTTTTATTTTTTTCTAAAATTAAGAAAGTACAACGTCGCATGAAAAGTCTTGGTAAAAATCTTAAATTCTGATGACTAAAATGACATTGGAATTTAATTCCATGGTTGAATGAAACTTAAACATCTCAACATCCGTAAACAAACAATACTATTCCTCTCTCTCTCTCTCTCTCTCTCTCTCTCTCTCTCGCTCGCTCGCTCTGTATTTCGTCCAACATCTTGATCCAAATTGGTAAATAGATTGCACAAATCTTGCTCAAGGTTTCTAGCTTGTTCGAAAATTTCGATACAAAAGTACTGATGTAATTCTGATGGAACGTGCAGGGACGGTAGCACAACGATCATCTGATGCAAGTATTGAAAACTCAAGACAGAATTGAATAAGAATCTTGAATCTTTCATGGTTTGTATCTAAGAACTTTGCTTTTGGTTCAGCTGTCTGTGTTATTAGTATTTTATACAAGCAGAAAACACGAAAAAAGTAATTCTTATTTGAAATTTGAGAGTCGATGATTATGATAATTAATTGAACAAGTACCTGATTTTTTATTTTTTCTTGCAAGGAAAGATTTTCATCTTCCTTGTCTGTGTCTCATATGGTTCAAAACCAACGACAATGATCTTTGTCCACAACCATATCTACTGGTTGTGGAATCAGTTTGTTGATCAGTTGTAGGCGTAAGCACATACTTGATTTCTAGTTAGGCGTCAAAATTATTCAAAAATTGATCATATCCTTTTAGGGTTTTGCTAATATTTCATCTCTTTCACGCTACACAGTCATATTTTCGTATTTTTGGAGAAAAAGATGAATCACAATAAAGTAGCTCAAGAGCTTAGAGTATTTAATAACTTGGTTTATTGGACATATCTAATCACATATTATTTCATTTGTACTGGTTTTGTGTATAAAATTCATCAAACCTTTTTGGTTGTGTCCCGTCAATTTCTTTGCTTCATGATTCCTCGCATATATAGCTGTTTGGCAAATATTAAAATTTCATACCTGCTAAATTTGTCCTGAGTTGTTAAAATTTGACAATGCGGAATTCTTCAATTCAAAACTACTTCCGAATATTAGGTGGATGATACAGTTAATTTTAGGAATTACCAATAAATGTATCTCAACAGATTTTGTGCACTCAGCACCTTTTCATATAATTAATCATCTTTAAATTTCACAGTTCAGTAGTTGAAAGAGTACTTGCATCAGTTGGGCATTTGCAACCAGAAAGGAAGCAAGTTCAACATTCTTGCCTACCCAGTTTCTGATCTAAATTTTACTCTTAATTGTAAACCCTAGTTTCTGAAAAGGTCTCATAAAAGATCCCCAGCCAGAAATTTCGTAGGTATTTTATAATCATAAAATGGGAGGGAGATGGAGTTAATTTGATAAGATTTATGCGGATATTTTCAGGAATCTCTATAGATGTTTGATAGTGAAAATTTTCTTTATTTGAGGGGACATAGATATGATTAACCAAACTTCAAGTATTGTGTTAGTTTCTTTCTTTCTTTCTTTCTGGCAGTTGACCTATTTTTTATCTGATTTGTGGGCATTCATATATAAAACCTCTCGAATGGCTTTTGGATGAGGTTGGTTTACATCTCGTTGTCACCAATTTATGAAATCGTGCAGCTCTTGAACATTTGATAGGAATTGAAGCAGGAATGCAGAATTAGCTTAGCTTTTAGATGAATTAATTGATTTAACAACTACAACAATTAATTGATTACATGAAACATCTTTACTTTGAAATAAATGCAGAAAAGAAAGCGTAGCATGGCCGAAGAATTGGAAGTTCGTAGTGATAGAAGGATCAGCAGAAATGAGGAAGAAGAAAACACATTATCAGATTATTCACAGAATATCTCATCTATTGACTTGAACGAAGAAGCCGGCAGCAATATGGATGGTGATGCCATGGAGGTTTCAGACATCAGCGTTCAATATGCTGAGCAAACAGAAAATAGTAACAAATCCGAGGAAGGAAATGGAAACAAGAGTGGAGTTCGTAGATATGTTCGGTCCAAAATGCCCAGGCTCAGGTGGACTCCGGAACTCCATCTCTCATTTGTTCGTGCTATTGAAAGACTAGGCGGGCAACAAAGTAAGTGAAACAACTACTTATTTTAAGAACTAACCAAAATTAAATTTCATAATTGAAAAATAAGCATTATCTGATATTTGCTAGGTGCCACTCCTAAAACTGTGCTTCAGATGATGAATGTGAGAGGACTTAGCATTTCTCATGTCAAAAGTCACTTACAGGTACAAACACTGCTTAAGTTCACTACATCTGTGACCTAATTAATTAAGTATGTTTTCTCCTTTTTTGATGGTTTTTCCTTGACATCAGATGTATCGATGCAAGAAACTGGATGATTCCGGCCAAGGTACGATATCAGAATTCAAATATATATTCTGTCAGATGTCGATATTACCCTTACCGGGCTTCATTTCATGTACCCGGGCGTTTACACGCCCCTCACATGGGGGGGCGAGACCCAAGCATTTATTGTGCGCGGCCCCACCCCCCACGTGAGGGGCAGGTAACTGGGCGCGTAAATGCCCGTTACACGCCGGGTACAAATAGGATTCTCCTTACCCTTAACAGTTCATTGATTACTATATTTTGCTTCCATTTGACAGTAATGAGTCAAGCCAAGCCAGGATATTGTAATATCCGATCAAGAGATTATTTTTGTACAAGTAATTTGTATGAAAAATCCAACCCTTTACAGAACTTGAGATTAGAAAATGGTGTCATAACCTTCGCGCAAAATTCTCCTAATCAAGGCCATCGCTTATCCTCATATGATCAGATCAAAGGAACACCATCTCCGAGGTAATTTACCATGTAAATTCATACGAGTTATTAATTTGACTATATCCCATTAAATTTAATTATTTCAGGATCCAGAATTCCTTAGTTCTAATGATTTATGGACATATATAGATATCAGCACTGGTCATCCAATAAAGAATATCCCAAAATCAGGCTAAATCCTCGTGTAAGTGTAGATGGCAATAATTTCTTCAGAAGTACAGCAAATATCCCACTCAAACCTAACCAATTTCTTGAAGAGAAAAGATGGCCTCCACGACAATTTATTAATGTGAATCAATGTAAGGACAAAAGGGTTCCTGTATCTAACACAACAGCTGGACAATACAAGTCAAGCATCATATCAGAAACATTTGGCCTCACTTTTAAAGATCCGTTTCATGTTAAGGTACGTTTCTCGAGAAATTATATCTTAATTCATTTGAATATTCTGTATCGAGTACTTTTAATTTTTAACATAGTTCTATTTCCAGATGAACAAGGAAAAGATGATGAAAGTTGAAGATTGGCCTGATTTGCAACTCGGTTTGAGCATTACTGCAAAATCTAACCACGAGAAGACTTGTAGTAAGGGTGATTCAGAAATTAATACAATGCTTTCTCTTTCTTTGTTCCCACATTCTTCAAGTGCAAACTAGCTATAGTATTATGCACCAAGTAAGTTCAATATTGTAGTCGATATATATCTATTATATATACACAAATATATAGAAACAGGTGGGAAGCTGAGTACTGGAGATCTGACCGTGAATGCATGCAGGAGAGCATATTAGTGAGATCTTCTTAGTACTTTGTCTTAGAAGACATTTTGATTGATTATTTTCATGCGACCAAGAATTAGGGTTTGGTTTTTTTTATGGAAATAAGGCAACTGTGGACTGCCTATATGGTTAACTTTGTGTATTTTCATAAAGTTTCGTTGCATTTTAATGTGTATCTAGTCTCTAACAGATGTTTTTCATTAATCCTTTCTTGTTATCTTGTTTATTTGTGGGATTTGTTAGCCAGGTGAATTTTTAATTCTTGTCACTAGATATAAAGAGAGAACTGAACTGAACAAAGCTGGCAACAGATGTAATTAATTTGACACATGATAAATATTAAATCTTATGTTCCAATAAAATTAGTTTTAATAGATTTGTAATCAGGCAAATATCATTTTTTTTTTTTTTTTTTTGGTTTATCTAATTTATCATCGAAGGTAAAAGGAGATATAAGATTATTTTCGTCAATTTATTTTATTTTTTTAATAATTTAAGGCTATATTAAATGGAAACATATAATTTTTTTAGAGCAACTAATGCAGTTAATATGAGTTCCTGTTCATCTGAGTTACATCGCATTCTTAATTACAAAACAAATTAAAATAAATTCCATATTTTTCATGTTATCGTGTGAGAAGAGGAAAATAAACTTTATTTATTTTTTCAATAGTTCACATACTGCAACAGGGAAAAAAGAAAGGGCTACCGGTATATACATAGAGAGGAAAAGTAGATGTTCTGAATAACTATTAGTTTTCATTTGGTTTTGCTAATTTTAGATTATCTGAAGCAGCAAACGACTGACTGGGTTAGATGAAGAAATGAGAAAAAGATAAGTGAAACCCTAATCGAGACACATTATAATATATGGTAATCTAATTAATTAAAGGACCTAACACTTATCTGATTTAAATTTAGAGTAATGCTATTCGTAGTAAAATCTACAGGTAATTGCATTACGTAGCATACACATGACAATTTATTATTTGATACATTAATATTGTAGTTTTTTATTGCCTCATATATCAAATAACAAATTAACAAGAGCATTTTACATGCTTATTCGTATTTTTCATTAAATAAATTATCTCTAATTGAGTGGATATCTACCTAATATAGTATAATTAAGTTAATTACAAGAAAGATTCGGACTTGGATGCAATTGGTGCAAAGCAATGTTATTTTGAGCCTAATGAGAGTTTATTTGGAGCAATTGAAGACTAATCAGATTGCAAATGGTTGATCAGAAGTATTAAGATAGCAATTAGAGAAAATTTACAAGTTTCGAATGTGAAATTCAACATTTGGAAAGTTTGAGTACTTACAAACTATTAGAATTTAAGACGGATGTGTTTAAGATGATTGTAGATGATGAGGATTAGATTGAAAAGAATTGAAAGATTAAGGATCCCATAATGTAAATAAGAATAGAGTCGAACTGAATCGAAAAGACATTCTGGGACCAAGTTGAAAAAGGAAAAAATTGGTCACATATTGCGGTTGAAAGGTCTAACCTGTGTTACCGCAAAAGGAGAATTCCTTTTTAACAAGTTTAAAGACCTAACCATGCAATCATATAACTAGTGATGGCAAAAAAATTAGCCTCGAATGGGGCAAAAAATCGGTCCCAAACTGGTTGACGGGGCGGGGCAAGGTGGGGAGCCCCGTCACGGGGCATGGGGCGGGGTGGGGCGAGGATGCCCCATCCCTTGAAGGGAAAAAAAAAAGATTAAAAAATAATTTTATTTTTAGACAATCACCCGTTAAAAATTTATTTTGAATTTGTATTTTATTTTCTGATAATAACATAATTCGAAATTTTAAAAATGTAAAAAATATAAATATAAATATAAAAAAATTAAATAGGGCAAAAAGTTGCCCCGTCCCACGTGTCCCGCGCCCCGCCTTGCCCTGTCTAGGCGGGGCGGGTTGACTTTCTATTATAGAAAAGATTTTTTTTCCTAATTTAAGTTAACTTCTATGTGGAGTGAGATTAGTGCACAAGCTTTAACCTAATTCTTGAAGCTATAAATAAAAAATTTCATCTGTCATTCAAGGAGGAGAAGGGTTCCAAAATATAAAATTATAAAGGAAAAAGATAGAGAATAAAAGGGAGAACGTGAATAAAGATAAGGTTTCAAGATTTTTCAAGGAAGAATGTAAATTTTGTGGTGCAAGATTTTCATCTTTTTCTCGTTCTTCTTTTAAACCTAATGCAAAATAGGGACAAGCACCCATATGATCCCATTGACTTCTTTTAAGAATGTACACCAAATCTTTCTTATATTTTTCTTCTCCCGTGATCTATAATTAAATCCATAGATCATAGTTGAGAAAAAATTGCACCTTAGTTTTGCAAATTAATTTTAATTATTATGTTTCAATTTAGAATCCCTGTGCTATGGCTCATACTTGGTTTTTTGTTCCTGTTCAGTTGATATTTGTGGATTGTTATTACTTCTTTTCATTCATGCTTTGAATTACTTGATTACTAATTCATTGATTTGTTAACAGTTAGAAGAAGATATGTGAGATATTGTGTTAGACTATGTGGTAAAAATCAAAATATGGATAGAAGGTCGAGATACGCTTGTTTTAATTTTACGGTCAATAATTGAATTTTTTGGTGATTGGATGCTCTTGATTAAAGTTTATCATGATTCACATAGTGATATAGTGAATTTAATTAATTGAGTCAGACTGATTTGAACTCGAAAAAAGTAAATCAATAAATTTAGAAAAAAATAATCTAGGTGAATAATGGTTGATTATTGTCAATATTAGGTGATTGAAATGAAGTTGATAGCTGTGGTGAACTCATGAAACCAATTAACAATCATATAATCCCCAAATTGTCCACTTGTACGCTTCTAAATTTACAATTTCTAGGATAAAAATCATAATCAAGTTTAATTGTTTTCAATCTAATTGAAGTTAGGAATAATAAAATCAATGGTTAAATAGTATTCCTCGTCAAAACAATAACCCAAATTCTCAAGTTCTCTTTAATACTCTAAACGATATTGTACATTTTGTTGGAATATAGTGGTGTTAATAAAATCGGATTATCGCATATCGTATATGTAGTTTAGATACCGATTTTAAGCATACCGTATATGCAGCTTACCGTATTTGCAGAAAGCTTACCGTATATGCAGCTTATCGTATATACATTTGACCGTATTTGCACATATTTTATTTACCTTTTTCACATATGGTATTTTCGCTTACACCTAAAAATACCATATATGTAACATACATATACCAAATTGTATTTACCAACTGTTAGCAAGAAAATTCAAATATATATATTTTTTTTCTATTTTTATTTCTAACATAAATATAAAATAAGTAAACTACAAAATATATAAATCTAGTAAATTGCAAACGTGTAAAACGTTAAATAAATAAATAACCGTAAGAATAAATTGCAAATATGTAAATTGCAGTAGATAAATAAATTTTCAACCCGAAACTTGTGTGAGCACAGTTTCCTTAAAACAGATTTGCTCCCTCACCGTAAGTGCTGGAGATTTAATCCGAGCGTATATTTCCCAGGATACAACAGTGACAGTAGAATTTGAGCACTGTAGAAACTACTTCGGCGAACTGAGTTTGTATTGAACAATATCACCACCAAGACGATGCTGAAAATGCAACAGATTATGTACTGCATACAACACTAATTTGACAGAATATTTTCGTGTGCATGCAGTATTCTCGTGGTTAGAATTGTAGGAAAAATGAGACTTAATATAAGATTAAATCCGCCTATTAACTCCATAGCAAAAAATACTAGAGTTGCTTCAATGTGTGAGAGTTTTGCCAGTTTTCGAAAACTCAAAGGTCAGTTGAAGAAAGTAAAAATTGCAAAACGTGGACACTCCAAACGGGCCAATTTTTGCACTGTTCGGTCCGACATTCGTGTACGCAGGTCGCGCCTGCACATCAATTCAAAGTCCAAAAGGCAATTTCGATCCGCGATTTGCACCCCCTGCGTGCGCACATGGAGAAAGCCACTTTGCTACACATGATTACACCTTTCCAAAGTGTAATCCTATATAAAGTTGTTCATATTTTCTTCATTTTTCTATGTAGGACTAGTTTTATTTCTCATATAAATCATCTTTCAATGGTCATCTTTGAGTTACAATTTATCATTCATCCATTCATCAATTTTGGCAAATAAATATTTGGTTTCGTGCTTTCACGAGGAGAACAAGGATCAACTTCAATCTTCCAAATTTGACCAATGGTTCCCACACAAATTTTATGCCAAAATCAACCACTAGCCCATTTTTTCCAACACATTTATGATAGGAAAATCACACTACAAATTTTTAACGCCATTGTCAAGGATTAAGATATTTATCTTAAATTATATTAGTTCTTGATTAAATTCGAAGTTTTATATTCTTTTTCTTTTTTAGTCAATCTACTTGTTTCTCTTGATTTTATTATCAGTTAGGAACGAAAAGAAGCAAAGTACCTGCAACAGTATGATATAAGAGAACCTGATATTGATGACCATGATGTGCATATGAGAAACATATTCGTCATGCAATGATTTAACATGACAGGATATGATGCCTTTGTCGAAATTGATAAAGTTAAACTTGCTAGTGAGATTGTTTATCCCAATGGTCGTTAAAAATCAAGACTTGCCCCTGGAAGAACTATGTGAATCACCACAATTGGGCTTTTATGTAATGGGTGTGAACACGGTCTAAATTAGTCCGACTTGTAAAAACTATGTGGCCTTGCATTATACTGAAAATCGTATGTTATTAGCCACTCCAGTTGAATCGGAGAAATTGCTCGACAAGTTTCCCCATGTGAAAAATAATGAAAATATTATGTTTGTGGGGAATTTCTTCACTTTGCAAACTATTTACAAGGATGGGAGGCCCAAATAAGTTTAGATGATTTTTGCTCGCAAACCAAACCATATTCGCAACCATATAATCTGGGATGGAAGCAACACCAAAATTTTGGTTGGTCGAAAAATCATATAGGGGTAATTTCACTCATTTTCAACAAGAAATGGAGACTTTCTCTGAAAACTTCCTTGTTCAATTGCACGACTTTGGATAATAGACCAATCATTCAAATAAGGGATATAACAAATAAAGAAAAAATAGCATGTAGAGAATGAAGAATTAATCATAACAAAGCCAAATGAATTAGTGGCATTGATTGAAATTGAAATTATCACATAATCCACCAACTTATTGTTTGCCCTAAAATCGATTTTGTGATTAAAGTCAACAAGAAAGTCAAATTACATAGAAGATAAATATGATACTTGATTTCTCTATAACTATGTGACTTCCTTGAATAGAGGCCCACGCAAAAATGATGGAGTCATCTGCAAATAACATATGGTTCATTTACAAACCTACCCGAAAGTTGTGCATACCTACCATTCTCCCATCTTTTTCAGCCTTTATCAACAAAGATGACAATCGTTTGGCACATAGATTAATTATAGGTTAAGTTGATGGATTTGAGTGGGTGGGATGTGTTGACCTTCGAAAATGGCCAACAGGTGTCGTTGAAGGACAATGGGCACGTGGGCATGCTTCGTACTGTGTTGACTGTACAATAGATATTGTTGTGGGAGAAGATGAATAGTAGGCAATTGAAATATTTTATTCCCCTCTTTGTATTTTTTTTAAGATCTTTCAATTGATACAAGTATTGTCTATTTATAGTGATTCGGTCGACGTGGTCACCGTTGAACTGGATCCACGTGGCCTGATCTCCAACCCTAATTGTTACATCAATTCTATTACACATTAATTACATTGATAAACTTTTAATAAGAGGTCAGTCACTCTATAAATTAGGCTAAATTCCTAACACTCATTAATTGCACAGGTCACATCAGTCAACTCTAAAGACGTGCTTGTTCGACCCTTTTCCGGTTGTAAAGGATTTCGGATAGTAGAGGGTGAATTATTTCAGCAGAACTTAGTGCAAAGACCTCAGCAGTCTATTTGACAGCTTTAGACATTAGTCCCTTCTGCACCAATTCTTGGGTGCTTTCCATGTGTATGAATGTGAGGTCTCCACGTGAATTTTTCTGTATTGATTAGTAACAATAGTCCCCCAGTCTATGTACGATCATTTATGTGATACATAGAATTTATAATTTCATAATTTTCAAGAAAACAAATCCATGATGGATGCTAGTCCCCAAAGTCTAATTTACGAACATTAATGTGGGAATTAGAATTTATAAGAGAAAGATGACGTTGAAATTTGAGTTTATAGTCCCCCAGTTCATGGGGATTAGCTAAGGTGCCTTCATAGCAGAGCCGAAGCTCTTAAAAAGGTAGGCCAATGTTCCTTTGTGGAGTAGTGTTGCCAAGGCTATGAGTGTCGGAGAAAGGGGGTTGGATAGGGTTAGCATGGGAATATGTGAAAGGTCTTGAGTGTTACTATGTGAACCGAAGCTCTATGCTGTGTGAAACGATTCGGGTAGTTTGAACGTGTTTCATCATTTATTACCACAGATTGCGATGCTAGCGTTTGGTCTTCTCGAGGAGGGCGGTGCCCTCAATTTTCAACATATTCCACGTGTTTTAACCTGGGCCTTGAAGCTTAAATGTTGGTTTCATAGAACGGCCTATAAGTTTTTCGAATTCGAACGGTCCAGGTCTTAAAGATCTGACGGTCAAAAATGCGTGTGTTTGCTTATAAAAGGCTCATCCTTTGCTTTGAACATTCATTTACATTGCTTTGTCTTGTTTCTTTGCAATATGGCCAAAAATCATACTCAGTGAATTTTGAAGGAGTTGATGTAAGTGATTGCTTGATTTTGGGCAATGTCATAAAGAGTGCAAATTGGATGATCCTTGGGTGCAATGTATGGGATGCTTGGATTCGTGAGAATAAAAATGCAGTCTCAGTACAATCTTCTTTGAACACACTAGGAACAGTGTTGAAGTGCAGATGGTCGCCCACTACCTTGAATGAATTATGTTGCAATAGGGTGCAAATCATATCCAAAGTGCCTTGAGCCGCACTATGTGGATCCTCAAGGATTGGTATTAACGTACCTCCATTGGGCAGTTAGGCTACTTCCTTTGTTACTCTTAACTAGGCAGAGTGTACTGTAGTCATATTTTTGAGTTTCGACATAGCCTGGTAGACCTTGTGATTGTAAAGGTTTGCGGTCTATGGTGGACATCCTTAAAAGGAAGAGATCCAGCAGTCTATGTGTATGATACAGTATTTATACTGTCATTGTTGTTCATCAATTTTTTTTCTGCAAGTGCTTTGTAATGTTTTATAAGTGGTTCCAATTGTCCTTGATTGTAATGTGTTTGTAGCGATAAATAAAACTTTTTTTAACCTTTTTATACGAATGTGTTCGGACTTCAAATTATTACTGCTTCGTAGTTGGGAATGTTTTGAAAGGATCGTGCTCTTGCAGTAGTCCTTTTCTTATCCTTTTGTAGGTAACTTATGTGCCTTTTCACGGGGGTCGACCTTGTAACCCTTTGCATTATTCTGCCCATGTGGCGAGTTTTTATTTTTGAGGTGGACACCTTCAGGCTCTAACCTCTTTTAACGAGGTGTCCTTTCTCGGGCTGAGCCTCACAGATGCCTACTATTTAAGCTCATATTTTGAAGTGTCTCTATAGGTTGGTGCTCTTTGGGCTATTTTTTTGTTCTTTCAGAGGAACTTCCTCAGAAAATGCCATGCATTTTGTTGAGAGCTTCGGCCGTTTCTTTCTCGTGGTGGGGAGTGGATCATGTCATGTCACATACCCAAAAATAGTGTAAAATAACATGTATAATGGTAGTGGTAGGAAAGGTGCAATGGGTCGTGAAATATGCTAGCCTTAGTTTTACATACAAGCTATTAGCAATTTCAAATTCAAAAGTAGATGATAAAACAACGAGGATCTAAGAGCGAGACAACTTAATGAAAATTTTCAAAAGTACTCGTAGTAGATGTGGCCTAAAGCTTCTATTGAAGGAAATGATGTTGTGTGCCAAAGTAGCTTACTTCAAATTCATTATGAAGGGTGTAGAGGTCCTTATTTTTTGAAGCCCCTCGACCTTTGTGCGAGGATGTGCTGACAGCTAGTGCATAGTCCTCCTTTTCAGGGTGTATGTGTATTTTGGGAGTGGTTCCATGTGGGGTCTTCCTTGGCCATTTTCTGCATTTGGCGTTTCGGCCGAGGTGGTTTCATCTTCACATCTTCTTTGAGCAGACTTCTACATGGCTCGTTTTTAGGTTATATATGAGGTAAGGGTATGTCTTCTGATCTATTTTAATTCTCTTATTTGGATGGGGCTGAAGTTTTTAGCTTCGGAATAGGAGGACCGACCTCTACCTCTTGAGCCAAAGCTATTTTAAGTATGATAATTCTATGAGACATATGCCCGAACTGCTTTGACTGGAGGGGATAGCGAATCTCACTTTTTTAGCCGCTACTATCGAAGGGTCAGCTTCTGGTGGCTGACATTATTGGGTCTACCTCGGCAATTATATGCCTTTGCAACTCTTTCCACAAGAGGAGCTAATCCGAGGCGGCTAAAATTGGCACTCGTTTTTTCAGATGAGGCCCGTTGTCTTTCACATGAGGATGGTGGTTATGACTTCTGTCTCCTAACTCTATCTCTCGGATTGGATGGGAAAGACAATATATCACTTTTCTGTGGGGTTTATGTCCTTAGTTCATCGACCTGCTACAAAGGTCGGCTCATGTCTGTCGAGGTCATAAAGTCTGGCTTGGTAGTTATATGTCTTAGCATCTCTTTCTGCGAGAGGGCTTCCTTGGTCCTATGCTTTTTTCTTCTTGCATGATCAATCTTGGTTGGTCCACATCCGAGTTAATGCAACTTGTCTTTCAAGCCTATTCCTAAGCGAGGGATGCATATATCTAAGAACGAGCTCATCTGCAGTGCCTGGTTGAGATTGTCCATGCTGATTTTTCCTCTAAAAAGGAGTTGATCAGATGTGGCCTATTCGAGGCATTAGCAGGGTGCCCGGCTTGAACGGGTGGTCTAACACTTTAATTAATTAAAAGAAAAGTCAAACAAAAAAATTAAAAAGAAAAAGAAAACAGCAGGCGGTGAAACAAATCCATTCCATACACACACACACAATCCACGTCCATAATAAAACACACACAAACACACACTCAAAAGAATATGAACCAGAGAGAAACAGGAAGAGAAAAGAGAAAGGGAAAAAGAAAAAGAAAAAGAGGAAGAAAAACAAGGAAAAAAGGAAAATTCGCCAACGTGTTAGAAATTAAGTAGGTTATACTATTAGGCTTGAATTCCTCAAATTTGAAAAGTAAGTAAAAGGTTACTTATTGTCAAGTTATGTTTAATTTTTATAGTTGTCAAATTGTCATATCAAATTCAATTTAATTGAAGGGGTTAAGTATAATAAACTATGAAATTGAGTAAAATGAAAGAAAAATTAGTTTTAGTGATTAAAAATACTTTAGAAACTGCTTAAACGTGAAATGATTAAGTTTGGGTATCTCCTATTTAATTATTGAAATTACTTAAAATAATTAATTGTTGATTTAAAAATTATATCATATTTCAGGTGGCGATACGGATATCCGGACAGCTTACCAATTGAGTTAATTTTGCAAACATAGTTCTGTGGAATAGAAAAATATAAATATTTTTAAATTATTTATAAATTAAGTATATTATCAAAGTATGTGCAATTATGTGTTCGATTATATGATTATTATGGAAATCTCTTTTATTATGATACATGTGACATTTCAAGGATTATTTATTGTACATTTGTGACTTAGTATATGAGACGTGATATTGAGATCGACCAGAAAAGTACACTGATTATGTATTTCTTCTAGTTCACAGAGGGGCATTGGCCGTGTTCTATACTACACTGAGGGGTTTTGGACCAGAAATGAAGAGATCTCGACCGTGTACATATAGTTCACTGAGGGGCCTTGGCCATGTTCTAGAATTGATTACCAAAGGTTTTTGAGACCGACTTTCGCTCACGGAGGGGGCCAAAGGCCCGTAGCGAAAGTTCTTAGTCCGAGGGGCGAACTACAAATTTTAGTCAAAGGGTACATTTTTGGTGGATTTTTCAGTACATTTGATGTGATGAGATTATAGCATGATTACCAACTTATATTTATATCATGACTTGAAATGATATTTTACCATGTTATGTGAATCTCACGTTCTGGCTATAATTATATGATGTTATCTTGCGAGTTATTCAATGATATGAACTCGAATTTCGATAAAGATGTAAGATTGAAAAAGTATAATTATTTTTGAACTTCTCCACTCACTGACCTATCAACTCATATATTTTTCTGTTATTTTTCCTGTAGGTAGCAATTGATTCTTTATAACTGGAAGAGCCTAATGATTTCTAATTGAGAGCCACACGACATGTTAAATATTATAACTCGTTTTGATGAAGCATGAAGTAAATAATTTGGGCCCATCGCATTTTGTTTTACCTAAGCATTTGATTTTGATGCATTTTTTTGAAGTAACTCATAGTCAGCCTTGGTGATAGATTTGACATCTAGTCAGCATCTATCATCGGCGCACGTCATGTTTCGGATCCACTCGAATGATTCGGGATGAGTCGTGTCGAAGTGGTATCAGAGCATGGTTTTGAAAATTTTTATGGTTCATGCATGTTCAGTGGGTATGATCACATGTCATGGTGGCAGAATCACAAGCTCTCTAGCTCGAATGTATGGAACCAAAAATAATAGAAATACTTTTTAACAGGTTTAGAAATGACTTGTATGTAAGTATGGTAGTTGTAATGATTTGATGGTTGGAAATGTTATTAGTTATTGGGTTGGAACTATGTGTATATATAACCGATTAAGATTTGAACAGATTATGATGATTTTGTGGGGCATTTGAAGTTACAAATGTTACAATCGCTTAATTATCAATTTATATGTAGAATTACATGATTTTTTTTATTTGTACATAGGAAAATTTTTAGTTATAGCTTGCATGATAAATACAAGGAAATGATATGATGTGTGATTGGTGATAATTAGTAAGGAATTTTAATTATTTTTGAAGCCAAATGGTCTTTAGTGTTATCAAATTTTGTGGTGATTTGTGACCACTTATATGGGATGATAATAGAAATCATGATGGTGTATATCTATGCTATATGATAAGAAATTGTGGAAAACAAAATGATGATTTGTTGATTGATAGATGACAATGTGTTATTGTATATTTTAGACATCGAGGAAATTAATGGTAATTCTAATTATTTCGATTATGTATGAGTTGTTTGATTATAAGGAATGTGAGAATAATAGGGATGAACTTCATAATGATTACTTTTTATGAGGTGATTTGCTGCTTTAGAAATAGAATTAAATGGATTTGTGTATTTAGGTATGTTTATGGAAAAAAAATAAAGAATGGTAGAGTTGAAATTTATTGAGATTGGGAAATTAGCATACAATATATTGATGTGTAAAATGTTCACGTGATAATTATGAAGGTTATTATCTTGTGATATTAAGGAAAATTGACATAATTAAATATTTTAGGTCATACGATATGACGATAAATATCAAGGTTACATGATCATAACATGATATGGTGGATAGCGTGTAAATGAATATAATGATTGTCTTATAGCCAAATAATGTGATGATAGATTTGGGTTATTAAGTTAATTAATTTTTTTAAGGCCATTTGTTGGATTATTGTGTTATATTCCATACAATTTGGAAGCGTTAAGTTAAATTTTGAAGTTAAGAAGAATTTATTCAAATTTTAGTGATGTAATTTCGGGGCTATTTTCAATTGTATAGATCATGAATAAAGTACTTCATTCTTCTCGAAATCTACACGTTATGGAACAAATGATGATATATTAGATAGCTTAAAGTCTAAGACGATCATCATATAAATTTTATTCAATTGTGGAACGGTATCTTTAGGTTATAATCTTAATTGAATGTCTTTATGCGATATACAAGAAAGCTTATGCATTGGCGATAGGCTGATGGCCTCTTTATGGAATAAGAGTGTAGATTTTCATGGATTAAATGTTATTATTATCTCTTCATAGAAAAAAAAAAGAACAAAATTTGTATGGGTATAGAAATGTCAAAAGTTTTGCTATCAGGAAATATTGAGAAAATATTTGTTCTTATATTTAAAAATGATGAGTAATTGATTCACGATAATGATTTATATTATGGTTTAGAAAATGTTCTCTAAGTGGAATGATAAAATATGGATTATGTTGTAGGTTAATAAATAGATTTGATTAAATCATGATACATGGTTAGTTATATTGGAATTGACATTAAGGAATTGTGGCGTTATCACATGGTGGAAAGATCAATACTTACTAACTACATGAGGTTAAGGTATATTTGTATTCGAAAAGGAGCTGAACTTGAAGCTGTGTATATAATATCATTGAATGATATAGAATTAAGGGAAAAGAACATCATATTGAGCTATCTCAACGGTGGCTGGAGATAACTAAAATTTTTGAAAATCATGAATAATTGAATTTTTGTCGCAATTGTCAATTTAGAATTAGAGTAGCTACTTTCAAGTGTTTTTCATTTTGGGTTCCTAGTACAAAGAATGGAGACAATGGTGTTCGAATTGTTGTTCACAAATCGATAAAGATTATAAGATTCTTGTCAAATGATATGGCCAGTTCATTATATATAAATTTATATAGTAAAGTTTTGAGTATTTATCCTTAGCTTAGTTGTAGGGAGTTACAAAAACAAATTATATTTGTACAGTTTCTTTTATTGAAGTGCCAGATAATATGAAGACAAGTTTAAAGATATGCTATTTAACTTTTGGGTAACTATTTAAATGAGATCGAGATACTTAATTATCTTTCTTGAAGTTGGCGTATAAGAATTAGATACAAATAACTCCTTTGAGTTTATACATGATACTAGAATATTTAAGGACCTATCTATTGAGGTGAAAGTTGCTGAAGAAAGTTATCAAATCTTAATATATAACCATTGTTATGGAAAAAAATGATTTATTCGAGAATAATTCAAATCACAATGTAAGGTGTAGTTTGGAGAACCTCAAAGGTAACATCTTGAAATACAAATTGGAAAAGTCAAGGAAGATATAATACATAAAAGAATGCACCACATATATCAAAACTAATGTGAGACTTAAAGTCTTATGGGCGAATCACACAATAGAGGAGCCAACATAGGAAAGTGAAGATCAAATGCATTCTCAGTATCTCCAACTTTTTGGTACTTAGTTGATTGAATTTCGAGGACGAAATTCTTTTAAGGAAATGAGTATTGTAACACTTTAATTAATAAAAAGAAAAGTCAAACAAAAAAATTTAAAAAGAAAAAGAAAACGGCAGGCAGTGGAACAAATCCATTCCATTTAAATATATATAGAAAGGAAAAAGAAAGGAAAAAAAAAAGAGGAAAAAAAAGAAGGAAAAAAGAAAAAGAAAAATTCGCCAACGTATTAGGAATTAAGTGGGTTATACTATTAGGCTTGAATTCCTCAAATTTGAAAAGTAAGTAAAATGTTACTTATTGTCAAGTTATGTTTAATTTTATAGTTGTTAGATTGTTAGATCAAATTCAATTTAACTGAAGGGGTTAAGTATAATAAACTATGAAATTGATTAAAATGAAAGAAAAATTAGTTTTAGTGATTAAAAATATTTTAGAAATCGCTTAAACGTGAAATGATTAAGTTTGAGTATCGCGTATTTAATTATTGAAATTACTTAAAATAATTAATGGTTGATTTAAAAATTATATCATATTTTAGGTGGCGATACGGATATCAGGACAGCTTACCAATTGAGTTAATTTTGCGAACATAGTTTTATGAGTGGAAAAATATAAATATTTTTAAAGTATTTATAAATTAAATATATTATCAAAGTATGTGCAATTATGTGTTCGATTATATGATTATTATGGAAATCTCTTTTATTAAAATACATGTGAAATTTCAAGGATTATTTATTGTACATTTGTGACTTGGTATATGAGACGTGATATTGAGATCGACCAGAAAAGTACACCAAATATGTATTTCTTCTAGTTCACAGAGGGGCATTGGCTGTGTTCTATACTACATCGATGGGTCTTGGATCGGAAATGAAGGGATCTCGACCGTGTACATATTGTTCACTGAGGGGCCTTGGTCATGTTCTAGAATTGATTACCAGAGGTCTTTGAGATCGACTTTCGTTCACGGAGGGGGCCAAAGGCCCATAGCAAAAGTTCTTAACCTGAGGGGCAGATTACAGATTTTAGTCAGATGGTACATTTTTGGTAGATTTTTCAGTACATTTGATGTGATGTGATTATAGCATGATTACCAGCTTATGTTTATATCATGACTTTAGATGATATTTTACCATGTTATGTGAATGTCTCACGTTCTGGCTATAATTATATGATGTTATCTTACGAGTTATTCAATGATATGAACTCGATTTTCGATAAAGAAGTAAAAATGAAAAAGTATAATTATTTTTAAACTTCTCCACTCATTGAGCTATCAACTCATATATTTTTCCTTAGTTTTTCCTACAGGTAGCAATTGATTTTTTTTAGCTGGAAGAGTCTAATGATTCGAATTGAGAGTCACATGAAATTTTGAATATTATAACTCGTTTTGATGAAGCATGAAGTAAATAATTTGGGCCAATCGCACTTTGTTTTACATAAGCATTTGATTTTGATGCATTTTTTGAAATAACTCATAGTCAGTTTTGGTGATAGATTTGACATCTAGTTAGCATTTATCATCGACGCATGTCATGTTTCGGATCCATTCAGGTGATTCGGGACGGGTCATGTCAGGTGGAATGGGTGATCGGCCCTCTCTGTTTCTTGTAAGACCAAGCCTATCGAAGACACTGGCCTGTCTCCTTGTGCGTTAGCCCTGCTGCCTTCTAGTGGAACGACAGTCTCTTAAGTTATTCGATCGGTTTCATAGTTGGCAATCGTGTCCATGTTCGCCCTCTTCCTAGGGGAATGACTTCAACATTTTATGAGGATTTGGCCAGTTGATCTTGCACGCGTTCCAGTAGTTTATGTATTGCAGCATTCTACCGGGAGATGATTATCACGTTTGTGGTGACAACAGCCATCTCTCTGGTGAGCCTTGCTGCTAGCCTGGGCCTGCTTCTCGAGCCACATCTTTGGTGGCGAACCACGAGAGTGATTGGCGACGGTTCTTGGATTATTGGGGTACTTTGTGAGGATGTTCATTTGCCAACGCATTCTTTGACCTCTCCTTCGGACTCATGGTCGTTCCTTCTTGGTTGATAGCCCTTCTCTAGCTCTATTTCAGGAGTTGCTTTTTTTTATTCAAGGATTTTTCCTTTTATTCAAAAGTTCTTCTCCTTCGCCTTTTTTGAACATTCAAGTGTTCTTTTTCTATGTAGGATTTTTGTGGTTTAGCTATTCCAAGCTTCCCATAGACGGCGCCAATCTGTTGACCTTTGAAAATGGCCAATAGATGTCATTGAAGGACAATGTGCATGTGAGCGTGCTTCGTAGTGTGTTGACTGTAAAATAGATATTGTTGTGGGAGAAGATGAATAGTAGGCAATGGAAGTATTGTATTCCCCTCTTTGTATTTTTTCAGATCATTTAATTGATACAAATATTGTCTATTTATAGTGATTAAGCCGATGTGGTCCCCGTTGGATTGGATCCACGTGGCCTGATCTGTTGACCCTAACTGTTACATCAATTATATTACATATTAATTACATTAATAGACATTTGAGAAGAGGTCAATCACTCTGTAAACTAGGTTGACATTCCTAACACTCATTAAATGCGCACGTCTCATCAGTCAACTCTGAAGATGTGCTTGTCAAACCCTCTTCCGATTGTAAAGGACTTCGGATAGTAGATGGTGAATTGCTTCGACAGAACTTAGTGCAACGACCTCAGCACTTTATTTGATAGCTTTGGACTTTAGTCCTTTCTGCACCATTTCTTGGGTGCTTGCCATGTGTATACATGTGAGATCGTCAAGTGGACCTTTCTATATTGATTAGTAACAGGATGAACACTCAGAAATCAAAAGAAACAAAAACCCTTGCTTATCAACAAAGTTATACCTGAGTGATTTTTATATATATTTACATTAAATTATTGGTCAATTCTTTTGATTGTTCATTTCAAGTAGTAAAATTAAAAATAAATGGATATATATTTTTTCAACATTCCCTTAAACTTCGTTTGTTGTAACTCAAAGAAAATTTTGAAACTTCGAAAATGCATCAATCTTCGATGGCTTGGTGAAAATATCTACGATTTGGTATTAGGACTTTACAAACTTTAACTTCACATATCGTTTGTCAACATAATATCGAATAACATGATGTTTTATGTCTATGTTCTTGCTTCGATCATATAAGACTATATTTTTGGCTAACATTGACGACTTTTTATGAATAAAAATTTTAATAGAATCACTTTATTGCAAATTCCCTTTAAGAACTTTCTCAACCAAGTTACAAAAGTCGTATTTTCCAGAAAGAACATATGACCACTCGTACTTTTTCAATAATCATTGTCTCCAGCTCAATTACTATCACTATAACCGTTAAACTTAGAATCATCTATATATGAATAAAGTAAACCCTAGCTAATTACCTTTATGCATCAACAAAATTCATTTTACAACCTTCGAATACATAGTTGTTAGAGACTTCATGTATCGACTGACAAGACTAGCTTCAAATAAAATATTAGGCCTTGTACATGTTAAATACCTCAAACATCCAACAATAATATTGTTATAAAGATCATGTTTGATTCCCTTTTTCTTTAAAATGCATTTTTTCTTTCTTTTCTTTTCAACTACACATTTTTTTAATAAAATAATATAAAATGTAAATTCAAAATTTTTCTTTATTTTTTTACCACATATTCTTCATCAAAACACTATTCTAAAATACATTATTTAAAAAAAAAAAAATTGGTCAAACATGCAAAAAGAGTCAAATCAACTTTTTATATTTCATCAAATTTTGACAATTTAGTCCACAATCAACAGAGATACAAATTATCTTGTAATTATACATCTTGAACCTCTCGAAGTTTTGCTTAGCGTAAAATTTTTAAGAGAGAAATTTCATCTTTCTCTTGTGTCAATTTGATGCTAGATAGTAAGCTATTAGCCCAGTATCTATCAATTCAAATTTTTTTCACTCATCAAATAATCTTATATTATTCCGTGTAAATATTAGATCATCTGCGTACAAGTAGACACTTAACATATCAACATTAGTATTTACCTTCCAATAGAGAGTATCCTAATAAGAAAATTAGCTTGAGAACGTTATCAAGTTTTGAATTTTGTGCCCTTTGATCTTGCTTTAAACCATACAAGGCTCTCTTCAACTTCAAAACCTTGTCTTAATGCCATTTCACAACAAACCCAAGAGGTTGTAGTATGCATATTTGTTCTTGTAGAAATATGTTCAAAAACGTCAGTTTAACATCTATTTGGTGAGTCTTTCAACCCTTTTATGCTTCCATGGAAACAATACTTCACCATAATCGAGATCATGCTTTTAACTACGGGCTTTAGCTACCAACATTGCCTTTGTAGCATTCAATCTCACCATTTACATTCCTTTTCTCCTAGAAAATCCATTTTTCTCGTAATAGGCTTCTAAAGATTAGGATCTATAGCTAACTCTCAAGTGTCATTCTTCTCGATAGCTTTGATCTCCTTCTTCATGTTTTTCTTCCATTTATCATCTTGAAAGGCATCATTGAAACCAATAACCATATGATCAGCAAATAGATAGAATAAAGTTAATTCCTTAAGATGTTGAGATAAATTTTAGGTATCATTATAAAGCTCTCAAAGACTGCTTAAACAAAGTTGCATTTCCCTTGAGGATGATGAAGATATATCTTGACCAAGTCTTGGTGGTGGAGTTAGTTGAGTTAAAATCGTATCAACTTGTTCTTCATCATCATCAAAGGGAAAGAAAATACAATTTTCTTCTTGTTCATTTTACCAATTTCAAAATCCTTCTTTATCAAACTCAACATCTCTACTAGTGATCACCTTCTTATTCATTGGATTACAGAGCTTGTAGCCTGTTGATCTTAAATCGTAGCCAATAAGAATATTTTTCACTCTTTTTATCTAGTTTGCTCCTTTTCCTTTTGAAACATGAGAAAGAGAACCATGCTCCAGAAAAGTCGAAGATGTAATATACTTGGATTGAATCCACTCCATATTTCTAAAAGAGTCATATCTTGCACACTTTCGGTTGGACGGGAATTTAGCAAATACATAGCACACTAAACAAGTTCAAAACTCCTTTTGCGTCTGCTTAATTTTCAACGTACTTTGATTTATTCTTCTGCTCTTCTATGCCATTTTTAAGATGTAAGAATAGTCAAAGAATAATGAATACCATGATCTTCACAAAATTGTTTGAATGTGTTGCTAATGTATTCGCCACCTGAGCATAATGCTTTGATCTTTTGACCATTTTGATTTTCCACTACAACCTTGAAATTCTTGAAAGCCTCAAATGCTTTGAACTTTTCTCTAAATAAATTCACATATTTTGTTAATAAAGTAATCGACAAATAATATGAAGTAATTATTTTTACCAAATGATGAAAGTTTGGTTGGTCCACGAAGATCCCATACACTAATTAAAGTAGCCTTGATGATAGAAAATTTGTTTCTTTAAGGAAAGTCTTCTAGGATTGCTTTCCACAAAGACATGATTCACAAAGTTGATTTAGATGATGGATATTTCTATTCACTAAAAGGTTCAAAACGTTAAAATTTAAATGGTCAAGTCTCAAATGGCATATCCAGGTTGAACCTATAGCAAATGCCTTCAAATGCTTCACTTTTCTACTTTGATTATGCAACAAGAACATCATGTTCTTCATCAATGGAACTCTAGTAATCAAGTTTTCCATTACAATCTCCTATTGTCATTGTTGATTCTTCATTAGGATGACATATCCTTTCTCCAAAAGTTGGCCTAAGCACAAAACATTTGTTTTGTAGAAGAAATTAATAAAATTGAAAATGTATTTATGTTATTCATTCTTCATTTGGATGAGACTTTAAATTTCACCATTGACTTGCACATTTATATCATCTATAAATGTAACATGGCTATGTAGTTCTTCAAGTTCCATGAAAATAGATTTATTTCCACTCATGTGCTCACTTGTTCTGGTATCAAATAGGTGCTAATTGTTGTTGCTTGAACTCTGCTATCAGTAAAATAGATACCAATCTTGTCTTTCTCGATTTTTTGTTCCTTGCCTTTTATAATTGTAGAAGATGGTTTCATTGTGAAAATGATTTCATACTTAATCTTTTTGATTTGGTTAAAGTCATTTCTTATGCAATTCTTTATCTCATGGTATAGTCGACTCTTGTTGAATATCGACACTTTTACCAAATTCCATCCTACAAATATAAACATATTCTATTACCTAAAGTAACAATGAATTACACCAATAACAAAAACACATATTTTTAAATATCAATGCTAAAATCTTCACAAGCTACATGGTTATGTTGAAAATATGAACTTCATTTATTTAGTCGAATTCATTAATCTATTTTAGGATTATTCATACATACATTAATGCAATAGTTTATTTATGTACTTGAATAATACATGAATTATTTTGGGATTAATTTGTATTTAATAACTAGTAAATTAGATTAAATTCATGTTTTGTGAAATCTATGAAATGTTAGTGATTGTACTACTTTTCTTTAGTCATGTTGAAGTGTTAAGAAATAAAGTTGACTGTTCTCTTAATATTATTTATCCACGTCCAAAAATTGTTGTTTCATCTCCAAGTTTTCAATAAAAGTAGTATTAGAGAAAAATGTTGTAAGAGTGTGAAAATTAGAGATTGTAAACAATAATTCTCTTTCTATTTCTCGACTCACTAATGATAACTATAGTATGTGGGGGACTTGAAGGAGATAGGTTTTGAACCTGAAAATGAAGAAGGCATGTCTCAAGCATAAATAGACTTGCACCAAACAACTAAAAAGAGAATAATGACGTCTATCGATGAAGGAATCTGAATCAATTTCAAATCAAATCTTCATGAGTATTGGTGGTTATCAATGAGATATATGACGAAAAAATAAGTATCTTCAAGTGATCGAAAAAATTCATTGATCTTTACATGAAAATATTCAAATTTATTGTGGTGGCAATCGTATAATCAAAAGACATGGAAGAAATGACTATTGATTAACTCATTGGCACACTTTAGGCTCACAAGGAAAAGTTGCTGAAAAAGAAGAAAGAATCACTAAAACAAGTCTTTCTTTGAAAAGTGTGGAAGAGAAGAACAATAGGAACCAAAGAGGTAGAGGTTGTGGAAAGGACATAGAAATTGCCAACATTTATTCAATAATGAAAAGAACTATCAACACTTGTACAATTCAATAGAGCGATGAAGATATAATTCTTAAAGAGGATGAAGAAGAAAAAAAATAGTAGGAGATATGATGAATCTCAAATTGATTGTTACAATTATTTCAAAAAGATAAGTTTAAGTACAAGAAATGACTTTAACCAGATCAAAAGGACAAGTTTAAGTATGAAATCATTTTCACGATGAAACCATCTTCTACAATTATAAAAGGCAAGGAACAAAAAATCGATAAAGACAAGATTCGTACCTATTTGGTTTAGTTAGAAAAGTTTATAAGAATCTAAATTAAAATTAAAAATTAATTTTAACAACACAATTTATAGATTCATAATTTTTATCAACTTTTAAATCACATATATCATCAACTTTTATCATTATCTACTGAAGGTACGATGTTTAACAACCAAAAAAGGGCTTAGTCTTATCATCAAAACGCAGCAAAGGCTTGGTGGGATCAAAGCACGGTCGAGCTTGGTGAATGCTGTACTTGAAAGGAAATTATGGGAAATATAAGGGAAAAAATGAAATGGGCTTATTTGCATAAATAACTCCCAATCTATGGGAATTCTATGGAAACAGGACATATCCTTCAATCTTATCATCCTCATGTGAATCTTGCGTAAATTATCTCTGGTGCACCAAAAGGTTCATATGATGACATCGTGCCAAGATTAAAAATATCTTGTTTTTACTGAGCTTTCATAGCTCGGGGACCATTGGTATGCGATTAAATTTTAAATTTCTCAACCAAAATTTTTTATGCAATGCAAATTCTATGTATTACATGAATGGCCATACATAAATTTGGAGAAGTATTGTTATTGACCATATGTGATTGGGACATGTGTGCACACTCGTGGCATTAATTAGACAAAG
>NC_036252.1:13155575-13159316 GCF_002742605.1 Olea europaea var. sylvestris
AAAAAAAAAAAAAAAAAAAAAAAAAAAAAAAAAAAAAAAACATTGTATTTTTCTCTACTCTCTCCTTTACAAGTGCTTACCTTGCTTATTCACTTAACCATATGTGATTAGTAATTGAACATGCGTTTAAGTTTACAATCAGCATATTGAAGAATACGTCCACGTGTGCATCATTTTGATCGACACTTATTGACACGTTTTTGGAGATCAACAACCATTTTTGAAAATAAGTCAAAGAAAAAACAAAGGAAGGGAAAAGAAGAATAGGGACCCAAATGTCAGTATTTTGATGTTTCTAAATAGATGGGACTTAAATGTCTCAAATAACAAATAGAGTTCCGAATACCATATTTCTTAGAAGATGGAGGGGCGAAAAAAATCGGCGGAGCGTTAATACTAGCGGGAAAACCCATCCATTTCCCGCCAGATCTAAAATCCCTAAATTCCCCCAATCCTCAACACTCCTTCACCGAATACTTTCATCTCGGCCAATCCAGATTCTCTTCTCAAATCCCAAATCCTTCCTCTTTCTGTTTTCCGATACTAAGAGTATCTTAGAAATGGATAATTATGGCAGCAGCGGGTACTTTGTAGACGAGAAAGCGGTTCGGGTTGAGAATATCTTCCTTGAGTTCTTGAAGACTTTCAGAGTGGCCGAGGAGGGATCTATGCCTTACTATGAGGCGGAGGTGGAAGCAATGATGCGAAACGAGTCCAATACAATGTTTATAGATTTCTCTCATGTCATGCGCTTCAACGACCTTCTCCAAAAGGCTATCTCCGATGAATTCCACCGATTTGAACCTTACTTGAAGAATGCTTGCAAGAGATTTGTCTTGGAGCTCAAGCCCACCTTCATTGCTGATGATAATCCTAACAAAGACATCAATGTCGCCTTCTACAATCTGCCCTTGGTTAAGCGGTAACTGATAATTCATTATCAATTCGCAGTTTCTTCTACTTTTTTTTCTCTCTCGATTGATTATCGTTTGGATGATTTTTTCAGATTGAGGGAATTGACTACGGTCGAGATTGGGAAGCTGGTTTCTGTGAGCGGAGTGGTCACTCGGACCAGTGAAGTTCGCCCGGAGCTTCTTCAAGGAACTTTCAAGTGTTTGGAATGTGGGAATGTTATTAAGAATGTCGAACAGCAATTCAAGTACACTGAGGTTCATATTATCTACTTATCTTCCTCCTAAAAAATCGAATACTTACACATCCTCTATATTGTTCGTCCAAACATGCAGCCAGTTCCAGCTATACTGACGCCAATAGAAAGAGAAAACGAGTTAACAAAAATAATAAGATTTAACTTGTAACTTTGAAGCTCTATGGCATGGTATCCTGAGGATTTTTAAATAATCGAGAGTAAAATCAATGGAAAGTTTTTTGTCTTAGGCTCTGTTCTGACTTGGATTTAATCTAATAAGATACTGTGGAAGTTTGAATTTCTGCACAAAAATGATCAAGTTAGATAATTTACATTTCCTTTTCATGTATTCAATACAAATTCATAAGGAGCCTAAGATTTGAAGTGGAAAGTTTTAATTCATGCCTTGGTGCATCTGATCTTTGCGTGCAGCCTATTATCTGCATGAATGCAGCATGCCAGAACAGAACACAGTGGGCACTTTTAAGGCAAGATAGCAAATTTTCCGATTGGCAGAGGGTTCGAATGCAGGAGACATCCCAGGAAATACCTGCTGGCTCCCTTCCCAGATCACTTGATGTCATTCTACGCCATGATATTGTTGAACAAGCTAGGGCTGGTGACACGTAGGAATCATTTCATTTACAGCACATTAGTGTCATCCGTCTGTTTTATGTTTATTGTAATATGAAATGTTCTTATTCCGTATTGTCATTCCCTTACAGGGTCGTATTCACTGGTACTGTTGTGGTGATTCCTGACATTTTAGCATTAGCTTCCCCAGGGGAGAGAGCTGAGTGTCGTAGAGAAGCATCTCAACGCAGGAATGCCTCTGCTGGTCAAGAAGGTGTCAAAGGTCTTCGTTCATTGGGTGTGAGAGACCTTTCCTACCGCTTAGCCTTTATAGCCAATTCCATACAGGTAGTGATTCCTTTGTAACTGCGAGCAATTTTCAACTTTTACCTATTTATGCCTTTTCTCATATATGTGCTTCCTTTTCTCCTTGCAGATCTGTGATGGTAGAAAATATAATGATATCAGGAAGAGGAGGGATGCTGATGATGATGATATCCAGCAGTTCACGGTTGGTTTCTTAATGAATCATTTTTTCTTTCTCCAAGAAAAACATGATAATTTGTTTTTCGTAATCAGTTATTAACGACCATTCAGCACTTTCTCAAAATTAGGCAAAATAATTCATTTATCAATAAAAATCATCACACTACTGCTTAAACTGTGCCTTTGGGATACACAAAGAATGAAATTTGTATGCTGCTGAAAAATAAAAACTATGGTTGAAATTTCATCGAAATGTGGAGATTCAAAGATTACTAAAAGTAGCTTTCTAGTAAAATGCTCAAAACTGTGAGCATTTCCAAAAATCAGTAAGAGAACAGGAAATATTTAATAGTTGGGAGACATCAAAAAGCTTATGAATGTCTTCCCATTTTATTCTGTGAGTACGGATATCTCCCCTAAATAACTTGTGCCAGTATTTTCCTACATTTGATTGTCCGGGCAGGCAGAAGAATTGAATGATATCCAACGAATGAGGAAGACTCCTGACTTTTTCAACAAAATTGTTGATAGCATTGCCCCAACCATTTTTGGCCACCAAGATATCAAACGAGCAATTCTGCTTATGCTTTTAGGTGGAGTCCATAAATTTACCCATGAAGGAATCAATTTGAGGGGTGATATCAATGTCTGTATTGTGGGCGATCCCAGCTGTGCAAAGTCTCAATTCCTCAAGTATTGACACTCTTTTTCATCTTGAGTATCCTTACTTATATGTTCTATTTACATATTAATTTCTAATGCTCCATCCATCTTTCAGGTATACATCAGGTCTAGTTCCAAGGTCTGTCTACACATCAGGGAAGTCTTCATCCGCTGCTGGGCTAACTGCAACAGTGGCCAAAGAACCGGAAACCGGTGAATTTTGTATTGAGGTATGCATTCTTCTATTCTCTTTCTACTTTGCCTGTTGCTGAATTAGGAACTGCTTGTTTTAAATCTTGAATGATGTTTTGTGATGCATGAGATGAAGGTTTCGGAAAAGGTCATTGGCCTATTGAATGTGTTGGTGCTTTATTTCTCACCAGATAGGTGCAAGAGCTATATATTAATTTACCTCACCACATCAAAACTATAAAAAATGTTTTATGATTTTTTCACATGTCCAATTCACATCATCTACGAATTGCACAGAGAAATTCATGCTCATTTCTTGTAAATATATTTTTTAACATTGACAATTCTTGAATAATAATTTTAAGCTCAATCAAGAATATCGTATCATAATCTAATTACAAATTTTAACATGTTCTTTATCATTATAATCCAGCCTTTTTCTAATTCAACAATTTGATGTGGTGCCTTCCGTGCTATTAACATAAACTTCTATTCCTCTTAATATCCATCTAATTTTTGCTCTAAGGCTGGCGCATTAATGCTTGCTGACAATGGCGTCTGTTGTATTGATGAATTTGACAAGATGGACATCAGAGATCAGGTAATTATATAGCTTATATAGATTTCTCTTCCTCCATCTAGAACAAGACCCCCCCCCCCCCCAAAAAAAAAAAAAA
>NC_036252.1:13161041-13167807 GCF_002742605.1 Olea europaea var. sylvestris
ACATGCTTTATTGAGCTTTTAAAAAATGAAGCATATGTTATCTTATTATGTCATCCTGGTACAGAAAATTTAGGAGACACTGGAAGTGGGCAAGGAAAGAAACTTGTAATAAGTGATGAATATTTTCAGAGGGTTACTCAAGCTCTTGTTATGCGACTCAGGCAACACGAAGAAACTATAATTCATGAAGGTAAACCATTAGCGTAATTCGTTTAGCGAGATAAAATGGACAGTGGATTATATCTAACAAACCTGAAGAAAATATAATCCTCCATTTTACTCTCTTTTCAATAATATCGCACTACTTTGAATGATGAATGGAGTGGGCAAGGAAAGAAACTTGTAATAAGTGATGAATATTTTCAGAGGGTTACTCAAGCTCTTGTTATGCGACTCAGGCAACACGAAGAAACTATAATTCATGAAGGTAAACCATTAGCGTAATTCGTTTAGCGGAGATAAAATGGACAGTGCATTATATCTAACAAACCTGAAGAAAATATAATCCTCCATTTTACTCTCTTTTCAATAATATCGCACTACTTTGAATGATGAATGGTGTTCACACGCATAAAATATTTGTAGGCACTGGTTTGGCTGGAATGAGACAGAGGGATTTGATACAATGGTATGTAAATCAGCAGAATGAGAAAAACAATTACAGCACCATGGAAGAAGCAGCAGCCGAAGTCAAAAAAGTGAAAGCAATTATTGAGGTAAAATCCTAACTTGATCAGTTCAGTGGGCAATGTAGTTTCAGTTTAATAATATAACATGAAAGAGTTAAATAGAAATGTGACTTTTGGCCATAATGCAGAGCTTGATAAGAAGGGAAGGCCATTTGATAGTTGTGGATGATGGTAGACAAGCGGCAGAGGAAGCTGAAACCGTGAGATCCTCAACCAGAGATGATAGGATTTTAGCCGTAGCTCCAAATTATGTCATCGATTAATTTTTGGTGCTACTCTATGTTGGTAATCAAACCATTCCCTGGTGACCTCTCTGTTTGAGAGTCTGGTTCTCCATGGGAATCGGATTAGTCACTCCGTTTCTCTGGAGTTACAGTGTGCAGATGTCTTCATCATCATTCTACAAATTTATTATGAGAAAAAGGATATTCGGTTTCTTTGTCTCCTGCTAATATCCTTGACGGTTGGAGGGGATAATAGTTTCATGTGTATTAGAAGTAATTTATACTGCTGTCTTGATCTGCAATGTATCATTTTTGTTTATGACATATCTTAGAATCGCTACTGTACTTTTATTCGTTTATCTTTATAGACAATTCCTTATAATGAAAGCTTTAAAGCTGGTATTATTTGACAGCTTTGTGATAGGCAATCAAATACAACTTACAACAACAGTTAGGGGTGGGCGTGGATCGGTTCGGTTCGGTTCTCTATCAAAAACAACTTACAACAACGGACAACAGTTAATTGATTTATCAGTTTGCTTAATAATGGAATTATAAAATATTTTAGTAAAATCATAACTTAGTAGTCAACAATATTTATCATCCCTATTAAATAATGATTATTCAGGTATATGAAATGAAGGGAAAAGTTTTTATTTTAACTATTGTGATGATGGATTCCAATAATATTAGGCGTTCTTGAAAGTAGTTCGTTGAAACAATCAATATGTTTCCCATCAACGGTGCCAAATTGTCGGTTTCAAATTGTCATGATGAATTTCCACATGTTGCTTTAACACCTCTATTAATATAGCAATAGATCTACAAAATAAAACATTTTTGTTACGCATAAATGTGAGGATCTTGCCTACATTTCCACATTAATTTGCAAAAACAATTGTGTCCTATGTATAAATTTTAATTTGCAATTTGTATAAAAGAATTCACGTTATATATATATTGGACCAGTAACTAGACACTTGTGGGTAAACTACGATGAGATGACAATGGGATGAATTTTAAGGTAAAATGCAATGTTTAAAATGCAGAAAAATCACAGGAAAGGAATGGGAATGAGGTAAATTGATAATTAAACAACTGAAATCAAACCAAAATTATAGGAAATTCGTGAAATGGTCATTGAGCTTAAAATGGAAAACAAAAACAAGTTACAATAACACATTACCATTCCAAAGGATGTAAATGTTCAATCAAGCCATACTTTCATTTATATATCAGTAGGGGTGGCAAAAATGTTGAATAGTTCTTCGGCTTGGGTTCGTCCCAAGCAGGAGGTTCTTGCTCGGCTCGTGGGCACAGCTTTTGAGCCTAAAGTTCTCGACAAAAATGTGAAAAAAAAGGTCCAAAATTTTTTTAAAAAATTATGAGTTTGTGGGCTCAACTCGTGCTTGAACAAGCTTGAGCTCAGTTCATTGCTTTAACAAGCCGAGCTCGTGGGTAGATGGCTAGCTTAGTCCATTGCCACCACTATATATCAGCGAAAGAATCCACTTCTCAATTCTACAAACTTTTTAAATTCTATTGAATGCTCATACGTGCACAAGCACCATGAACAAATCTTCCAACAATATCTAATAGGTATAAAATCCCGAGATTCAGCCTAACAATCACATCAAAACGATAGAAAAAAATCAAAGAAAAACATCGCATGTTTATCTCTCAAAACTCATCATTCTACATCACACTTAAAACAATTTTAAGGGATAGAAAAATTAGCGATGTTGGAAGGCCACAAGACATTCCAAAGAATACATCTTCTATAGCAGGGACTTTTCCACTTCTATGTTTTGTTGTGCAGATGAGTAACATGGGGGATAAGCTCCTGTAAACATTGAGAGGGAAAGTAAAAATTAAAGAAAAAGCACATTTCATATTTCATCGATCTGAATTGTAGAGTGAAAAGTTAAGAACATAATGCGATGTTACCTCTGAACAGCGGACGTGATCATGCCGTGAATTTGAAGTTTTCACAATGGTCTCCCACGTGTAATCGTTCGCTACACTTGTTTGAGTCTGTTTCTTGGGGTGATATTGGCCGGAATGTGAAAATGGATTGGGTAACGAAATAGAAGGCAGAGTTCGCCAAAGCCAAGACTCAGATGGTGATTTTGGTAAAGGTGGGGGTAAAGGTGACTTCAGGGATGCAGAATCAGCATCTCTCTGATCGTCTTGTTCTCTGTCTTGTTTATTATTCACAGCAAAGTTTGCATCAGAATGCACTTTTGAACAATCAACAGACCTGGATTCTTGATCAAAACTTTGATTTGGTATAACCATATCAGTTGATCCGGACAATTTAGGACTTCGGCTTTTCCCCTCCCCTAAATTATCCCAGGAAGACGTGTCTATATCAGAAGATTTAACAGGACCCTTCTCTTCAGTAGGTCTGCTTTCATTTGAGGGCTTCAAATTCTTATCAGAGGAATCAAAATTCTTATCTGGTTTTGAACTATCTGTTTTGGTCGCTGCATCTATATACAAAGTTTTTTCGACAGCATCACCTGGAGAACATGATACTTTTCTATTCACGTGATTCCTTGAAACGTCTTGCAAGGCCTTGCACAACTTGCGAGATGAAGCAATCTTGTTAGCATTACGTCCATGAAAGTAAGACTTTGATGCTTCATTTTGGTAGGGAGAAATGGGATGACTTTTGCGCAAATCAGGGATCAGGCATTTTCCTGCCTCAGAAACATTCAGGGATGCTATATCTTGATCGGAAGATTTGATAGCTTCAGTTTCTTCAGTTTGTATGCATTCATCCATGGACTTCAAATTCTTACAAGAGAAATCAACAATTTTCTCATCTTTTGAACAATTTGTATTGATCAGACCATCCACATACAATGTCTTCTCAACAGCAACACCAGGCGAACCTGATCCCTGTTTCTGTATGTGATTCTTAGATACATCTTGCATGACCTTACGCATTTTGCGTGATGAGGCAATCTTATTCACGCTATGATTCTCAATTTCTTTAGGTACACCAAGAAACCCTGCACCTTCATGAAATGGAGACTTTGGTGCTTCATTTCGGTAGGGGGATATGGGACGGCTTCTGCATTGCCTTAAGGGAGACACCCCAGGTCTAAAAGAGTCACTGGAGTAAGAAAACTGATTGGAATCACTCCCTAGCCTGTTTCCAATTTCTAGCAGGTCCCGAGACAGTACTCCAGAATGAAATTTTTTCTTATAAATTGCACGACACACATTCTGCATTGATTAGAAATATCAGGAATCGTTTGCGATACTTACTGTAAGAATCATAGAAACGGAAATAGAAGTTTAACAGTTACCTTGTCGATAGGTCCACTGTGAGCATTTCTGGTCAGTCTCCTAACATTAGCAGCTGGAGCTGTTGGAGCATGGTTTTTTGATTTCATTCCAGGCAATGGGTTTAAAAGGCAAAAAGAATTCTTCACACAAAACCGAGGGAAAATCCCCCAGATTTTTCCTGATTTTTTCACAGGAACAGTACATTCCAGATCATCATCTTCACTTTCCACATTCTCAAAATTCTGAACGTAATGTGACATGATGTTAGAACCATACTGCTCATGTAAAGGCTTTGGTTCCCCAGATACGACCTTTTTAACCGGCTTTGGTTGTTCAATGACCGCTGGTTGCTTCTTCGCTATGTATTGAGGTGTCTCCAACACAACAGCCTTGGCTGCCGGTAAGAATCTGCTCATCATAAAATCTCTAGTTTGCACATCAACAGAGAATGTTCCCGATGGTTTTACTCCTGAACCCTGATAGCCACTCAGTCCACTTACACTGTAGTTCAAGGACCAAGATTCTGTTAGTGACAACTTATCGAGTGCATCAGAATATGCATCGTCTCCACTTTCCGTATCTGAATCATCTCTATAATTTAGACTGTCATGCAATTTTTCAATCAGATTAGCATGATCATTGAACGGAAATGCTTCAATTTGGGTCCTGTTAATATTCGGATCATTCGATCTTTCCCCTGAATTGTATCTCGAAAAACCAGATACTCTCCCAGAAAGGAACTTTGGACTTTCACCTGAGTTGCATCTGATGACACCTGATACCCTTCCTGGAGGAAGCCTTGGTGTATTTGAAGGTTCCTCCGGCTGGTGAATTGGACCTTCCCCTTCTCCTTTAGGCCTTCCAGGGATTTTTTCCCATTGAAATGGAACTGCAGCTGGTTTTGTCACCTCCCCATATTCACAATCTGATTTGCACACAGGTAGAGAATTTTGTCGATTAGGGAGCGACTTCTCTGTCGAGATCTTGTTTACCACTTCTGAAGAGCGAGTAGGTGAGGAAAATCTCCTTGCAGATAAAAGTGGAGCGTTGAAATCTAGTTTTTTCGCCATTCGTTCTCCTGTCTATCACAAATCCGTTTGCATCCCTATGCCTCAAAGCTCAATAAACTACAAAATATTTGCCGACAACATCACTTAATCATAATGTGGAAACAGATAGCAAAGGAAAAATTAAACAATTTAGATCCCTTATTGTACTTCAAAAGCCTATAACCAGTCCCTTATTCAGGAAAATAATTTTCTTACAACCAAAACCAAAGGACAAAATAATAAAGGTTCATTAAAATTTAGCCTTTCTAGGATTCTCTACAGAAACCAGCCCAACCATTCATCTGTGCAAACAGGTAAAGGAAATTGCATCCAATAATTGCACAAAACCTTTAATTTCAACAATGAAGGCTATATACGATACAATATTTACATCGCTGACATTTCCTCATCAACCAAACCGAACCCCATTAACCCCTCATAAGTACAGTAATAAAACTATCAGTTAGCAGTTCCAAAAATGTGTTTCCTTGCATTTATTTTTTGTTTATTATATAGAAACATCACATCAATTACCCAAAGAATAGCAGAAGAAAAGCAAACAGGGAAAAAGATCTTGCTGCTTGATTTCTTGATTATTGCCATTTAATTAACAGAAATTATTTTTCATTACCCTATAAATTTTAAAAAACAATCTAACAGAAAACACAACATTAAATGCCATAATACGATCTTCAAGAACTAAAAAACAATCCGCTAAGGCAAACTAAAACCAAAATCCAGATATTTTTCTTACCTCGTAGAGAGAAAAAGCAATGTTGGGTTCTGGGATTGAGACTGTATGCTCCGTGATTTATGGCAATGAATAAAGAAAGGAGTAAAGAGAAGGTATAGAGAGAGAAAGAGATTGACGAAAAAAGGATACAATGGGAGTGCTTTTCAAAATCATGCATGTTCATTCCTCAATCTGTCTGGGGATTGAGGGGACAGAGACCACGGCTAAACCTTTGGGGGTATAACGACAGTTGAATCCAACCACCTTCCTTTGGCGCCCAATTATTCTTCTCTCAGGCTTGTTGCCCTCTTTTTTTGGGGTTAAGAATTCACTTTGGAATAATAAATTGATGGAGAATGTACGATTAAAAAATAAAGTAATGCTATTTAGTCACATTGAGATTACATTATTAGTGTAGATGAAGTTAATATGACATTAATTGATAGGGAAAATTAAATAACTCTTTCATTTAATATATCATTTAATGCCATTTAAATTGGGATTGCATAGCATTATTCTAAAAAAATAATAATAATTAAAAAAATTATATTTACGTATAATATTATTTTATTGTAAAATGTGTGATCGAAAAATATAAAACAAAAAATATATTTTAAAAATAACAAGGATCAAACAATGAATAATCATCAATGTGTCAACCAAGGAATAGGACTTGCACTTTCTATTAATTTTTCCAACCCCTAAGAAGGGTTTTATGACCTAAATAGTTCTTTGATTTAAATTACACCATCTCTCTCTCTCTCTCTCTCTCTC
>NC_036252.1:13168887-13299573 GCF_002742605.1 Olea europaea var. sylvestris
CGGCTCATTTTTATAAGTTTGATATTTTTTAAATGGAACTTAAAGCTCGATATGGTCGTCAAAGCTAGGTGGCCCGACACGTAGAGGCATCGAGTCAGCTTATCGATATAGGGAAGTCATTTCGGGCCTTAGTAGCTAGGCTTATCCCCTGCGTTAGTTCTCACACTTTTCTGCAGTTGTATTGGGCCATGGGTGACCATTGTTTTGCAATTCTAAAAGTCAATTCATCGACCTTTACGCAAATTGACCAAAGAATATACAGCAATCTATTTCCGTGAGTTACGCCCAATACATTGCCCTAACATAATGAAAAAGTGAATGCAGAATATTAGATTTGTCGGGGACCCATTTTTTCTTTTATTTTTATACAAATACTAAAAAATAGTAATTCAGAGTAAAGAAATGGACATAAAAGTATTAAGAATGTATGTGTCCATGATACATGTGATGTGAGTATTTTGTCTTTTGATGACTTTTTGTCAGCCAATTTGGACTACATCAACCAATGGAGAACATGGGCATACCATTATGTGTTAGAAACGGATGAGATCAAAGAAGTGATAAGACGACTAAAAAAAAAAAAATTGGAGGGATAAGATTGTCAAATTCAAATTCAAATGATAAATGCAAAATTGTTAATTTGTTCTTCGATAGTTGTTATCTATTTTTCGATAAACACTAGATATAATAATAACGAAGAGTTGTTGAACCTATTTTATTATAAATAGGAATAACTGTGTGGTAGGTGCTTATGACTTATGGTTATCAATTAACAATGTTATAATTAAACCTTTTATTCATTTTTAAAGTTTTTTTTTTCATATTTTCTTTTTGGTATCAGAACTAGTGTGACCACTTAGCACACCACAAGTCTTCTATTCTACTGTCACTTTACCATTTATAAATGTTGACAACTACTTTACATTCATATCTCATTAATTCTCGTCCATCAAGTACATCCCACCAAATCCAAAGAAAACAATAGAAACAGAAAATTTTATACCGAAATTGACAAATGAGTTCAATAACAGGTTGATCATTTCACCAATGAAAACTTTGTCCCCCACCAAATACATCACATCAAATCCAAACAATACAAAAACAAAAAATAAATAAATTCACACTGATATTAACAAATGAATTCAATTGCCTAGTGAAAGTCTGATCCTCTCATTCATGGTTGGATCGTCAAAATAGTTTGAAGAAACCCTTGGCATCGTTATAGATTTAGACACAACCTATGCGATATGGGAAGCACTTGAAATGCTTATATACACAGGTGACATATCTTCACAAGAATGAATATAAAAAATTATTGGCTTCTTCATCAAACTAATGTTCATGGCACCTCTCAATTTTTCAAATTAAATTGTGTCTCGACCCTAGCATACTTTGATGGAGGATGTTAGAAACGTCTCACAACTTGACAATAGAAATGATGAGGATCAAATGAGTGGTAAAGAGACCAGAAATAACCAAATAAGTTGTTATTTCGTTATTTATTTTTTGGATAAACAACAGCTAAAATAATAACGGTAAGCTGTTGAACTTATTTTATTGTAAATATTAATAAATGTGCGCTAGGTATTCATGGCCTATGGTTATCAGTTAATAATATTATAATTAGGTATTTCATTTTTTAACTTATTTTCACATTTTCTTCTTTATGGGCCTATTTAGGATTCGACATATTAATTCGAATCACAATTTTATAGAATTTATTATAACCCAAAATCAATGGATCGCATCTTGTCAAACATGTTGCCCGGAGAAAGAGGTCCCCGATTTTTCTATCAATTAACAGTTTCATAATTCTAAAAATAAATAAAATCATTATTTCATACATTTTTTTTTACTAATTAAAGGTTATTGACGATTAAAATTAAATAAATAATTTAACCAATGCATTTAAAAGTTTAAGTTTTATAGAATGTGTTTCTTCATTTATTTAAATTTGATCTTCAATAAGTTCCAACTGTACAATTTTTACATAGATGTAACAAAATTTGAACTAACAATCTTTACCTAGCTTATATTAGAATATTTTGAAATTGGTGTGAATATGGCTTGACCCATCCTCTATAAGACGTAAAAATTATGTAAAACGGCTTGTGACTTTTATAAAGAACAATAATTTAGGAAAATAAGAGTCAGCCAAACGAGTGAAAAGCTATCAGGCGTGCTTGCTTGCAGAAGGCCAGGCAACATCTATACCTTTCCCCCAGCGGACCTCAAACTAGTGCTTCAGGAACCATATTTTTTACATATTTTTAACTGTTAGAGTGATTTTTGTAATTCAACAGTATGAAGAAGTTCCTATTTGATTCCACACCACAACAAAAATTGCCTTTCGAAAGGCCTTTTGCAACGTTTTACCGTATGTTGCAAACCTCAATGTTGTCGTAGAGTGAAGGATAGACAACATTTTTTTTGCGTTGCAAAAAACTTTTTTACAATGTTTTTTCCGCGTTGCAAAGAACTGTTTTCACAACTTTTTTAACATTGCCAATAACCTTTTGGCAAAAAAAAATTTGCGTTACGAATAACTTTTTTCGCAACATTTTTTTCACGTTGCGAATAATCTTTTCACAACGTTTTTTGAAAGTTGTCGATAACATTTTTGCAACTTTTTGACGGTTGTTGTTGGAGTTGAACCCTGTTCTCCACATTTGGTGCTTTCAAATTTTGAACCGTGGCAAAAATTGTGTTTATATCAAACATGACTTAATGACTAGTGACAACTTAATTGGATGATCAAGATGTGGACTAATTCTAGACGTTGGATGGAGCCGGTTTATCTGCCCTTCTTTAAAAGCCCAGAGTCTTCTGGAACGTCTAACTTTTCACTCTTAGTTTTGCTTTCGTCTCTAAGGTTTTCAGAGAGAAAAATGGCGATTTGAGAGATGACCATTTTCTGTAGTGTTTCATGCTTAAAATCTCTAATTTTATGTATAGGATAGTGAGATCTTCCTTCAATCTGTAATATTCTATGTGGATAGTGAAGAAATTTGAGTGATTTCTCTATTGTAACTTCATGGTGATGTTCGAAGGGTTTGAGGGCTGAGATCTAAGTGAATCTCTGTAAATCCGTCACTATACTTGAGAGATAAGTCTCATTTTCGTCTCTTTGAACAATCCTTGTCATCATTTTGACTATTTAGTGCAATCGACCATAATCCAAATCTTTGGATGCTCAGCAGGGGGTGTAAAAGTTAGAAGCGGTCGCCAAACCTTCGGGGCTTAGGCTGAAATAATTTCTTTGTGTTCATTTTTAATTTCCTGCAATTTTATTTATGTTTGATTAAGGTTTTCTTGTTTCTTCAATTTAATATATTGTGATACTACCTTTACAGTGGTATCAGAGCCATGAACTAAGGAACAAGATACCTGAATCTTAGAGAAACTAGTAAACCTGCAAGGGTCTTGAATCTTTCGAACTGCTGAAAAAGCAGATTGAGAACAACTCAATTTATTTAACTCGCTCGGTGAGATCTTTTTAATTTTCTGTATATTAACTTCCAGAAAATTTGTGATTCTTGAACTTTCCCTTGATTTTTCGGTACATCGTTGAAACCCCCTCGAGACTAATCTTTGTCCAATAGCTCCTGCGAGGCCCCTGGAATCTGAGATAAATCAAGTACGGGTGTGTACTTGGAGAATCTTGCTGGAGGGATATGTGAAACCTTATATTCAATCTTTATGATTGTTGTCTGTTAATTGATCTTGCCTGTTCTCTGTTAATATTGCAAGAATTGTGAAATCCTGTATTACTGTGTGTTCTACTGTGATTCCAAATTGACACAAAGTGATACTTTTGACTCCCTGTTTAAACTACTGTAAGTTCTAGCTGATTTGTGTGTGATAAATTGTTTGCATCATGGTTACTGCTAAATTTGAAGTTAGTCAATTTGATGGTAAAATCGATTTTAATATGTGGAGTCAAAAAATGAAAGCAATTTCGATCCAAATGAAATGCGTCGAGACTTTAGATGATTCATGGCCTGAGGGCTTAGCACCTAATAAGAAATCTGAACTTGAGTAAATTGCTTGGAGTTCAATATTTTTTTTATTTGTCCGATAATGTGATCAAAGAAATAGGTGAAACCACTACTGCCTCTGATCTTTGGGCCAAACTTAAGGCTAAGTATGAGACCAAAATCACTCCATACAAATGTTTTCTTTTAAAACAATTCTTCTCTTTTAAAATGGATCCTACAGTTGACTTAGAAAAAAATCTTAGTAGGTTTACAAAACTTACCCAAGACTTGGCCAATTGTGATGAAAAGCTTTCAAAAGATCAATCGGATGTAGTCCTGTTAAACTCCATAAGTAACAAGTATAAGGATATTAAAGTTGCCCTTGAATATGGCAGAGATGAACTCACTCTTGATGTTATAATCAATGCTTTGAGAAATAAAGCTTTAGAAGTCAAGGTTGAGTCAAGAACAGTCACACTGAAACTAGTTTTTTAACTAAGGGAAAATCTTTTGAAAAACCTACACAAAATTTTAAGGTTTCAAAAGCAAATAAAAGATAGGTTGAGAAGAGTAAGATGAAGAATAATGCAAAAGTTAAAAAATGCTATTATTGTGGCAAACTTGGTCATTTTGCAAAAGATTATTTTAAAAAGAAAAATGATTCAAAAGAAAAATGTTTTGATGGAAGCAATGCATTGGCCTATGATAAAACCAAAATAGAAAATGATTTTGTTTTAGTAAGTGTTAAAAAATGTCTAAGTGATGAATGGATACTTGACTCAGGATGCTCTTTTCATATGTGCCCCAACAAAAATTATTTTATAAATCTAGAAAAAACTAAAGGGAGCAGGTTATAATGGGCAATAGTTTTTCTTGTAAAGTGAGTGAAATTGGGACTGTCAAATTATTATTAGAAAATGGTAATGTTTTGTTCCGTGAGAACACAAGACATGTCCCAAATTTGAAAAGGAACTTAGTGTCTTTAGGAATGCTAGATGACAAGGAGTTTAACATAATTATGGGTCAAGGACATATAAAAATTCTTAGTAAAAATAACTTGGTCACTTTAGCCCCTAAGAGATATGGCCTTTATTGCTTGAATGCAAAACCTTTGCTTGGATTAACTGCTTCTGTTGTCTCTGAAAAATTCACTTTGGCTAAATTGTGGAATGAAAGGTTTAGTCATATTGGTAAAAAGGGTTTGAATATTCTGCAATCAAAATGTGTTTTTGGAAAACATAATCTTGGTGATTTTGGCTCTTGTGAACATTGTATTTTAGAAAAACAAGCTAAACTTCCTTTTCAAACTGAGATTCATAAATCCAAACAAAGACTTGAGTATTTGCATTCTGACTTGTGGGGTCTTGCTACTGTTTCTACATTGACTGGTTTCAAATATTTTTTTGCTAATAGCTGATGATTTTTCAAGGAAAATTTGGGTTCATCTATTAAAGTCAAAAGATGAGACATTTTCTATTTTTAAGGACCGGAAAACTCAAGTTGAAAATCAGGTTAGTCTTAAAATAAAATATTTAATAACTGACAATGGTTTGAAATTTTGCAATCATGAATTTGATAATCTTTGTAAAGAATATGGCATCATGAGACACAAAAATGTTCCACACAGATCACAATAAAATGGAATGACTGAAAGAATGAATAGAACTGTGTTGAATAAAATTAGATGCATGCTATTAAGTTTTGGACTGCCTAAAATGTTTTGGGGTGAAGCAGTTAAAATTGCTCCTTATTTGATTAATAGGAGTCCTGCTAATGCTTTAAACTTTGTTGTTCTTGAATCTGTGTGGTCAAATAGTTCTGTAAATTACTCTTATCTGAATTGGTAAATTAGAACAAAGATCATTAAAATATGTCTTCTTGGATTATGATGAACATGTTAAAGGGTACAGATTATGAGTTAAATATGAAAAAGGCTATAGAGTAATAATTAGAAAAGATGTAGTCTTTAATGAATCCTTGATGCCATGTCTTGAAGGAAAAGAAAATGCTTTGACTGAAAAAGATGTTCAAATTGAGGTGGGGCCTTCCTGCAGTAACCAGAATATTTCTGTGACTACTGCAGAAGAACATGTTTTTTTACCTGAAACTGAAATTGAAACTAAACATGTGAAAGTGGCTGATTTTGCAGCTCTTCCCTTTGATGAGTATCAACTCACAAGAGATAGGGAGAGGAGGCAAATTAGACCCTCCACCAGATTTGATAGTGACACCTTTGTATCTTTATTTACCTACCAAGACCTCACTGAAAATGAACAAAATTCTTTTGAAGAAGCCATGAAATGTAAAGAAAGCAAAAATTGGAAGATGAAATGTCTTCACTCCTTAAAAATAAAACATGGATATTAGTTGATAAGCCCAAAGGACAAAAATTAATTGATTGCAAGTGAATTTATAAGATAAAATATGGGGAATGTGATAATAAAAATGTTAGATACAAAGCTAGACTTGTAGCAGAGGGTTTCACACAAAAAAAAAAGCTGTGGATTATATTGAAATTTTTTCTCCTGTTGCTAAGTATGTGGTAATCAGATGTTTGCTTGCACTTGTTACACAATTTAAATGGGAACTTGATCAACTAGATGTTAAGATTGCTTTCCTGTGTGGGGAATTAGATGAAATATTATACATGAAACAACCTGTTGGTTTTGAGAAGGGTGATCCTGAAAACACTGTTTGTTTGTTAAAGAAATCCTTATATGACCTAAAGCAGGCACCTAGGCAGTGATATAAAAGATTTGACACTTTTGTCTTAAAACTTGGATTTAAAAGAAGCCAATATGATACTTACTTGTACTGCAAAGGTAGTGGAGTTAAAAACTCATTATATCTGGTCCTTTATGTGGATGATATGTTGTTGGCTAGTTTTGATGAATCAGAAATTGATGAAATTAAATCAAAGTTAAGTTTTGAGTTTGATATGAAAGACCTTGTGCTGCTAAAAGATTTTGGGCATACAGATTTGGAGAAACAAGGATAAAGATATGTTGTTTCTGAATCAATGTGATGATGTGTTTAAAATCTTGAAAAAATTCAACATGTATGATTGTAAACTTGTGACACTGCCTCTTGCTAGTCATTTTAGGTTGTTTTCTGAACTCTGTCCTAAATCTAAAGATGAAGATGCCAGAATGTCAAAAATTCCATATGCTAATGTAATTGGTTGGTGATGTATTTGATGATATGCACCAAACCTGATCTTGCATATAATATTAACATTTTACGTAGATTTATGAGTAATCTTGGTGAAGAACACTGGCATGTTTTAAAATGGTTACTAAGGTATCTTAAGGGATCATCAAACTTAGGCTTAATGTTTAAATCAAATAAAAATGGAATAAGTTTGAAGGGTATACTAATTTTGATTTTGCTAGCAATAGAGATAATAGAAAATCAACCTTATCTTATTTTTGTACACTACGTGGTACTACCATTAATTGAAAATCTCAACTTCAGAAAGTTGTGGCTCTATCCTCAACTGAGGTAGAATATATAGCTGCAAATGATATTGTTAAAGATGGGATTTGGTTGAATGGTTTACTGTCTGAAATGGGTTTTGATGATAATCACATTGTGCTATTTTCTTATAACCAAGTGCAATTCACCTAAGCAAAAATTCCATGTTTCATGATAGATCGAAACGTATTGATGTTAAGTACCATTTTATAAGAGATATAATTTCAAAAGGTGAAATTAAGATTGAAAAAGTTTCCACTCAGTTTAATCCATCTGATATGGGTACAAAAGTAATTCCTTTAAACAAATTTTTAAACTGCTTGAAACTTTTATCTATTGATTCTTTATGATTTATGTACAAGTACTTGGAGCAAATGAAAAAGATATAAGATCATGCTCCTGGATGCACTAATAGTTCAAATCCTGGCAGCAAGGTGGAGATTGTTTGAGTTGAACCCTCTCCTCTACATTTGGTGATTTCAAAATTTGAACCGTTGCAAAAATCATGTTTATATGAAACACGATTTAATGACTTGTGACAACTTAATTGGATGATCAACACGTGGATTAATTCTGGACGTTGGATGGAGCCGGTTTATCTGCCCTTCTTTAAAAGCCCAAAGTCTTCTGGAATGTCTAACTTTTCACTCTTGGTTTTGCTTTCGTTTCTTGGTTTTTAGAGAGAAAAATGGCGATTTAAGAGATGATCATTTCTATAGTGTTTTGTGCTTAAAATCTCTGATTTTATGTATAGGATAGTGAGATCTTCCTTCGATCTGTAGTATTCAGTGTGGATAGTGAAGAAATCTGAGTGATTTCTCTGTTGTAACTTCGTGGTGATGTTCGAAGGGTTTGAGGGCTGAGATCTAAGTAAATCTCTGTAGATCCGTCACTATATTTGAGAGATAAGTCTCATTTTTATCTCTCTGAACAATCTGTAATCCTTGTTGCCATTTTGGCTGTTTAGTGCAACCGAGCATAATCCAAATCTTTGGATGTTCAACAGGGGATGTAGGCGTTAAAAGCGGTCGTCGAACCTTCGGGGTTTAGGCCGAAATAATTCCTTTGTGTTCATTTTTAATTTCTTGCAATTTTATTTTTGTTGATTAAGGTTTTCCTGTTTCTTGAATTTAATATCGTGTCATCCTGCCTTTATAGTTGTCAATACTTATGTCCATATTCTTCACAACGTTTTTTGACCGTTGCCATAGGTCATTTTATATTTTTTTCAATTTTTTCAATTTTTTATTTGTACAACAATTTATATAAATCAACAACAAAACATGATAAAGATAACAATATCTTATAACTCCAATAATCATTATTAATTGAACTCCAAAATGTAACAATATCTGTACAAAATTCAAATCCCAAATTTTAAAGCACCTAAAAATCTAATACATTTAAAAAAATAAAAAAAACAACAAACTCAATAATTAGTAAAACAGCACCATCGTCCCCCATAATTTTCTTCTCAACAATCTTCCACACAAGCTTAGCCTTAACAACCACCAACTAATTTTTCGGTAAAACTCCAGTATCCAAAACCTTAAAGTACCCGAACTATATAACATCAATCACAGGCACTTCTTCCTCATTGACGGAACTGTTTTTAAGGCATTAAAGAAATTGAGCAATTAATCAAATGGCAAGCCTAAGAACGTAAAATATAAATTTATGCATGTACGGAGACCAAAGAAGCAAGTACATTAATTTTTTTGCAGCTGTATTTCCTTTGAACAATGCTACTAATTAATTCCACAAAAAGTAAAGAAGAGGTTTTTAATTATTACTCTTTCATGGATCCCACTTTTAACTATAAGCAAATGTTATTCAGTACTCATTTAAGGAAATATGATAAATAACACTTAAATGGACAAAACCTATTGAACAACGACTTACATGAAACAAAAAAGTACATTATGCTACTTTTAATATGTAGCCTAAACCAAGTTAGTTATTATAAAAATATCAATGTTTAAACAAATGTGAAATAGATACAAACCAGGTTAGTTTATATAAAAATATAAGTCGACACGTTTACATAGACCCTTCATATACAACTAGAATTTAACTTATTTGCAATAAATATGAAATGGAGAATAATAAAGGGTATTGTTCTATTTCTCCTTTTCTACTTCGAAACATTTTTAGCAACAAATGTGATGATGAACTGTATTCATCCTCTCATCAGTCATCTATGATCGATGATTTATTCGTACCCACTTCTCAGGCACTTTAGGCACAATATGTCTTTTAAGTGCTTCATGTATTTTTCCAAGAATCAATCCACCATATTCAAATAGTGTGATCAATTACGAAGAGATAATAGAAATGTCACAAGAAATTGTAATTATACGCCTACAGTTCCTTAATTTTGAAGTTCGAACTGAAAAAAACTGCATCACTCTGTTAAGTCATTATAAGAGGACTTGAATTTGGGACATGATTTCCAATTAAAACAAACCTCCCACTACAGAAATAGATAATTAATGTCTGTAATGAATAGAAATACAATTTAGTATTCCAGTTGAAGGATAATGATAAAAGCAATGTAGGAGTAACAAATGTAAATTATTTAACTGATCACCTTCCATTTGTGTAACTGTCATTTGGTTTATTGAGCTTGGTGCATTTCCTGTCATGAAAAAATTTAAGAAAGCAAACACATAATCAAAAACCAGATCCCATAAGTTAAATGTAAAGCACAATCTTTGAAGAGGCTACATTGGACATCTGTTGAACAATCAAAAAGCTATATTAGACATCAATTAAATGAGTAGCAAGCAGCATTAGACAAAATTTTAGACCAAATAATCATATCTTTTCCATTCTTCTTCAAACACACAAGCAAAAGGGAAACGAATTCTAAACGTAGAACAATTAGTAGTTGGGTTACCAAACGGATACAATCGTAGCAAAGCCTCCCCAGAAGCATACTCCTCACCACCAGCACAACCAAAGAAACCCGTTATCATAAAAGTCAAAGAACATTTACCATCCAAACAACACTGTCAACACACCACTATGATCTTTCTTTACACCTATGCATAAATGAAAGATGAATTATTCCTCTTGTACAATTAGGATTGACAACCCCGGTTGACAATGTATTCACAAGAGGAGAAACTCATGATTTTTTTATTCAGCATGGCCCTCCTCTCATGTGTCTAATTGTCAACCGGGGGTTGTTAACCTCGATTGTATAAATAGCACAACTGATGAAAGATTTAAGCTACAAATCCTTTAAGTAAAAATTGAAAAACAAGCAAGAAATTGATCTCTGCTCTCGGAAGTACTATAGTTTTAATGAGAATTGCTTGTCCTCGGTCCTAATTTAATTACAAAAAGTTTCCTTTTGATTAGTAAATTATGAAAAAGTTTACTACATCATACATAAATTGAAAAAACAGAGGAAAATGTAGGAGAAATCTTGTCATAAAGCAATGCAACACTTGATATGCATTAAATTTACACTGGAAGCAAAAATTATGAACTAAATTTATCAATTTGCTGTGGATTATGCAAACATCAACTACTTAAGTTTTATTAACTCCAACACTAGTAAAATAATCAATTTAGCATACATACTTGCAATTTTCATCTTAGAAAACAGGTTACAATTGTTTCCTACCTAGTCCGGCACTTACCCCATCTTCGCTAAAACAGGTAAATAGATTAGCTGAAGTTTCTAGATGATTTTGTAAGAATTAATAGATCCTTACCACAAAAATGTTGTCCCTCTCCATTCTCTAAATTCCTTTTCTTCAGTTCCTCAATAAACATTTGTCCAAACTTAAATTTACAGTCTACCCCCTAATAATATTGCAGCAAAAGTAAGTTTCGTTTGGCCTCCATTAATTTTCATTCCATTTTTCTTTCTCATATTTTCAATCGCACAATCTTCTATAAAATAATATTACACGTAAATTGAAAATTTTTCTTTCTTTTTCAACCACTCATTTTTCATTTCCACATAAATACCCATTTTTTCTTTTATTTTTATACAAATACACAAAATATATATATATATATAGTAATTCAGAGTAAAGAAATGGACATAAAAGTATTAAGAATGTCTGCGGCCATGATACATCTGACGTGAGTGTTGTCCTTTGATGACTTGTTGTCCGCCAATTTGGACTACATCAACCAATGGAGAACGTGGGCATACTATTATTTGTTAGAAACGGATGAGATCAAAGAAGTGATAAGAAGACTAAAAAAATTTGGGGTGAAAAGATTGTCAAATTCAAATTCAAATTCAAATGATAAATGCAAAGTTGTTAATTTGTTATTTGATAGTTGTTATCTATTTTTTGGTTAAACACTAGCTACAACAATAATGGAGAGTTGTTGAACCTACTTTATTATAAATAGGAATAACTATGTGGTAGGTGCTTATGACTTATGGCTATCAGTTAATATTGTTATAATTAAGCCTTTTACTCATTTTTAAAGTTTTTTTTTAATATTTTCTTTTTTATATCAAAGGCCATTGTGAGTATCAGCACACCACAAGTCTTCCATTCCACTGTCACTTTACTATTCGTAAATGTTGGCAACTACTTTACACTCATCTCTCATTAATTCTCGTCCATCAAATACATCCACTAAATCCAAACAAAACAACAGTGTTGGGTTTTTTGATACCCAATAAATCCCGGGCTATGATGTTAACGTGGGTTAATATTATTTCATAGGCATAGGCCGATGAATGAAATAAGTCCAACAACCAAGTCCATGAGCTACACCCGACCCAATTGTATTCTTTATGGATGGCTTGAATCTTGGCTTGTTTACCCCTTTAGTGGCCCAACTTAAAGTCTAACCCTAGAGTATATATATGAATATAACCCTAGCCTCTTTGTGATGATGATTGTGTAATTTTGAGAGAAGAAACTAGTGAATCCCGGCTGCCCCCCTTTTGTGTGAGAAAAAGGTGTCCAGAAGTGTCCAAAACGCTTGTATAACGTGTGCAATTTGTAGTTCTTTCATAGTATACATTTGTGGTGTCTTCTCCTAGCCTTTGTGGCCATAAATCATCATCCCTTCTTGTCCTACGTGGGTAAGATTGTATAGCAACCAAGGTGAATCAATTGGTTGTGGTTTGGAGCCGTTTGGATTGGTTGTTGGTAGAGAAAGGTACGTTGGACTGAGTCTGAAAAACCACCGTTTGAAGATCTTTTGAGAGAGCTTCCGCAACAATTGGTATCAGAGCTTCAAGGTGAAGGTTTTGGCTCGAGAAATTTACCAGAAATCGTCCAAAAAATCGGCAGAAACGTGGCAGAAATCAGATCGAAAAACTGTCCAGAAAACTGTTAAAAATCAGTCTCTGTTTTGGTGTTTTCTGACCAATGCAGAATGAGTTTGGGGAAACGAAGACCACTGGCGTGACGTACAGGAGGAGGTGAACCTTGCAGGCCGGCGCGTGTGGAGGCGCGTGAATCCCACGCGCATAGAAGAGTGGCCGCGCGTGAGGGCGCGTGAGGCTGATTTTGGAGACGGTCTCTTCAGGCAGTTTGTTCCTTATATTGTTTCTGACATTTTTCGTGTTGAAAGTTTTCTGTTTCAGGGTACGCAGAAGAATCTGGACAGCGTTGTTCTTCGGGCGTTCGGGACTCGATCGTGATTTTTTGGTTGCTGCAGTTTTCAGAGACTTTAGGACGAATAGTGGTGGTCCTAAAGTGATAAATTCACAACTCTCATAATTTACGGACTCAGATAGTCCGCTCTGGTATATTGGCTTAACTTATTTTTTAAATTTCAGCATTAGCAGATCATCGTGTGGGGTGATCGTTAGGATTGGGGGTTGTCATTGCTTGGCAACCATTGCTTGTGCTAGAAAATTTAGGAATTATTTGCTCTGTTTTTGAAGTGTTGATTTTTGATTGCAAGTTGGTAGTTGATTTTGTGCTTTACCTGTCATATAGTCACTGTGTGAGGCTTGTTGCGTGGAAATTCGAACTTTTGTTTACATACCTTTGTGTTGCATTGATTTTCCTGTTAGAACACCTGGACTTGACCCGTTCGAACATTCCCTTGATCTAAGATCGTGAATCTTACGAAACTCTGGGAATCTAGAACGGTGTATATTGCGGCCGTAGGATAACTTTGTGTGACATATCTGTGCTTTTGGTTGTTCTAGTTTTTTAAAAATGTCTTTACGCTTTGAAGTTGGAATTTTTAATGATAAAAGGGATTTTTCAATTTGGCAACAAAAGATGAAGGGTATTTTGGTCCAACAAAAAGTTTCAAAGGCCATAGATGGCAAATTTTCTACAAATTTAACAGAAGTACAAAAAGAAGAGTATGATGAACTTGCATACACTTCAATTATTTTACACCTATCTGATACTGTTTTGAGAAAAGTAGGAAAACTGGATTCTACAAAACAACTTTGGGAAAAGTTGGAGGACTTATATTTGCTTAAGTCAACTCCTAATAAATTGTACTTGCTTGAACGATTTTTCAGCTTTAAAATGGATCCTTCAAAGGATCTTGATGATAATCTGGATGTCTTTAACAAATTAGTTCAAGACATCGTTAACTGTGATGAAGAGGTATCTGAAACGTATAAGGCTATTATCCTACTTAATTCCATGCCTGATTCATATAGGGAAGTTAAGAATGCAATTAAGTATGGTAGGGATACCTTAACACCCGAGATTATCATAGACTCACTTAGGAGTAAAGAGACTGTCCCAAGAAGAAAGATAAGCTGAAGGGAAAGATGAGAGGTGAGACGAATTTGGTTGAGGGGTCGAGTTATGACCCCAGTGAGGTTTATTGAGTGTAAACCTAGTCACTGCATGTGCATCTGTGTGTGATCCTTTCTGCATGTGTGTGATTGTCTAAATTTTGTTGCATGATTATCTGCTACATTTCAATGTGTTTGATATGTGCATTTGCATGAATTTGAGGCATTAGGATTTCTTGGTGTAATTGCTTGCATGCATAGTGGGTTAGGATGCATTAGCAGTGTGTTGTGCGTCTTTTGGTGAGGTGGAGTATAGATGCCTAAGGGTACATGGTGGTTTGTACCGAGGGATGTAGAGTGTGACATTTGGATCACGAGTGGAGATGTGATCAAATGTCTAGGATCTTTTATCTGGAAAGAGACCCTGATCAGGTGGAGTGTGAGAGAGACACTGCTATCACTTCTGTTAGGTGGAGACCCATTATCCACGTAGGTTGGGAGAAGTGATGTGGAGATAAAGGATTATCCCGTGGACTTAGGATCTATTGTGACTTGCCAGTTAGACATGAGTTAAGTGATCTGTCTAGTGAGCGTGGTGGGCGATGAGAGGAGATATATGTTCTCGAGGTGTAAGCAACACGGAATGGGATAGGATAAGTGTGGTGAGATCTTTTCTTATGGTCATTTATGCATGTGTTGCATATGTGGTTGACCGTGGTTTGATTGACTTGGTGTTAATCTATGGTTCTATGTGAACGTGTTTCTGAAAAGATCTGTGTATGTTATCCTATAGTATATCGTCATCGCATATGTATTTGCTCTTGATTGTTCACTGTTAAGTATTTGCTTCGACTTGGGTGTTTTTGACCTTAGCCCCAGTGAGTACATGGAGCAGGTATGGTATGTGTTTCAAGTTGGAAACACGAGGTAAGGTCTGTGATCCAATTTTATTGGCTACCTTGATTATGCAAGTGTTAACTGTGTGTTTTGATTGCTTGCAGATTTATTGGGCATCAAAGTGGAGATTTGTTGAGTTTTTTGATACCCAATAAATCCCGGGTTATGATGTTAACGTGGGTTAATATTATTTCATAGGCATAGGCCGATGAATAAAATAAGTCCAACAACCAAGTCCATGAGCTACACCCGGCCCAATTGTATTCCTTATGGATGGCTTGAATCTTGGCCCGTTTACCCCTTTAGTGGCCCAACTTAAAGCCTAACCCTAGAGTATATATATGAATATAACCCTAGCCTCTTTGTGATGATGATTGTGTGATTTTGAGAGAAGAAACTAGTGAATCCCGGCTGCCCCCCTTTTGTGTGAGAAAAAGGTGTCCAGAAGTGTCCAAAACGCTTGTATAACGTGTACAATTGGTAGTTCTTTCATAGTATACCTTTGTGGTGTCTTCTCCTAGCCTTTGTGGCCATAAATCATCATCCCTTCTTGTCCTACGTGGGTAAGATTATATAGCAACCAAGGTGAATCAATTGGTTGTGGTTTGGAGCCGTTTGGATTGGTTGTTAGTAGAGAAAGGTACGTTGGATTGAGCCTGAAAAACCACCGTTTGAAGATCTTTTGAGAGAGCTTCCGCAACAAACAGAAACAGAAAATTTCATACCAAATTTGACAAATGAGTTCAATAGCAGATTGATCATTTCACCAATGAAAAACTTATCCCCAGCAAATATATCACATCAAATCCAAACAATACAGAAACAATAAAAAGTTAAATTCACATTGAAATTAACAAATGAATTCATTGCCTAGTGAAAGTCTGATGCTCTCATTCATGGTTGGATCATCGAAACAGTTTGAAGATACCCTCGGTGTCGTTATAGATTTAGACACAACCTATACATTATGGGAAGCACTTGAAATACTTATATACACAGGTGACATATCTTTGCAAGAATGAAGATAAAAACATTGTTGACTTCTTCATTAAACTAATGTTCATGGCAGCTCCCAATTTTTCAAATTAAACTGTGCCTCAACCCCAGCATAGTTTGCTGGAGGATGTTAGAAACATCACATAACTCGGCAACATAATTGATAAGGATCAAATGAGTGGTAAAGAGGCCAAAAATATTTGAGTAATAAGATTGCCAAATTCAAACCAAATGATAATGCAAAGTTGTTAGTTTGTTATTTATTTTTTGAATAAACACTAGCTAAAATAATGACAGTAAGTTGTTGAACTTATGTTATTATAAATAGGAATAAATGTGTGTCAGGTGTTCATGATCTATGGTTATCCGTTAATAATACTATAATTAGGTCTTTTATTTTAAAGTTATTTTCATATTTTCTTCTTTATGGGCCAATTTAGTATTCGATGTATGAATTCTAAACACAATTTTGTAGAATTTATTAAAACCCAAAATCAACGGATCGCATCTTGTCAAACATGTTGCCCGACGAAAGAGGTTCCCAGTTTTTTTCTATCAATTAACAGTTTTATAATTCTAAAAATGAATAAAATTATTATTTCATACATTTTTTTTTTACTAATTAAAGGTTATTGAAGATTAAAATTAAATAAATAATTTAACCAATGCATTTAAAAGTTTAAATTTTTTAGAGAATGTATTTCTTCAAGTATTTAAATTTGATCTTCAATAAGTTCCACCTATACAATTTTTACATAGATGTAACAAAATTTGAACTAACACTCTTTACCTAGCTTATATTAGAATATTTTGAAATTGGTGTTAATATGGCGAGCCATCCTCTATAAGAGGTAAACATTATGTAAAATGGCTTGTGACTTATAAAAAGAACAATAATTTAGCAAAATAAGTCAGCCAAACGAATGAAAATCTATCGGGCACGCTTGCTGGACAGAAGGCCAGGGAACACCTAGGCTTTCCCCCAGCGAGCGACCTTAAAGTGGTACTTCAAGAACCATATTTTCGAAATATTTTTAAATTTCAGAGTGATTTTTATAACTCAAAAGAGTCCGAAAAAGTTCTTATTTGATTCCAAAAGCCTCAAATGAGAGGCTACAATCTAATCCACGGTTACATGAAATGATTTGATTTGATATATATGAAATGAGTCAAATTAATGGTCATATATTCCTTAATTTTCTTGCATCTATATTCAATTATTTGCATAATTTCTCCATGAAATCTTGTTTGTAATTGTCATATTGCAGAGATAAAGTATAAACTTCGAGTATAGACCGGTGTTCGGGATAGTTTTTGTGCACGACGAGACAACATTAAGGCTTTATTGTATTCTAGAGACTTATTTGTATTTCCAAGTGATTCACAAAATTGGTGGGGCAAATAATGTTCAAGAAATACGACGTTGTAACGTGCCTTGAAGTCAGATTTGACAAAGTTCGAGCTTTTCGCAACTTTTCCAACTTCTTCTTCTAGTATTGAGGATACCCACCAACAATGTTGAGACGTTATTTAGTATTTTGCTAGGGCAAATCTTATGTCTTCGTTACATGGTTTTGCAGTAGACTTTATCAAGTTGAAAAAGTATATTGCTAATTTCAAAGATGGCAAAACAAAAGTCACTTCCTTCATGAGCTTAATACACCAAGGCCGAAGAAGATGGATGAACCGTCAGCGAAAACAAGGGAAAATAAAAATGAATCGAGAGCAAGGGGCATATTTGCAATGCCCTATTCTCTATTTGATCGATAACGTAACAAGAAAATCAAGGTTTGTCCCGAGAATTTTAAGGCTTTAAGCAACTGTTAAGTATGAATTCGTTATACATTTTTTACAAGTATAGCAACATTAAATATTTAAATAAATGTCATACGTATATTTAAATGAAGAGTTTGTAGAAACGAATTATGGAAAGATTTTAATTATAAAAATAATTAGAGTAGACATGTAGGATTTTATATTTTATTTGAGGCTCCCAACTTTGGAGCCCTAGGCCATTGCCTTAGTGGCTTTGACCCAGGGCCTTTTTCTCAGAAAATCACCAACTATGGGACATTGAACGCCAAATACATGTTGGAAGACTCAACAAGAAAGAAATTCTTGTCATCTACTATATTCTTTCAATATCGAATGGTGGACAACAGCTAGGTAATTGTGAGATTTCACGAAATCAATGATATCGAATGGTGGACAACATGAATATGAACGAGTACATTGTGATATCCTGGATTATTGACAAACTACATCCATATTTTAAAGACTATAAGAGTAGTCTTAAACATCGAAAAGAGAAGAGTAAGGTTATTCAAAAGAGAATATCTATATCGAAGAATTGTGATGTTATCTCTGGATAGAGAAAGAGTTCAGAATGAACAATTCTGGGGAACATAGTAGCCAATCCTCTATAGTTCAAGCGGATAAGGAAAGGTCGAAAAGGAAAGATGATACAAATCAACAAAAACACAAAAACAAGAAGATGAAGCATGATTCAAAAGATACTGTTCCACTAAACAGAAATGGTTTTATAATAATTTGGGCAAAATTACATGTGACAGTCTGTTATTTAATGCAACAGACTGTCACATGCATGCTAGACGTAAGGCTATTATCAGTAGTTTTCATTATGAAAAGTATTATATTAGATGCGTGTATTAAGTAATAGATTATCGCATGTATGCAACGTAGGATGACTACTAATAGTTTTCACTATAAATAGTATTACTCAAAAGAGAATATTTGTATCAAAGAATTGTGATGTCATCTCTGAAGAGAGGAAGAGTTCATATTGAACAATTCTAAGGAACATAGTGGCCAATCCTCCATAGTTCAAGCAGATAAAGAATGGTCGAAAAGGGTGAAGATACAACACCAACTTCAATTGAAGATTCCAGAATTTTGTAGGTTTTTCCATCCCATATTTTACTACCAATTTCTTGAACCTTCTTCATAGAAGAATTCTCTAGAAGATGAAGGCAACCACCATCACCAACATTATGGAATTGTGTAGAAGAATCAACCACCTTCTTTAGCATCTATATATATCCATGTCTAGTTGCATTTTGTATGTAGAGAAAGAGAGTGAAAAGAGAGTGTAGTAAGTGAAAGAGAGAAAATATTGTGAGTGCTCCATTTCTAAATAATATAAATGAGGTTAGCGATCTTGGTGTGAATCAAAAATTGTGTAAAAAAATTTCTTATGAATAAAAATTACTTTCTTTTGATGTTTAAACTCTTCAAAGGAAAGATGATGCAAATCAACAAAAACACAAAAACAACAAGAAGATGAAGCATTATTCAAAAGACAGACTGTTCCAATAAACAGAATTAGTTTTGTAATAATATGGACAGTGCTAAATCTCAAAAGGAAATGTCGCCATTTGAATAAACAAAAGCAAGATGACAACGATAACTATGTGGCTTGAATTTGTCTTTGTTCTAGTATGCTTTCATTTTTTATTTTTTATTTTTTATTTTAATGAATATGTTTTGTCAAAGATGGTGTCTATTGGAAAAGTATGTTTGTACGAGGATATGCTACAATAAAATAAATTCTTGTTATATGCTTTATTTATTATTTGATTTCATATTTAGTTATTTAGATGCTTAAAAATTACTTAATACGAATAAATTAGATTAAGTAACTTGTAATTATATTGACCTCGTATCATAATTATTTTCCTATTATTATCATGTATGTTTAAAGTAATAAAGAAATTTGGAGATAAATTTTTGTCAAAGTTACTTAAAATATAAGATAAATTAGGAAAAGCTTTCAAATAAGTTCCTATATATCCTTATAAACCTAGTCATGTAATTAGTTTTGGTGGCAAACTAATAGCATTAGTACAAAAGTTTGCATTTTTAGTGTGGATTTAATCCTATGATATGTATATTTAGAATTTGTCCATAACTTGTTTAACATATAATGTTCATATGATTGATCGAACTGTTCTGCATGTTCAAGTGCCACAAAATAAATAAATATTTGCACCTCGTGCTCCAAAGCATGACAAACATAAATACGCCTCGACCACCAATGCTCTCTTTATGAAAGTAATGTATATCCTCAATCCCTTGACTAGTAGACAACTAGAAGCCTTGTCCAAACAATGGCATTAAAGGTCTCAACTCGACATCAGACATAGATGCCATTTAAGTATGAACTCGAACACAATCATATCAATGTGGACTTCAAGGTAATAAAATTATGCATACACATAATCAGGGGCAGAACCAAGACTTAATGCTACGAGGGGCAAAAAAATTTAAAAATTTAATGTACGAATAAAATTTATATATAATAAGAAAATTTCATAATATAAGAGTACCAATGTTTTGTTTTGTTAGACAGATGCCAGTTGGAGGAAAAATAATAAATTACGTTCCTTAAATCCCTAACCCAAGTCAGCAGAGTCGTAGACGATGGTCGATGGTTCTGCGGCCACGGACAGGGGTGAAGGTGAAAAGACTTAGGTATTTTATTTTTGGGAATTATTTCAGTTGGGAAAGGGGATTATACGTGAAGTCGTGAATAAGAGTAGGAAGAATAAATGGGACAATGGGTACTATCTATTGATACAAATAAGTGGTCTAAAGATTAAAACAAAAAAAACATTTAAGGTGGGCTAGTCCATTGAAATTAATTGTTGCTGGGCTAATATGAGATAAAATTATAATTCAGACAAAAAAAATAAAAATTAGTGCATTTGGACTTCGAAAACAGTGGGCTGCCACCATTAAATCCGCCCATGCACATAACGTATTATAAGAAAAGTGCTACGAAAGCACATACCTTGACAAGGATATTGAAATTTGGACTTATTCACGAACTTCAGCAAAAGAGATCTGTTATATGAAACTCATTTAGATATAAAAGATATTTCTTCAATACCTATCTTATATGATAATCAAGCTACTCTAAAAGTTTAAATTTTTTAGAGAATGTATTTCTTCAAGTATTTAAATTTGATCTTCAATAAGTTCCACCTATACAATTTTTACATAGATGTAACAAAATTTGAACTAACACTCTTTACCTAGCTTATATTAGAATATTTTGAAATTGGTGTTAATATGGCGAGCCATCCTCTATAAGAGGTAAACATTATGTAAAATGGCTTGTGACTTATAAAAAGAACAATAATTTAGCAAAATAAGTCAGCCAAACGAATGAAAATCTATCGGGCACGCTTGCTGGACAGAAGGCCAGGGAACACCTAGGCTTTCCCCCAGCGAGCGACCTTAAAGTGGTACTTCAAGAACCATATTTTCGAAATATTTTTAAATTTCAGAGTGATTTTTATAACTCAAAAGAGTCCGAAAAAGTTCTTATTTGATTCCAAAAGCCTCAATGAGAGGCTACAATCTAATCCACAGTTACATGAAATGATTTGCATTCGATATATATGAAATGTGTCAAATTAATGGTCATATATTCCTTAATTTTCTTGCATCTATATTCAATTATTTGCATAATTTCTCCATGAAATCTTGTTTGTAATTGTCATATTGCAGAGATAAAGTATAAACTTCGAGTATAGACCGGTGTTCGGGATAGTTTTTGTGCACGACGAGACAACATTAAGGCTTTATTGTATTCTAGAGACTTATTTGTATTTCCAAGTGATTCACAAAATTGGTGGGGCAAATAATGTTCAAGAAATACGACATTGTAACCTGCCTTGAAGTCGGATTTGACAACGTTCGAGCTTTTTGCAACTTTTCCAACTTCTTCTTCTAGTATTGAGGATACCCACCAACAATGTTGAGACGTTATTTAGTATTTTGCTAGGGCAAATCTTATGTCTTCGTTACATGGTTTTGCAGTAGACTTTATCAAGTTGAAAATGTATATTGCTAATTTCAAAGATGGCTAAACAAAAGTCACTTCCTTCATGAGCTTAATACACCAAGGCCGAAGAAGATGGATGAACCGTCAGCGAAAACAAGGGAAAATAAAAATGAATCGAGAGCAAGGGGCATATTTGCAATGCCCGATTCTCTATTTGATTGATAACGTAACAAGAAAATCAAGGTTTGTCCCGAGAATTTTAAGGCTTTAAACAACTATTAATTATGAATTCGTTATACATTTTTTACAAGTATAGCAACATTAAATATTTAAATAAATGTCATACTTATATTTAAATGAAGAGTTTGTAGAAACGAATTATGGAAAGATTTTAATTATAAAAATAATTAGAGTAGACATGTAGGCTCCCAACTTTGGAGGCCTAGGCCATTGCCTTAGTGGCTTTGGCCCAGGGCCTTTTTCTTAGAAAATCACCATGGGACATTGAACGCCAAATACATGTTGGAAAACTCAACGAGAAAGAAATTCTTGACATCTATATTCTTTCAATATCGAATGGTGGACAACAGCTAGGTAATTGAGCGATTTCACCAAATCAATGATATGTATAATCAATTCCTTCAATACAACATGAATGTGAACGAGTACATTGTGGTATCTTGGATTATTGACAAACTACCTCCATATTTTAAAGACTATAAGAGTAGTCTTAAACATCGAAAATAGAAGCGTAAGGTTATTCAAAAGAGAATATCTATATCGAAGAATTGTGATGTTATCTCTAGATAGAGAAAGAGTTCAGAATGAACAATTCTGGGGAACATAGTAGCCAATGCTCTATAGTTCAAGCGGATAAGGAAAGGTCGAAAAGGAAAGATGATACAAATCAACAAAAACACAAAAACAAGAAGATGAAGCATGATTCAAAAGATACTGTTCCACTAAACAGAAATGGTTTTATAATAATTTGGGCAAAATTACATGTGACAGTCTGTTATTTAATGCAACAGACTGTCACATGCATGCTACACGTAAGGCTATTATCAGTAGTTTTCATTATGAATAGTATTATATTAGATGCGTGTATTAAATAATAGATTATCGCATGTATGCAACGTAGGATGACTATTAATAGTTTTCACTATAAATAGTATTACTCAAAAGAGAATATTTTGTGTCAAAGAATTGTGATGTCATCTCTGAAGAGAGGAAGAGTTCATATTGAACAATTCTAAGGAACATAGTGGCCAATCCTCCATAGTTCAAGCAGAGAAAGAATGGTCGAAAAGGGTGAAGATACAACACCAACTTCAATTGAAGATTCCAGAATTTTGTAGGTTTTTCCATCCCATATTTTACTACCAATTTCTTGAACCTTCTTCATAGAAGAATTCTCTAGAAGATGAAGGCAACCACCATCACCAACATTATGGAATTGTGTAGAAGAATCAACCACCTTCTTTAGCATCTATATATATCCATGTCTAGTTGCATTTTGTATGTAGAGAAAGAGAGTGAAAAGAGAGTGTGGAAAGTGAGAGAGAAAATATTGTGAGTGCTCCATTTCTAAATAATATAAATGAGGTTAGCGATCTTGGTGTGAATCAAAAATTGTGTAAAAAATTTTCTTATGAATAAAAATTACTTTCGTTTGGTGTTTAAACTCTTCAAAGGAAAGATGATGCAAATCAACAAAAACACAAAAACAAGAAGATGAAGCATGATTCAAAAGACAGACTGTTCCAATAAACAGAATTAGTTTTGTAATAATTTGGACAGTGCTAAATCTCAAAAGGAAATGTCGCCATTTGAATAAACAAAAGCAAGATGACAACGACAACTATGTGGCTTGAATTTGTCTTTGTTCTAGTATGCTTTCATTTTTTATTTTTTATTTTTTATTTTAATGAATATGTTTTGTCAAAGATGGTGTCTATTGGAAAAGTATGTTTGTACGAGGATATGCTACAATAAAATAAATTCTTGTTATATGCTTTATTTATTATTTGATTTCATATTTAGTTATTTAGATGCTTAAAAATTACTTAATACGAATAAATTAGATTAAGTAACTTGTAATTATATTGACCTCGTATCATAATTATTTTCCTATTATTATCATGTATGTTTAAAGTAATAAAGAAATTTGGAGATAAATTTTTGTCAAAGTTACTTAAAATATAAGATAAATTAGGAAAAGCTTTCAAATAAGTTCCTATATATCCTTATAAACCTAGTCATGTAATTAGTTTTGGTGGCAAACTAATAGCATTAGTACAAAAGTTTGCATTTTTAGTGTGGATTTAATCCTATGATATGTATATTTAGAATTTGTCCATAACTTGTTTAACATATAATGTTCATATGATTGATCGAACTGTTCTGCATGTTCAAGTGCCACAAAATAAATAAATATTTGCACCTCGTGCTCCAAAGCATGACAAACATAAATACGCCTCGACCACCAATGCTCTCTTTATGAAAGTAATGTATATCCTCAATCCCTTGACTAGTAGACAACTAGAAGCCTTGTCCAAACAATGGCATTAAAGGTCTCAACTCGACATCAGACATAGATGCCATTTAAGTATGAACTCGAACACAATCATATCAATGTGGACTTCAAGGTAATAAAATTATGCATACACATAATCAGGGGCAGAACCAAGACTTAATGCTACGAGGGGCAAAAAAATTTAAAAATTTAATGTACGAATAAAATTTATATATAATAAGAAAATTTCATAATATAAGAGTACCAATGTTTTGTTTTGTTAGACAGATGCCAGTTGGAGGAAAAATAATAAATTACGTTCCTTAAATCCCTAACCCAAGTCAGCAGAGTCGTAGACGATGGTCGATGGTTCTGCGGCCACGGACAGGGGTGAAGGTGAAAAGACTTAGGTATTTTATTTTTGGGAATTATTTCAGTTGGGAAAGGGGATTATACGTGAAGTCGTGAATAAGAGTAGGAAGAATAAATGGGACAATGGGTACTATCTATTGATACAAATAAGTGGTCTAAAGATTAAAACAAAAAAACATTTAAGGTGAGCTAGTCCATTGAAATTAATTGTTGCTGGGCTAATATGAGCTAAAATTATAGTTCAGACAAAAAAAATAAAAATTAGTGCATTTGGACTTCGAAAACAGTGGGCTGCCACTATTAAATCCGCCCATGCACGTAACGTATTATAAGAAAAGTGCTACGAAAGCACATACCTTGACAAGGATATTGAAATTTGGACTTATTCACGAACTTCGGCAAAAGAGATCTGTTATATGAAACTCATTTAGATATAAAAGATATTTCTTCAATACCTATCTTATATGATAATCAAGCTACTCTTGCTCGAACATAAAACAAAGTGTATATTGGAAAGTCTAGACACATAAATCTAAGACACGAGTATGTAAGGAAATTAATCAACTATGGAATAAATTCTCTTACACATGTTAAGTCCAGTGAGAACTTAACTGATCTGTTTACTAAACCTCTCACAAGAGAGTTAGTAAAATCAACATCAAATAGAATCGGGTTGAAACTCTTTAAATAAATCCACCAATGATAGCAACATCACCAAAAGTATACTAAACAAATATATTTAGGTTCAAGGAGTAAATAGCAAGTCATTCGATAAGTGAATGGATTTCATCACTATTAAACTATTAAACACTATCTTAGATAAACCGTGTTGATTGTTATTGTTGGAGGGATGAGTTATAAGAAAACTCTTAATGAAGTTCAGTACGAGATATAAGTATATCTAAAAGTAACAAAGATATTGAAAGAACTTCATTTATTTGAATTTTGAGGTAGTGTCGCCTCATTAGAGCGCTGGAGTTTTCTCTCTTTAAAAGTTCAAAGAAAAAAGATAAGCGCAAGACCATATTAACACTAAACGAGTTAGAGGAACTTGTGAAAATTTAACACTTGTGTGTGTAACTTCATCGGTATTTTCTCAAGGAATAACTGGTTCAAAGTGTTCTAGCTATCTAGAATTTCGATAATGCTTTATGAGATTTACACGATGGTTAGATTCAAATGAAAAATATCTAATTCTTATGCATGAATATTGATATTTGATTATGTGATAGTTGTAACGTGCCTTGAAGTCAGATTTGACAAAGTTCGAGCTTTTCGCAACTTTTCCAACTTCTTCTTCTAGTATTGAGGATACCCACCAACAATGTTGAGACGTTATTTAGTATTTTGCTAGGGCAAATCTTATGTCTTCGTTACATGGTTTTGCAGTAGACTTTATCAAGTTGAAAAAGTATATTGCTAATTTCAAAGATGGCAAAACAAAAGTCACTTCCTTCATGAGCTTAATACACCAAGGCCGAAGAAGATGGATGAACCGTCAGCGAAAACAAGGGAAAATAAAAATGAATCGAGAGCAAGGGGCATATTTGCAATGCCCTATTCTCTATTTGATCGATAACGTAACAAGAAAATCAAGGTTTGTCCCGAGAATTTTAAGGCTTTAAGCAACTGTTAAGTATGAATTCGTTATACATTTTTTACAAGTATAGCAACATTAAATATTTAAATAAATGTCATACGTATATTTAAATGAAGAGTTTGTAGAAACGAATTATGGAAAGATTTTAATTATAAAAATAATTAGAGTAGACATGTAGGATTTTATATTTTATTTGAGGCTCCCAACTTTGGAGCCCTAGGCCATTGCCTTAGTGGCTTTGACCCAGGGCCTTTTTCTCAGAAAATCACCAACTATGGGACATTGAACGCCAAATACATGTTGGAAGACTCAACAAGAAAGAAATTCTTGTCATCTACTATATTCTTTCAATATCGAATGGTGGACAACAGCTAGGTAATTGTGAGATTTCACGAAATCAATGATATCGAATGGTGGACAACATGAATATGAACGAGTACATTGTGATATCCTGGATTATTGACAAACTACATCCATATTTTAAAGACTATAAGAGTAGTCTTAAACATCGAAAAGAGAAGAGTAAGGTTATTCAAAAGAGAATATCTATATCGAAGAATTGTGATGTTATCTCTGGATAGAGAAAGAGTTCAGAATGAACAATTCTGGGGAACATAGTAGCCAATCCTCTATAGTTCAAGCGGATAAGGAAAGGTCGAAAAGGAAAGATGATACAAATCAACAAAAACACAAAAACAAGAAGATGAAGCATGATTCAAAAGATACTGTTCCACTAAACAGAAATGGTTTTATAATAATTTGGGCAAAATTACATGTGACAGTCTGTTATTTAATGCAACAGACTGTCACATGCATGCTAGACGTAAGGCTATTATCAGTAGTTTTCATTATGAAAAGTATTATATTAGATGCGTGTATTAAGTAATAGATTATCGCATGTATGCAACGTAGGATGACTACTAATAGTTTTCACTATAAATAGTATTACTCAAAAGAGAATATTTGTATCAAAGAATTGTGATGTCATCTCTGAAGAGAGGAAGAGTTCATATTGAACAATTCTAAGGAACATAGTGGCCAATCCTCCATAGTTCAAGCAGATAAAGAATGGTCGAAAAGGGTGAAGATACAACACCAACTTCAATTGAAGATTCCAGAATTTTGTAGGTTTTTCCATCCCATATTTTACTACCAATTTCTTGAACCTTCTTCATAGAAGAATTCTCTAGAAGATGAAGGCAACCACCATCACCAACATTATGGAATTGTGTAGAAGAATCAACCACCTTCTTTAGCATCTATATATATCCATGTCTAGTTGCATTTTGTATGTAGAGAAAGAGAGTGAAAAGAGAGTGTAGTAAGTGAAAGAGAGAAAATATTGTGAGTGCTCCATTTCTAAATAATATAAATGAGGTTAGCGATCTTGGTGTGAATCAAAAATTGTGTAAAAAAATTTCTTATGAATAAAAATTACTTTCTTTTGATGTTTAAACTCTTCAAAGGAAAGATGATGCAAATCAACAAAAACACAAAAACAACAAGAAGATGAAGCATTATTCAAAAGACAGACTGTTCCAATAAACAGAATTAGTTTTGTAATAATATGGACAGTGCTAAATCTCAAAAGGAAATGTCGCCATTTGAATAAACAAAAGCAAGATGACAACGATAACTATGTGGCTTGAATTTGTCTTTGTTCTAGTATGCTTTCATTTTTTATTTTTTATTTTTTATTTTAATGAATATGTTTTGTCAAAGATGGTGTCTATTGGAAAAGTATGTTTGTACGAGGATATGCTACAATAAAATAAATTCTTGTTATATGCTTTATTTATTATTTGATTTCATATTTAGTTATTTAGATGCTTAAAAATTACTTAATACGAATAAATTAGATTAAGTAACTTGTAATTATATTGACCTCGTATCATAATTATTTTCCTATTATTATCATGTATGTTTAAAGTAATAAAGAAATTTGGAGATAAATTTTTGTCAAAGTTACTTAAAATATAAGATAAATTAGGAAAAGCTTTCAAATAAGTTCCTATATATCCTTATAAACCTAGTCATGTAATTAGTTTTGGTGGCAAACTAATAGCATTAGTACAAAAGTTTGCATTTTTAGTGTGGATTTAATCCTATGATATGTATATTTAGAATTTGTCCATAACTTGTTTAACATATAATGTTCATATGATTGATCGAACTGTTCTGCATGTTCAAGTGCCACAAAATAAATAAATATTTGCACCTCGTGCTCCAAAGCATGACAAACATAAATACGCCTCGACCACCAATGCTCTCTTTATGAAAGTAATGTATATCCTCAATCCCTTGACTAGTAGACAACTAGAAGCCTTGTCCAAACAATGGCATTAAAGGTCTCAACTCGACATCAGACATAGATGCCATTTAAGTATGAACTCGAACACAATCATATCAATGATGGACTTCAAGGTAATAAAATTATGCATACACATAATCAGGGGCAGAACCAAGACTTAATGCTACGAGGGGCAAAAAAATTTAAAAATTTAATGTACGAATAAAATTTATATATAATAAGAAAATTTCATAATATAAGAGTACCAATGTTTTGTTTTGTTAGACAGATGCCAGTTGGAGGAAAAATAATAAATTACGTTCCTTAAATCCCTAACCCAAGTCAGCAGAGTCGTAGACGATGGTCGATGGTTCTGCGGCCACGGACAGGGGTGAAGGTGAAAAGACTTAGGTATTTTATTTTTGGGAATTATTTCAGTTGGGAAAGGGGATTATACGTGAAGTCGTGAATAAGAGTAGGAAGAATAAATGGGACAATGGGTACTATCTATTGATACAAATAAGTGGTCTAAAGATTAAAACAAAAAAAACATTTAAGGTGGGCTAGTCCATTGAAATTAATTGTTGCTGGGCTAATATGAGATAAAATTATAATTCAGACAAAAAAAATAAAAATTAGTGCATTTGGACTTCGAAAACAGTGGGCTGCCACCATTAAATCCGCCCATGCACATAACGTATTATAAGAAAAGTGCTACGAAAGCACATACCTTGACAAGGATATTGAAATTTGGACTTATTCACGAACTTCAGCAAAAGAGATCTGTTATATGAAACTCATTTAGATATAAAAGATATTTCTTCAATACCTATCTTATATGATAATCAAGCTACTCTTGCTCGAACATAAAACAAAGTGTATATTGGAAAGTCTAGACACATAAATCTAAGACACGAGTATGTAAGGAAATTAATCAACTATGGAATAAATTCTCTTACACATGTTAAGTCCAGTGAGAACTTAACTGATCTGTTTACTAAACCTCTCACAAGAGAGTTAGTAAAATCAACATCAAATAGAATGGGGTTGAAACTCTTTAAATAAATCCACCAATGATAGCAACATCACCAAAAGTATACTAAACAAATATATTTAGGTTCAAGGAGTAAATAGCAAGTCATTCGATAAGTGAATGGATTTCATCACTATTAAACTATTAAACACTATCTTAGATAAACCGTGTTGATTGTTATTGTTGGAGGGATGAGTTATAAGAAAACTCTTAATGAAGTTCAGTACGAGATATAAGTATATCTAAAAGTAACAAAGATATTGAAAGAACTTCATTTATTTGAATTTTGAGGTAGTGTCGCCTCATTAGAGCGCTGGAGTTTTCTCTCTTTAAAAGTTCAAAGAAAAAAGATAAGCGCAAGACCATATTAACACTAAACGAGTTAGAGGAACTTGTGAAAATTTAACACTTGTGTGTGTAACTTCATCGGTATTTTCTCAAGGAATAACTGGTTCAAAGTGTTCTAGCTACCTAGAATTTCGATAATGCTTTATGAGATTTACACGATGGTTAGATTCAAATGAAAAATATCTAATTCTTATGCATGAATATTGATATTTGATTATGTGATAAATGTTGATTTTGAGCAAGTGGTGGATTGTTGAAATCTTGTTGTTCAAAATCATGGATGGATGAATTAAAAGAAAGAAAAAAGGGAAATGAATGCCATGAAAAGGGCCTATGCAAGCATGCGGTCGCATAGACCCTTTCAGAGAAATCAGAGGCAGCCAAGGTTATAACTATGTGATCGCATATTTGAAAAATGTGACCGTTGGTTGGGTTTTTCAAATTTTCTGGTGGATTATTGATGAAACATTGCACCTCTTTGTTTTGAGATTAGAGCCACTTCTTATGGGATGATTAAAATCTATAAATACATGTTGTGTTCATCCAAAAATGTATGAAAAAATTCATCCAACTTTGGAAAGAAATTTTGTTTATCTACATAATCAAATTCCTCCTTTTCACTTGTTCATTTGAAGATTCATTTTGCTTTTGGTGTTTTTCATTGAAGGCTTGTTAAATCCTACAAACTATTTGTCATTTCAATCCAGTAAAAGCATCACGAGAGGAGACAAATATTGTTCGAGGACAACGATTTTTCTTCGTTTTCAAATTTTCACCGATTTTTATATTCATCATCTTCTTCTTTTATTTTCTCCATTGCTATATTTTTCAAAACATTAATCATGTAACAATTAACATTAGTCGTAAGAACTTGAATTCCATGGAACAGAAAAAGAATCTTAAAATATTGATGCATATTAAAATGCAACAATACCTGAACTCAAGCAACTCATTTCAGGCTTCAGCGACTATTCCAACAATTTTAATGTAGTTTTTCCCATATAAATTCCCCGTCGCTTTCCAAGCCACTGAATCTAGACTAGGAGACGGGCTGTGCATATGTCCAACTTCAAAACTAAGGTGTGGTTGCAACCGTTGTATGATTTTTGGCCGCGAGTTGGTATGTGTGTTGATGGAAGGGGTAGGTGAGCTTGGTTTAGGAAGATGATTTATGTTCTAAATTTTCTTATGTGTTAATATGTTAATAGCCTATTCCTTTTTTTTTTCTTTTTTTTCCCCCGCAAAATCGATTCTCTGCACCAACGATGAGGCTCCTTTTATATTTTAATATATTTTTACTGCACTCACTAACACCAAAAAAGAAAATTTAAATCAATGTGTTGTAAATTTTGCCCTTTATTGAAATTCAAATCTGAAAAAGAAATGGGCACAATTATATTAAGCACTATGTGGGATGAAAATCAATTTTTCAGTAAATTTTAATAAAAATTGATTAAATATGTCGTTAAAAAGTAATAATATGATTAAAATTAATTATTGACTTTAATTCAGATTAAAAACTAGGGCTAAATAATAATCTGGTGAGCCTACTTGTTGAGGGTTATATGGGTAACTAGAGAATACTAGGTTATCCTAGTTAGTCTACACAAAAGCTTGATTTTTGGGCTTCATTTTTTCAATTTCAAAATGCAGTAATTAACTCAAGCAGATTCCAATAAAGGTCCGTTTGATTGTAAAGATAAAATTTAGATGAAAAAATAAATTTTAGGAAATTAAATTGTCTAAAAATTGTTTAAATGAAAATTCTCAATTATTGTGTTTGATTGATATAATTTTTCACGTGAAAAACGTTGAAATAAAAGTATTTTTTGATATTCGTTTGACTTTGTTTTATATGAAAAATTGTCAATTAATTGAATAAAAATTCGAATTAATCTATTTGTATCGAGGGGGGTTTACCGAAGCGTTTACCCCCCTCTCACAAACACGCGGGTCCCGCGTGTATTTAATAATGTCGAGCTGTAGCCCCCACCTTGATGATGTGAGTAGGGTGTAAACAATTAAATAAATCATTATGTACGTGTAGCATAGTCCTAAAAATTATTAGTATTTGGGATCAAATTTATCTCCATTGGCTAAAAAAATTGTCTATGTGGCAAGAAAATCAATTACCTGAAAAAAAATGGAAGAACGATGAGTTTCACCATATAACTGAAAGGTTGGTGAATTATACTTGAAAAAACTAGTACTTTGCATTGAGATTTCACCAACACAAACTAAATCACGAAATACATCAAGAACCATAGTACAAGAATTTCATGTTCATGCCATTTTCTCTGCTATTTTGGCTAGAGATTTGAGATTACACCCTACTATCGTATCAGCAAACGCACGAGTATCTTCTTCACAACTATCCACCGGAATATCCACCACGTACGATTCAATCACCGCCGTCTTCCCGCCGCCTTCCTCTGCCTCATCCTCATACATACTGGTGGTGGATTGATAATTCACAAGTTTATGATCGCCACCAAGACGTAAGGCTATTATCAGTAGTTTTCATTATGAAAAGTATTATATTAGATGCGTGTATTAAGTAATAGATTATCGCATGTATGCAACGTAGGATGACTACTAATAGTTTTCACTATAAATAGTATTACTCAAAAGAGAATATTTGTATCAAAGAATTGTGATGTCATCTCTGAAGAGAGGAAGAGTTCATATTGAACAATTCTAAGGAACATAGTGGCCAATCCTCCATAGTTCAAGCAGATAAAGAATGGTCGAAAAGGGTGAAGATACAACACCAACTTCAATTGAAGATTCCAGAATTTTGTAGGTTTTTCCATCCCATATTTTACTACCAATTTCTTGAACCTTCTTCATAGAAGAATTCTCTAGAAGATGAAGGCAACCACCATCACCAACATTATGGAATTGTGTAGAAGAATCAACCACCTTCTTTAGCATCTATATATATCCATGTCTAGTTGCATTTTGTATGTAGAGAAAGAGAGTGAAAAGAGAGTGTAGTAAGTGAAAGAGAGAAAATATTGTGAGTGCTCCATTTCTAAATAATATAAATGAGGTTAGCGATCTTGGTGTGAATCAAAAATTGTGTAAAAAAATTTCTTATGAATAAAAATTACTTTCTTTTGATGTTTAAACTCTTCAAAGGAAAGATGATGCAAATCAACAAAAACACAAAAACAACAAGAAGATGAAGCATTATTCAAAAGACAGACTGTTCCAATAAACAGAATTAGTTTTGTAATAATATGGACAGTGCTAAATCTCAAAAGGAAATGTCGCCATTTGAATAAACAAAAGCAAGATGACAACGATAACTATGTGGCTTGAATTTGTCTTTGTTCTAGTATGCTTTCATTTTTTATTTTTTATTTTTTATTTTAATGAATATGTTTTGTCAAAGATGGTGTCTATTGGAAAAGTATGTTTGTACGAGGATATGCTACAATAAAATAAATTCTTGTTATATGCTTTATTTATTATTTGATTTCATATTTAGTTATTTAGATGCTTAAAAATTACTTAATACGAATAAATTAGATTAAGTAACTTGTAATTATATTGACCTCGTATCATAATTATTTTCCTATTATTATCATGTATGTTTAAAGTAATAAAGAAATTTGGAGATAAATTTTTGTCAAAGTTACTTAAAATATAAGATAAATTAGGAAAAGCTTTCAAATAAGTTCCTATATATCCTTATAAACCTAGTCATGTAATTAGTTTTGGTGGCAAACTAATAGCATTAGTACAAAAGTTTGCATTTTTAGTGTGGATTTAATCCTATGATATGTATATTTAGAATTTGTCCATAACTTGTTTAACATATAATGTTCATATGATTGATCGAACTGTTCTGCATGTTCAAGTGCCACAAAATAAATAAATATTTGCACCTCGTGCTCCAAAGCATGACAAACATAAATACGCCTCGACCACCAATGCTCTCTTTATGAAAGTAATGTATATCCTCAATCCCTTGACTAGTAGACAACTAGAAGCCTTGTCCAAACAATGGCATTAAAGGTCTCAACTCGACATCAGACATAGATGCCATTTAAGTATGAACTCGAACACAATCATATCAATGATGGACTTCAAGGTAATAAAATTATGCATACACATAATCAGGGGCAGAACCAAGACTTAATGCTACGAGGGGCAAAAAAATTTAAAAATTTAATGTACGAATAAAATTTATATATAATAAGAAAATTTCATAATATAAGAGTACCAATGTTTTGTTTTGTTAGACAGATGCCAGTTGGAGGAAAAATAATAAATTACGTTCCTTAAATCCCTAACCCAAGTCAGCAGAGTCGTAGACGATGGTCGATGGTTCTGCGGCTACAGACAGGGGTGAAGGTGAAAAGATTTAGATATTTTATTTTTGGGAATTATTTCAATTGGGAAAGGGGATTATACGTGAAATCGTGAATAAGAGTAGGAAGAATAAATGGGACAATGGGTACTATCTATTGATACAAATAAGTGGTCTAAAGATTAAAACAAAAAAACATTTAAGGTGAGCTAGTCCATTGAAATTAATTGTTGCTGGGCTAATATGAGCTAAAATTATAGTTCAGACAAAAAAAATAAAAATTAGTGCATTTGGACTTCGAAAACAGTGGGCTGCCACTATTAAATCCGCCCATGCACGTAACGTATTATAAGAAAAGTGCTACGAAAGCACATACCTTGACAAGGATATTGAAATTTGGACTTATTCACGAACTTCGGCAAAAGAGATCTGTTATATGAAACTCATTTAGATATAAAAGATATTTCTTCAATACCTATCTTATATGATAATCAAGCTACTCTTGCTCGAACATAAAACAAAGTGTATATTGGAAAGTCTAGACACATAAATCTAAGACACGAGTATGTAAGGAAATTAATCAACTATGGAATAATTTCTCTTACACATGTTAAGTCCAGTGAGAACTTAACTGATCTGTTTACTAAACCTCTCACAAGAGAGTTAGTAAAATCAACATCAAATAGAATGGGGTTGAAACTCTTTAAATAAATCCACCAATGATAGCAACATCACCAAAAGTATACTAAACAAATATATTTAGGTTCAAGGAGTAAATAGCAAGTCATTCGATAAGTGAATGGATTTCATCACTATTAAACTATTAAACACTATCTTAGATAAACCGTGTTGATTGTTATTGTTGGAGGGATGAGTTATAAGAAAACTCTTAATGAAGTTCAGTACGAGATATAAGTATATCTAAAAGTAACAAAGATATTGAAAGAACTTCATTTATTTGAATTTTGAGGTAGTGTCGCCTCATTAGAGCGCTGGAGTTTTCTCTCTTTAAAAGTTCAAAGAAAAAAGATAAGCGCAAGACCATATTAACACTAAACGAGTTAGAGGAACTTGTGAAAATTTAACACTTGTGTGTGTAACTTCATCGGTATTTTCTCAAGGAATAACTGGTTCAAAGTGTTCTAGCTACCTAGAATTTCGATAATGCTTTATGAGATTTACACGATGGTTAGATTCAAATGAAAAATATCTAATTCTTATGCATGAATATTGATATTTGATTATGTGATAAATGTTGATTTTGAGCAAGTGGTGGATTGTTGAAATCTTGTTGTTCAAAATCATGGATGGATGAATTAAAAGAAAGAAAAAAGGGAAATGAATGCCATGAAAAGGGCCTATGCAAGCATGCGGTCGCATAGACCCTTTCAGAGAAATCAGAGGCAGCCAAGGTTATAACTATGTGATCGCATATTTGAAAAATGTGACCGTTGGTTGGGTTTTTCGAATTTTCTGGTGGATTATTGATGAAACATTGCACCTCTTTGCTTTGAGATTAGAGCCACTTCTTATGGGATGATTAAAATCTATAAATACATGTTGTGTTCATCCAAAAATGTATGAAAAAATTCATCCAACTTTGGAAAGAAATTTTGTTTATCTACATAATCAAATTCCTCCTTTTCACTTGTTCATTTGAAGATTCATTTTGCTTTTGGTGTTTTTCATTGAAGGCTTGTTAAATCCTACAAACTATTTGTCATTTCAATCCAGTAAAAGCATCACGAGAGGAGACAAATATTGTTCGAGGACAACGATTTTTCTTCGTTTTCAAATTTTCACCGATTTTTATATTCATCATCTTCTTCTTTTATTTTCTCCATTGCTATATTTTTCAAAACATTAATCATGTAACAATTAACATTAGTCGTAAGAACTTGAATTCCATGGAACAGAAAAAGAATCTTAAAATATTGATGCATATTAAAATGCAACAATACCTGAACTCAAGCAACTCATTTCAGGCTTCAGCGACTATTCCAACAATTTTAATGTAGTTTTTCCCATATAAATTCCCCGTCGCTTTCCAAGCCACTGAATCTAGACTAGGAGACGGGCTGTGCATATGTCCAACTTCAAAATTAAGGTGTGATTGCAACCGCTGGATGATTTTTGGCCGCGAGGGGGTATGTGTGTTGATGGAATCGGTAGGTGAGCCCGGTTTAGGAAGATGATTTATGTTCTAAATTTTCTTGTGTTAATATGTTAATAGCCTATGCTTGGTTTCTTTTTTATTTTTTTTCTTTTTTATTTTTTCTCTTTTACGCAAAATCGATTCTCTGCACCAACGATGAGGCTCCTTTTATATTTTAATATATTTTTACTGCACTCACTAACACCAAAAAAGAAAATTTAAATCAATGTGTTGTAAATTTTGCCCTTTATTGAAATTCAAATCTGAAAAAGAAATGGGCACAATTATATTAAGCACTATGTGGGATGAAAATCAATTTTTCAGTAAATTTTAATAAAAATTGATTAAATATGTCGTTAAAAAGTAATAATATGATTAAAATTAATTATTGACTTTAATTCAGATTAAAAACTAGGGCTAAATAATAATCTGGTGAGCCTACTTGTTGAGGGTTATATGGGTAACTAGAGAATACTAGGTTATCCTAGTTAGTCTACACAAAAGCTTGATTTGTGGACGTCATTTTTTCAATTTCAAAATGCAGTAATTAACTCAAGCAGATTCCAATAAAGGTCCGTTTGATTGTAAAGATAAAATTTAGATGAAAAAATAAATTTTAGGAAATTAAATTGTCTAAAAATTGTTTAAATGAAAATTCTCAATTATTGTGTTTGATTGATATAATTTTTCACGTGAAAAACGTTGAAATAAAAGTATTTTTTGATATTCGTTTGACTTTGTTTTATATGAAAAATTGTCAATTAATTGAATAAAAATTCGAATTAATCTATTTGTATCGAGGGGGGTTTACCGAAGCGTTTACCCCCCTCTCACAAACACGCGGGTCCCGCGTGTATTTAATAATGTCGAGCTGTAGCCCCCACCTTGATGATGTGAGTAGGGTGTAAACAATTAAATAAATCATTATGTACGTGTAGCATAGTCCTAAAAATTATTAGTATTTGGGATCAAATTTATCTCCATTGGCTAAAAAAATTGTCTATGTGGCAAGAAAATCAATTACCTGAAAAAAAATGGAAGAACGATGAGTTTCACCATATAACTGAAAGGTTGGTGAATTATACTTGAAAAAACTAGTACTTTGCATTGAGATTTCACCAACACAAACTAAATCACGAAATACATCAAGAACCATAGTACAAGAATTTCATGTTCATGCCATTTTCTCTGCTATTTTGGCTAGAGATTTGAGATTACACCCTACTATCGTATCAGCAAACGCACGAGTATCTTCTTCACAACTATCCACCGGAATATCCACCACGTACGATTCAATCACCGCCGTCTTCCCGCCGCCTTCCTCTGCCTCATCCTCATACATACTGGTGGTGGATTGATAATTCACAAGTTTATGATCGCCACCAATAATACTGAACACCATAACATGCACATCTTCATCAAGGCGATCAAGCCTCTCTGTGCTCCTCTCCGCCGGCATACCAGACACCACCTCCACCTCCCGTACGCTGCCGGCGCCGCCACAGCCGGATCTCATTTTGCAACTTTTGATGAACTTCTTGTATATTTGAGGGTTGTCGAATTGACGAACCATGGACCAAACTAGAGGGAGTGGGGCATTTATTTTTTGAACAACAGTATTGCTGCACTGGGTTGGTGAGAGGATATGAGTATGGTGTAAACTTTTCATTTTCTCTAGTTGATTCTGAACTTTCATTTGGCTTCTTCGAAGTTGCATTAATATCTGTACGCAGCAAGTTTTCTTATATAAAAATTTGAAATAAATAGAGAATGTGTTAACCGCCATGGATGAAAAAGAAATCAGAACCGAAGAGTATTTTATTTAAAACTCTGGAGAAAATTGCTGCACCTATTTTGTCGTCATTTGTTTGAGTCGTTCGAGGTTGATAATGGTGAGTTCTTTTGGTCCCGAATCTTTATCGCGTAAGTTGATGGTTTTTGCTGGGGCAGTGGGGCCATTCCTTAGCTAGCAAGTACATAGAATAAAATATAAATGTAGAACCCGGATTTGAGTTATTTTATTAATAAGGTTGATATTTTAAAGTAAATTTCAAATTTTAGGGTCTGTTTGAGTTACATTATTTCAAAAAAATATATTTTTAAATAGTAATTTGATATCATTTTAATCACACATTTTTCATCAATACACTATTTAAGAATGTATTATTATAAAAATAATGTGGCTCAAACACCCCCTTAATATGAAACCATAGTTCATTAAATTTCGATCCGATTAAGATAAAAAAATGAGCACACAAATATTAAGATTGTTTGCTCAAATTATAGGGATTTGAGTTACTTTTATTAATAAAGTTGACATTTTAAAATAAATTTCAAATTTTAATATGAGATCATAGTTCATTAAATTTCGATCTGATTAAGACTGAAAAATAAGCCCACAAATATTAAGATTGATTTGCTCAAATTATACGGGTTTGAGCTACTCTTCTCAATTTGGTTTATATTTTAAGATAAAATATATATCTTAATATGGTATTAGAATTTATTGAACTCTGACGAGCAATTCGATAAAATTAAAACTAAAAAATGAGCATGCAAATTTCAAAATTTGTTTGTTCAAACAAGCTATCATCTTACGGAGATATTAAAGGATAAAATCTCACATTAAATAAAGATGAAAATATGGATCAACTTATGTAAATTTGAGCTACTTCTTTTAATAACATCGACTTTTTAAAATGAAATCCCGAGTTTTCATGTGTCTGGGATCCATTCTGGCCAGATTTTAATGCTGTACATTATTTGACCGTTTGAAACGTAGGTGGGGGTCCACTTTTGTAGTAAATATTGCCCTTGTTTGAACCCTATTTTTTCATCAAAATATATTTTTCAACAGTGATTAGACATTATTTCAACCATACATTTTTCAATAAAATAATATTATAAACAAATTAAATTTTATTTTTTATTTTTTAACCACTCATTTTCCATCAATACACTATTCAAAAATTCATTTTCTCCTCCAAAGTGAGACTCAAACAAGGGCATTGACTGCACATATTGTAAATTATCGAAATTGCCATGTTCTAAAGGAGAATGAATTTTATGTGAAGGGCACATTGGTAATTTCACTTAATTTAGTAAAAAATAACTGCTTCGCTCTTTAACAAAACACTGTATGGCAGCTTTATTTTGGTTAGACATTTACTTCAAGTCCCGTTTGATTTTCATTCTTTTCTTATTAAAATGAAAAATATGATCGTTATTTATCACATCAAACCATCAAATTTGAATTTTTATATCTTGTGTGGGATCCATAACTACTATATTTTTCATTCTCATTCTTCCAAAAATGAGAAACAAACGAGACCCAAAATGACTCCCAACACCCCCCTTAATAAAAAAAGGCAATTACGTTAGCACGTGGCACGTGCATTAGGTTGGTCGCACACCTGGATGGCACGTGTATAATGTTGTTGGTCTAGGTGGTCTCTCATTGGAATATATGCATGCAGTTCATCTCATCGGAAACGGAATTTCTAATATTTGGAAGCTTAAAATGAGTTGAGTTTATGGAGTGGGAGTATGGACACAACAGAAGGTGATTCCTTAATACCAATCCCGTCTAACGTTTTTGTCTCCTTTCGGGTTTCTTCTTCGTTATTTACATTTAGGGTCGTTTAATTGCAAGAATAAAATTTGGGTAGAAAGAAAATGAATTTCAAAAAATTGAATTGTCTGAAACTTGTTTTTTCGAGCATGCCAATTAATGTGTTTAATTGACATAATTTTTAACCTGAAAAATATTAAAATTTTCTATCTTTTGGTGTTCGTTTGACATTATTTTTTATGAAAATTGTCGATTAAAAGGACAAAATTTATTATAATTGGGGATAAAATTTGTTCCAAAAAAGCCTGAAAACCAATTTTCATGGGTTTGATGGGAATTGGTTGAAAATTGGTTTTCCACAAAAAAACCAAGGAAATTACATGTTTGAGGGGAGGAAGGAAAAGAAATTGTCAAAAAAATTATTGCCATCAAACATGCCAGAAGGTGAAAAATGGAACCATGGAAAATCGGCCAAATCAAATAGGCGTTAAAGTAATTCTAGTTGTACACCAGAGTTTTACCTTCGTGTGAGGGAGCTGTACATTAGATTGTAAAACTCTACATGGAATTCTTACGTTTAACATGATTGGCAAAGCAACTAAACATAGACATTTAAAGATACAAAGTTAAAAGAATAAAGTTAGTGTGCCAGATGAATTTGCCTACCTAGGTGATCGATCCTCACATTGGCATGGCACCCGCGCCAACCTTATGTGAATAAAAAATGTAAAAAATGACATCCCACACAACCCGACTATAAGTGTAGGTCAGCTGGGATGTCAAAATAATTTTGACACCCCAACATGATTGAAGTTAAAATCTTTGAATATTAGTCATATCCAGTATAGTACTTGCTAAATTTGTCTTCGGTCTTGCATATATTTTGGTTGATGCTAATGTGTTAATATGCCACTGTTTGACATCATTTACTTTACATTCTTTTTCATTATTTTTTCTATAATATTCATTTTTAATTATATATTTTCATTAAAATAATATTACACGCAAATCAAGAACTTTTCTATTTTTTTAGCTCCACATTCTTCATCAATCACTATTCTATAATACATTTCTTCAAATTAATGGCCTCAAACAAGACCTTATATTATATTTTATTTGTTGACCTTAAAATTTGATAATTGTCTATTGATCTTGGTCATCATTCTATCTATCTATAAATTACCTATATATTTGTGACATCGAGGGAGCTTGTCAACCTCAAAAAATGAAAGAGAGATTCCAATGTTATTTCAGTCAGAGTTTGTTTCTTAGTTGATTATCTTCTTTCAATGTTTGAGAGGTCCGACCTCAAAATTTTTTAATCATTTTCAATCTTTAGAAGTTTTTAGAATGAAAGTGGGATCATTTTTTCATTATGCAATGATCAACTTAAATGCAATTAATGAGGACATTTTAGTCATTTTCGTGAGTTCACGTTCTTCACCATTATGTTGAAAGTCACGAGTAAGTCTTATTTTTAAAGATTATATATTTTTTGCTCTTGGAATACTTGTCCATAATTTAATTGTCTTCACGTAAAAGCTTGGCACACTGAAACGTAGTTCATTGTGTCACACTAAAGTTTATGTCCATATGTAAAGCATGCTGAGGTAGTCTGAGGCCTAAAATTGCGTTCCTTGTCACGTATTAGGGTTCTGCACTCCTTTGCTCTGGGAGCCTTGGCTATCCAGACGTTCTTTTAGTCTAATAGGTCTCGACTACCTTGCCTTAAAAAATCGTCCCATGATATGTAAGCACGTGATAGAACCTTTTTCATGACTAACATGCAATTTGGTGCATAGTAATTATTTTAGTACGTAACAGCAGCAAAACTTGTCCCAAAAAATGGTCTAGCCGTCGTTTACACTTCGACAATTAGTTAACAGTTGAAAATAAAATATAATTGAGTGTGGAAAAAACAAGTGAAAATTGATGTTATTGGGGATTTGATTCACACTTATTCTACTTGTACAGATGATTTTGCACAGATAGCAGAGGTGGCCCTGACTATAGGCGAGGTAGGCGATCGCCTAAGGCCCCATTTTGACGAGGGCCCCGAATTCTATAAAATTAATTAGCTAATTGAAAAAAAAATGAAAATTATATTAATGAAATTATTTAAAAGAGAATTGTCATATGCAAATAAAAGATATTAATAAAAATTAAGAATACAAAAATATTAAAAAAAATTTACAAATGACATGAAATTTATATTTATTCATCTTTCAAACATCAATTTTCTTTTTGTTAATCAAACAAAAAATCTTGGATTTTTTGTCTCTTCAAATTCCACTTCAACTATCACCTACCATTATTTTTTTGTTAAACCCAACACAAAATAAATTTTCTCTTTCTTTGAAGTAAACTCTTGGACGGATGAAAATAACAATTGGCAAACAAGTCTCTTGACTTTTTAGTTTTCTCACACTCAGTCGCTGGACTCACTGATAGTCTGCCATGGCATTGCTTGACATGTTTTCTTCTCCAATTCCATTATCTTCAAAGAATCGGGTCCTATGATAGATCACATGACAATCCAAAGGTAGGCTATTATATTTAGTTTTATTTATTTATTTATTTTTGTTAGATTTGTTGAGTTTGTCAGACAATTGCTTGAGCTTGACCATCCCAGCCGAGTGAACCCGACTAAGAACGATATGATCGGAAAGTGGGTTTGAAAAATTATGACCGGGGACGAGCCACGAGCGGGAAGTTTGCAAGTTTGCATCTTTTTTTTTGCCTATTTTGCCGGTCAAATATTTCACTGCTATTTGGCCAATGATGCATAAAAAGACAAAAAAAGAAAAAATAATAAAAAAAATCTTTCACTGCTATTTGTTTTATTGTTTACAAACCAAAGGAAGGAAGACCGAAACCAAAAAACTGACATAGTGGATTGGTGGTTTACAGGTTGTTTGTGCAGCAGTAGCCTCAGTACCCCGTTCTCGATTTCAACATATTTAATTACCGTTTGTAGACTTGTAGTCCCCCATATTTAATTTAGCTTCTCATAAGTCATAATTATTATTGGTTTATAATCATATTAACATTCTTCAACTCAACATTATTTTGCAGTCAACAATACTTTGATGCTCGTACAAGCAGTCAAGCACTTAGCAAAAATGGCGTGGAAAACCGAAAACTTGAAATAAATGGAGTTCTTATACTTCCTCTAAGTGAAAACCTCTCACCAGGTTTTATTGTTCCTCTACTAATTTAAAATTTAATCTTGTATTAATTTTGTGTTTTGTATTGCTTTAATATGCCTACTAGAAAGTATTTGTCTGGACATGAAAAAAGAAAAAAAAACTGAAGAATTTATTCGATCTCAAGTAGGAGCTATGGACAAGTTTTTTGGTAGTAATATTAATAATAAAAGAGAAAGTCCGATGAAAGATTTGGCTGTTTAGGAATTTGAAAATGAAAAGGTTCAAAGTGAAGATAATATGACCAAAGAGCAGGAAATTTTAGTGGATCATGAGCAAGAAAATATGGAGGAATTTGAAAAATGTGTACCGTTGCATTACAACATTAGTGATCCAGGGAATTGGAAAAATGTTGATCAAAACTTGATAGATTTGTTAGTGAAAAGAGGTCCACTTAGGGAGGATAGTTTTACTTTTCCAAAAGATTCAGAAAATAGACATTTCTCTTCTACATATTATATTCGACATTTAGCAAATGGTGAGAAGAGTGATAGAAAATGGTTGGTCTACTCAATTTCGTTGGATAAAGTATTTTGCTTTTGTTGTAAGTTGTTTAAGCAAGAAGGAAACAATATTCAATTAGCCAATGAAGGGATCAATGATTGGAAAAATCTTAGTTTTAGGCTTAAAAGTCATGAAACTAGTAATGGACACATGCATAACATGAGAAGATGGATTGAGTTAGAAAGGAGATTGCAACAGAATGTAACTATTGATAAAGCTATACAAGATCTAATCAACAAAGATAGAGAACATTGGAGAGAAGTTTTTGTGAGGATAGTTTCTATTGTTAGCTTTTTATGTAAGAACAATCTAGCATTTCGAGGGACTAATGAGAAAATTTACGAAAAAGATAATGGGAATTTTTTAGGTTTAATTGAAATGATTGCAGAGTTCGATCCAATTTTGAGAGAACACATTCGTCGCATTCAAGAAAAAGAAATTCATTATCATTACCTTAGTCACAAAATTCAAAATGAATTCATATTCATGTTGGCTGGAGAAATCAAAACTGCAATTATTAAAAACGTTAGAGAAGCAAAATATTTTTCAATTATAATTGATTGTACACCAGATATAAGTCATGAAGAACAAATGTCTCTCATAATATGGTATGTAGATGTCATAGCAACTCCAGTGAAAGTACAAGAGTATTTTTTGGGATTCCTTAAGGTGGATGATACTTCAGGGCAAGGACTATTTGTTGAATTATTAGATATTTTGAAAAAACTTGAATTGAATATTGGGGATCTAAGAGGACAGGGTTATGATAATGGTTCTAACATGAAAGGGAAGCATAAAGGTTTGCAGAAAAGAGTACTAGAAATAAATCCAAGGGCATTTTACACACCATGTGGTTGTCATAGCCTTAATCTTGCACTTTGTGATATGGTAAATTCTTGTATAAAGGCTAAATCTTTTTTTGGAATTGTACAATGCATATATATATTATTTTCATCTTCTACGAAGCGATGGAAAATTTTTCAAGACAATGTGAAGGGTCTGACGCTTAAGCCACTATCACAAATACGTTGGGAAAGTCAAGTCGAAAGTGTTAAAGCAATAAGATTTCAAGCACTAGAAATAAAGGCTGCTTTAAAACACTTGGTGGAAACGTGTGATGATCCTAAGACATATAGAGATGCTCAAAGCTTACTTTTTGACATTATGGATTTTGAATTCTTGTTTGGCATGGTTACATGGTACAATACATTGTCTGCTATTAATAGAGTAAGCAAAATATTGCAAAGTGAAGACACGTCTATTGATGCTGCGATTAGTCACATGAAAGCACTTATTTCATTTTTTGAAGCATATAGAGAAACTGGATTTGAATCCGACAAAATTACTGGTAAAGAAATTGCTGATCAAATGGAAGTTGAACCTACATTTCATGAAAAACATATTATTCATAGAAAGAAGCACTTCGATGAAAATGTTAATGATGAGATAACACATTCACCTGAAGAATCATTTAGAGTTGATTATTTCTTGTACATAGTTGATCAAGCTCTTTCTTCGCTTAAGTTAAGATCTGAATAATTTCAAAAATATGAAAATACTTTTGGGTTTTTGTTTGATTTAAAAAAATTGCAGAATGTAGATGATAGTTGTTTGAAGTGTTGGTGTTATAAGCTTGAAGAATTTTTGAAACACGACATGGATTCTGACATTGATGGATCAGAGTTATTTTCTGAGCTACAAATTGTGAGAAATAGTTTGCCAGAAGAGACAAAAAAGGCGATTGAAGTGTTGGACTACATAAAAATGATGGATTGTTTCCCAAACGTATGGATTGCTTACAGAATATTATTGACTATACCAGTTACGGTTGCATCTGCGGAAAGGAGCTTCTCAAAGTTGAAGTTGATAAAATCCTATCTTCGATCAACAATGTCACAAGAAAGATTGAATGGCTTGGCCATGGTATCTATTGAAAAAGAAGTTCTAAAACAAATTGATTGTAATAGTATAATTGCTGACTTTCTATCAAAAAATTCTAGAAGAGTAAATTTAATTTAGACATTTGGAAGTTTTAAATTATTGTTTTTGCAATTTTGAACACACACACACACATCTATATATATATATAGGGGCCCCATATTTGAAATTGGCATAAGGCCCCCAAAATATCAAGGTCGGCTCTGATAGATAGATACATACATACATGCCCTTGTGTCAGCCTATCTATTCGAAAATTATGTATATGTAGCAGAATTCATATCTCATGATGAAAGAATGTTGTGTTTATATGGGGAATGTGGATGAAAGTGGACCATTGAAAACTTAGCTTAAGTTAGCCCATGTTTGACAACCGTTATTTTCAACTATACATTCTCATAATAAAATATTATACAATTAAATTTAAATTATTTCATACTTTTTAATTATACATTCTTCAAAATTTTGCTGTTGTAAAATCATTTTTTAACCATAATTAAATCAACTTCAAGTAGTTATCCGATCTCAATTATATCACAACCGACAAGTACCTGTTAAATACAAACAAGTACTAAGCATGTGCTGCACCAGGCTTTGGTGGATTGAATTATTTGAGATTATTCAATTATTCACACATTGAATATACCTTAGACGTCTTAGTGCTCGCTTTCAATGGGCATTTTCTTCGTTTTGTCTTTGGGGCTCCTTTTTCTTCGAAGATATCAGATCCCTCACACTCCTGCTACCTTGATTTTGTGATGTAAGACACTACGAATTGTTATTACTACATAAACTCGACTTTGTCAAACTAAGCTATTTATTTTGAAGTTGTATCCAATCCATGATCACACGATACTTCCCTTCATCAGTTGCTACAAGGTCCGCTACCGTGACAAATATCTGACACATCTCGTCATACCTTAATTGCCCAGGAGTATTAACCAAACCGTCAGAGTTAACGATGACCCTTATGTGCGCTCTGCTAACTTCTCTCTTCCATTTTCGCAATAGATACCAATTTGGCATCACAGTTACGTCATTACGTATAATCAATGCGATCGCATGCCTACATACTATTCCTCGGAACTCGAACAAGTGGTAATTGCAGATGATTTCATAGTTCTCTCTATTTATGACACAAGGAATTTTTTTAGTTTCGTCGCTCGGCACAGACTACGTCCACATGTACCTCATACGTTGTCCCTATATATCCTTCTGAAGCAGACATGAGGTCGCAGTAAACCTTCCACATAAAGTCAACTTGAATTCCATGAACTTTGAAAATGGTGTACAATGCCTAATATTGCTTTTTCATTTTTGTACGTTGTTACACACAGTAGCATTTGAAAGAAAGACTTGAAATCGGCATGAAATTTTTTATCAACCTTATTCCGCAGTGCTCGTTCATACTGCTCAACAAACTACTTCAACGATGTCTTCAAATGCACATAACCATTGAAGATGGCGTTCATACTTTCACTTCTTTGTGTTGTTGACATACTAGCCAATAAAATTGTTTTCAGGAAAGATGGCACCCAATGACCTTTGTTTTTGTACAATCCAGACAACTAAACGTTATCATGTAAGTCATGCATATCGATTATCATTCTCGAACTTTTCTTGAATTCTTAGACAAATTGTGAATTTAAGCCAATATGTATATAGCCGAAAATATTGTAGCTCTACCCACGTGATATCCAAACTTTTCTGACAACTTTTTCAAAATATGCCACAAACACTATCTATGCTTCGTATTTGAAAAAAAATATCTAAGTTGCATTTTGTATGGCTCTAGCTTGATCGGTAATTATTCCATGTGGAGCTTGACTATTCACGCACTTAAGCCATGTCGTGAACAACCATACAAAATATATATGTGTCCTCATTCGATTCCAAACCACAACTCAGCAACGTTGATTGCCTGTGATGATTCACACCAACAAAAGGGACGAAGGACATAACACACTTATTAGTAAGGTAGGTTGTATCAAATGTGACAACCTCCCCAAACTCTTTATATACTTGCCTACACTGATTGTCAACCTAAAAAGCATTCTTTAGGCGCAAATTGTCATCCAAGTCAATACTAAAGTAAAATCTCGAGCACCGGGATTACTTTTTAGAAAAGTAAAACTGTATTGCAGCTACATCATCCTCACCAATTAAGTCTTAGTCGTCTCACTTGTTCGATATAGTTCCGACAATCCTTTTCGACACAAGTCATATTTTTATAGCCACCCACTTCAATAACTGTGGAGTTAAAACTTTTATGCAATGGTATTCCTGCTATATCATTCACTTAGAGCTTTTGCTTCATATGTGCACTCATTTATAGATTGCATCAATACATCTGGACTTAGTAGAACTCATCTTATAATTGTGGTTGAGGTGGACCGTGTTAATTTTTCAGTAACCATGGATATCTAAAGATGTAGAGATCCTAGCGTTACAACCCATCTAAATTGTTGGTTGCGACTTCAAAGAAGTGCTTGTATTACTAATTCTTCGTCCCGCTCCGTCAACGTAACATATCTCAAAACACCATCATAATCCCTTGTTGAACTCCTCTTTCTAACTAGAAAACCTACGGCATAAGTATATCTTACATAAAAATCATACACTTCTTTTTCATCCATGAAGTGCATACTAACCTCAGGCACAGTCAAACCATCTCCTTTTACCGTTTCATCTTCCATGACATTCATATCGTCGTCCACATTCTCATTTTAGGAATCAACAAACAAAACATCTTCTATATTGGCTGATCCTGCAAACCATAAACACTCACCAAAATTTAAGTGTTCGAAATGCCCAACCTTAAGTCAAAATCTAGTCGAGTTCTGTGAATGTGTATTGTTCCAATTTTCCATATATTTCATCAGCGAATACATATTGAAAAAATCCCAATTAGTTGTTTCTTTGGCTTAATTATATTTAACAATCGAATTAACTGAATAAAAACAAAATCTTGCAATTAATAAAAAAATTGATCATTTTCATATGTCTTCTAATTTCCAATTACCCATTACGATTTTCAAAATAATAATCTAAATGCTTCAAATAAGGTAAGTAGCACACATTTCTAACAAATTAGTTTCAAGATTTATGTAAAGCCTTTAGCAACTTATATCTAATTGGATCTCTAATGATTGAACCCTATTTTTACCTTGTAAACCCACTTCTATTAGATTACTTTTTGTTGTTCAGACCTAAGGACCGAAACCTAGCTTTATTTTTGTTAAAAACTTCATTATTTTCATCCATTGCATAAACCCAATGCTTAGATTGACGACATTTAAAAGCCTCATAAAACTAAGATTCTGGTTTATTAAATTTAAAGTGAGTTTCAACTATGAACACAACACATGTAAAACTAATTGCAAAATATTGCATATTGGATTTAATATGCATTTAGCTCCATTTCTAACAAATTAGTCACTCCAGAGAGTAATCGTGGCTTCTAAAAAGTTCATAAATTAGATTGAAGTCTGACATGGTTTAATTTGAACAGAGAAGAATTAGAGAAGATAAAGTTGACAGAGAAGAAATAGAGAAAATAAAGTTGGAATAATTGAATTGTTAATTCCTTTATTAACAATGCTACTGACTACTTATAATAGTCTTACACGATTGGAAGAAATAAACTATGCTAATAATTAGGAAACAAACAACCCACTAAGCTTAACTTCATGGCTATATTAAATGGAACAAACAAACAGACTGAGTCCACACTACTATCCCACGTGTTAACTTTAGAAGATAACCACGAACATTGGAATCGTTTGCATGGTTTGGTTGCATGTCTGGCTTTGTGAATGGTGGACAAATACACCCACATTTCCACTCCTAGCTTCCACTTCCTGCCTCCACTTCAATTTGGTGCCTTGACAAAATTATTTGCATGGTGACACGTATCATTCCTCCCTCCTTCAGAATCCTTGTCCGCAAGGATAAAATCTATCTTAATAAAGCACCGTTCATTTTCCCAAGTAGCATCTTCAATCATAAATAATTGTGGACGCTCACACCAATGGCCAGGAACAAACTTCTCGTCGCAATAGTAACACAACCCTTTGTCTCGACGTTCTCGTGCCTCTTGATTGGTCACTGGTCGAAATGTTGTTGGAGTAATACTAGAACTTGCATTTTTGCTATGGTATGGTGGAGGGCCTAGTACACCAGCTGTTGGGTTGGGATTCACTTTTGGCACAACTGAAACTAGTTGGGAAAGAAATGATTGGCTAAATTTCTTTTGTAACTGATTTTTTTTCCACAATTAGCCGAGCAACTCCAATTGCATCCGTCAAAGTTCGGGGTTGTTTAATTTTTACCTCGAGGCGAATGTCATCCTGAAGTCCTGCAATGAAACAACCAACTAAAAAACTTTCAGGTAGACCATCAACTCGATGGGAAAGCTTTTCAAAATGTTCCTGGTAAGCTACTACATTTGAGTTTTGCCTAAGACGGATTAGAGCTTCTGACGGGTCTTCATAATCAGTTGGACCAAAACGGAGAAGGACAGCCTTGGTGAATTCATTCTAATTAATTGGTCCATGGAATTTCATCAACCAACGGTGCCACTATAGGGCAATGTCCTCTAGATGGAAGGATGCTAGTTGAAGTTGTTGATCAGATGAAATATTTTGGAAATCAAAATATTGTTCTGCTTTGTAGATCCAGCTGGTCGGGTCCTTACCATTGAACCTCGGGAAGGAAAGTTTAAGATGTTGATGATGGTTGTTATTGCTGGTATTCAAACGAACAACATTTGATGTATAGGAAGATTCTCCTGGGGCAAATGGGTTTACTTTAGGGTTATTAGTGTGTGTACTCTGGATGACACATAGAGATTGAAGCTCGGTTAACACTGTTTGTAGGACAACATTAATTTGATCCAAGCTCGACTCATGTCGTGCTGAGATTTCATTGACCTCATTGCATAATTCTGCATTTGTTTTGCCACGAGTATCCATGGTCGAAAATGTGCTCTGATACCAATTGATATGGTTTAATTCGAACAAAGAAGAATTAGAGAAGATAAAGTTGACAGACAAGAAATAGAGAAGATAAAGTTGGAATAATTGAATTGTTAATTCCTTTATTAACAATGCTACTCACTACTTATAATAGTCTTACACGATTGGAAGAAATAAACTATGCTAATAATTAGGAAACAAACAACAACCCACTAACAATTAGGAAACAAACAACCCACTAAGCTTAACTTCATGGCTATATTAAATGGAACAAACAAACAGACTGAGTCCACACCACTATCCTCCGTGTTGACTTTAGAAGATAACCACAAACATTGGAATCATTTGCATGGCTTGGTTGCATGGCTGGCTTTGTGAATGGTGGACAAATACACCCACATTTCCACTCCCTACTTCCACTTCCTGCCTCCACTTCAATTTGGTGCCTTAAAAAAATTATTTGCATGGTGACACATATATTGATAAGTGAGAAAGAGAACGTGGCCCTTAATTCGAGAATAAGACCAAGTCAATGGAGCAGTTGTGAAGATTTTGTGGCTGTTTCATTGTCTGCACGTAGGAAGTGGAGTCCAATTCCAAGATCATGCATGCATGCACGTGGAAGAGCCCATGGAATTTCTGTTGACAAGTTGCATATTAGAGTTAGGATTTGTTCTTCATTCATTTAGTTTATTTTAAAGTTTTTTTTTATTTTTTATCTTAGTTCCCATGATTTGCTGGATAGTTATCACGTGCAGCAATAGTTTAGGAAAAGTAGTTGAGTTGTAACTTATTTAAAGAGCCAACGTGAATAATAAATGGAAGGAAATATTTATCCAAAGTAACTTGTGGTTTATTTCTCACCCTAAGAGAAATTTGTGGTTTTCTTTCACCCGAAGAAAGAACTATTTTTCTACCATTTCATCTTTGTTCTGACTAGTACCTATCAATTGGTATCAGAGCAGGTTTGCAATGGCATTCATTCATCCAGATATCCGTGAAAAGATCCAAGAGAAGTTGCAGGAGGCCCTTGTTTTGGTTTCAGAAATAAGGATGTCTTTCAAGAAGTCTTTTCTTCCAAGGAGTTCATTTCAAGCACGTGGCAGCAAGGATGATCACGCTCCTCATCACTGCACTGAATTGCAAAAGGAAGAGGAAGACTTCACCGGTTCACGAACAAGAGAGATGGATTTTCCCAATTTTTCTGTAGATGATCCAGTGGAACGGTTGCTTCATGCAAATCATTATTTTGAGTGTCATGAGATTGATGGTGCTCAGAAAGTGACGTATGCAGGCAAAACTCCACAAGTGTTTCTAATTGAAGGCAACTCATAATTGATTGCATATGAGGGGCAAGAGCCGGCACCATGTGATCACATCCAAGTGTTTGACAGGGGCAAGAAAATAATTCAACATTGGATCCAGGGAGACTTCTAGAAGCAAATTCCAATTGTGGACCTTGGGGACAAGTGTCCACTTGAGGGGGAGGTATTGATAAGAGAGAAAGAGAACGTGGCCCTTAATTTGAGAATAAGACCAATCAGTGCAGTAGTTGTGAAGATTTTGTGGCTGTTTTGTTGTTTGCACATAGGAAGTGGAGTCCAATTCCAAGATCATGCATGCATGCACGTGGAAGAGCCCATGGAATTTCTGTTGACAAGTTGCATATTAGAGTTAGGATTTGTTCTTCATTCATTTAGTTTATTTTAAAGGTTTTTTTTTTTTTTTTTTTTTTATCTTAGTTCCCATGATTTGCTGGATAGTTATCACGTGCAGCAATAGTTTAGGAAAAGTAGTTGAGTTGTAACTTATTTAAAGAGCCAACGTGAATAATAAATGGAAGGAAATATTTATCCAAAGTAACTTGTGGTTTATTTCTCACCATTAGAGAAATTTGTGGTTTTCTTTCACCTGAAGAAAGAACTATTTTTCTACCATTTTATCTTTGTTCTGACTGGGACCTATCAAAGTCCCTATTGGCTATTGATCAAAACATTAGAAAAAATTGGGAGAAGAGCAAAGAAAACGTAGCAGCAAGACTACCAAAAAAATTCCGACCATAAATTCATACCATCATCTGTAATGACCCGGTTTCGGAGATGGAGAATATGGCTCTAGTGGAGAAGATGGAAGAAACACACAACTTCGTTGGTAGTCATGGAAAGGCTTCGCATTTTGCCACCTAATTCTAATTTTCGCCTAATTTCTACCTCTGTATTGTGTCGTTTTACTTCAAATGGGTTTTGAATTGTTAAAATCTCTATTTTGCGTCATTTTACTTTGGGAGGATTTAGGTTGGAAGAGAAGGGTTTGATTTGGCGGAAATGGGGAGAGAGATCGCGATTTTGGAATTTAGCACTTTTTTTTAGCTTCGCATTTTGCCACCTAATTCTAATTTTCGCCTAATTTCTACCTCTGTATTGTGTCGTTTTACTTCAAATGGGTTTTGAATTGTTAAAATCTCTATTTTGCGTCATTTTACTTTGGGAGGATTTAGGTTGGAAGAGAAGGGTTTGATTTGGCGGAAATGGGGAGAGAGATCGCGATTTTGGAATTTAGCACTTTTTTTTTATTTTTTATAATAAGAATAGAGTGGGCTGAAAGCATTTTGGCGGCCTCATTTTTCTTGTCTTTGTTTTAAAATCACAACCGTCCAAGGCCATTTAATTTCAACTGTAAACATCATTTTGTCAACTAACATTGTTATCCAACCGCCCTTTGGGGCATAACCCAGTGGTGTAAAGGATAGAAGTGAGGTAGTCTCAACTTTATTGGTAGTCGCAGTATGAGGATTCGATTCCTGAGGTATGTAATTAGACTCTTTGTAGGTACTAGTGTATGGGTAAGCAGTGGCAGATTTAGTATGCCGCCAGCTAGGGCGGGCGCCCTAGCTGGATTCACTAGTGAGAATTTTATTTATTTATTTAAATAATAGACAAAAAGTTTAGGTTATATAACTAGTAGTTCATTTTATTTTCAAACATCTCTTCAACTTAGTTGGTTAGAGCTTCCTTATATATATTGTGAGTCTTAGGTTCAATTCCTTTCCTTCCATTTTATTGTGCAAAATTTTTATTTGTACAATATTTATCAAAATTAATTTCCTAAGGAAAGGATTCAAACCTATAACTTCTAAAATTATGATAATTGGAAGTTTAACGATCATGGCAATGGTTGAATTTTGAATCTAAATTTAACAAAATAATATATGTTAAGACTTTAGGAGAGTTATTTTTTATTTATCATTATTATCATTTTTGATTTTTGTCGTTTTAAATATTTTATGCTTCAATAATTTATAAGAAATAACTTATGAGTATTGAATTTTAATTTATATGTTATTTGAGAATTTTTTTATTGTGAATTGTGATATTAAAAATTAATTTAGGTATTGTGAAATGTGAACATGTGATTCATAAAAATTAAAAATGAGAAATTGGGAAATTTATAATTTGTGATGAATTGGTGTTGAGAATTGGAAATTGAAACTTTAATTATATTTTAAAATTAATTCTAATTACGTTTAATCTTTAATTAACGTTCAATTCTCATACTAATTATAGAATGATTTTTTCAACTGAATTTCAATCTAGTTCTTATAGTGGTGTATCTAAGCTCTCAACTACTTTTAATCAAGCAAACGATTTGTTAAGCATTGATAACACAAAGAAGTCTTATGTATCATGTAATTTATATTATTTCAGATTGTGTTGAAATATAATATGATATAAATATACGATTTTTACGTTTTAGTATATTTACATACAGATCGAAGAATTTTTAATATTAATAAACGATATCGTTATACAGCCGTTAACTATCGACAGTCAACGGTCAACGATCAACGGCCGCCCTAGTTGAGTCGCAGTCCTGGATTCGCTCTTGTGGGTAAGCTCTTGTTCCCTGACCTATTGGAGCACATCACGCGATTTACCTCACTCACGATACTCCAGAGATGGGGCGATGCCTCAAGGTTGGGGTTCAACCTTTTTAACATTGTAATCCAACCTCGTACAAATATTATTGTTTTTGAATACTTCCAAATCATATTGTTAGAACTATCTGATTTTAACCAAGTTGGGCTAAAGCCTAAATTGTCATCTACTGCTGCAGCGTGCATGATCACTTTTTTTTTTGATACCCAGATATCCCAACTTCGCCAGACTAAATCCTGGACCTCAAGCCTCCGGCCCCTCATTAGCTTGAGGAAGTTAATCGTGGGTTGTGCCCTTATTGGCTCCCAGGTTCCTGCATGGCTTTTACTTCTTCCCCAAAGAGGGCCCTCTCCACTGCCTTCGAGCACCTTGTCTTCGAGATAATTCCCCCTTCCAAGATGCTGCCTTTTAGGAATCGAACCCTCCACACTTGATTTGTGAGCCCACCAATGCAATTGTTCCACCAACTCGGATGTGCCCCGAGGGACTGCAGCGTGCATGATCACTTGCAGGGCACGACAATTGTCAACTCACTGCCCTTAGACTCATTAAATGACGATAAATTGAGTGCAGTCTTTCTATCACAGTCATTGTCCTTTGAAATGAATGTGAAATAAAAAAAAAAAAACAAATACTTTTACTTTCTACAATATTATTTATATTTTACTTAAGCAATTGTCTTTTGTTTATTAGAAGTAGTACACTCTGCTCCCATTTGATATAATTAAAATCTTGCTAAAAATAATTATTTTAATGAGAATTTACATTTGGGGATGGCCACTGATAGTTTCGTCCAACAAACTTTACCAATCAAACTTTTATGTATAAAAATGCATAACTATCAAGGCAATAAATGTTGGGTTCTCTCGTGAACACATAGTTGAGTACTTTGATTTACAATTCACTGTTTATAAAATTATAAATGCAATTACATTGTACTGTTTAAACTTAGTATCAGTTATAGTTCCGAGTCAATAATTAGCCCTTGTTTGAGCCTCATGTTTGGGTCAAAATGTATTTTTAAATAGTATTTGTTGAAGAATGTGGAGTTGAAAAGTACGGAAAAAATTATTTTATAAAATAATATGTAGTTAAAAATGAGTTTTTAAAAAAATAATTTTTGAAAAATGGGAACATAACCTTAATTAACTTTTCAATTTAATATTTTATCAACTTTTATAAAAATCTATTAAAAAAATTGATTTTTAGCTACATCAAACACGAGCTTAGTATCTAAAAGAAAACTTAACTACTATTGTCCTATACAATAAAAAAAAAGGGTCTAAAAACACACTTTAAAATCAATGAAATGTGTAACTATTTTCTCGTGGAGTCAATAAATACTTGTCGAAGATTTTTTGGCAAAGAAAGTAACTAAGGCGTACAAGAGGCCAATATTCAATGCAACACTTAGGAATCCCTTTTGGACGGAAGTGAAGGACGATGCTATGCGTCAAAGTCCAGACAGACATCCCCTTAGCATAATGTCTTCGGCCATAGCTTATGCCCAAAAAGATTGGATTACATAAAATGGTTTTGTTAGTGGTACATCGGGGTGTATCTAATGGTGTACTAAGGCGTACAAGAGGCCAATATTCAATGCAACACTTAGGAATCCCTTTTGGACGGAAGTGAAGGACGATGCTATGCGTCAAAGTCCAGACAGACATCCCCTTAGCATAATGTCTTCGGCCATAGCTTATGCCCAAAAAGATTGGATTACATAAAATGGTTTTGTTAGTGGTACATCGGGGTGTATCTAATGGTGTACACTCCACTCACATGGACGAGAGATCCACGCGAATAAAATATCTTTTCTTTCACATGGGTTCCACACCCATGTGAATGGGCTGTACACCATTCGGTACANAGGAGAGTTATTTTTTATTTATCATTATTATCATTTTTGATTTTTGTCGTTTTAAATATTTTATGCTTCAATAATTTATAAGAAATAACTTATGAGTATTGAATTTTAATTTATATGTTATTTGAGAATTTTTTTATTGTGAATTGTGATATTAAAAATTAATTTAGGTATTGTGAAATGTGAACATGTGATTCATAAAAATTAAAAAATGAGAAATTGGGGAATTTATAATTTGTGATGAATTGGTGTTGAGAATTGGAAATTGAAACTTTAATTATATTTTAAAATTAATTCTAATTACGTTTAATCTTTAATTAACGTTCAATTCTCATACTAATTATAGAATGATTTTTTCAACTGAATTTCAATCTAGTTCTTATAGTGGTGTATCTAAGCTCTCAACTACTTTTAATCAAGCAAACGATTTGTTAAGCATTGATAACACAAAGAAGTCTTATGTATCATGTAATTTATATTATTTCAGATTGTGTTGAAATATAATATGATATAAATATACGATTTTTACGTTTTAGTATATTTACATACAGATCGAAGAATTTTTAATATTAATAAACGATATCGTTATACAGCCGTTAACTATCGACAGTCAACGGTCAACGATCAACGGCCGCTCTAGTTGAGTCGCAGTCCTGGATTCGCTCTTGTGGGTAAGCTCTTGTTCCCTGACTTATTGGAGCACATCACGCGATTTACCTCACTCACGATACTCCAGAGATGGGGCGATGCCTCAAGGTTGGGGTTCAACCTTTTTAACATTGTAATCCAACCTCGTACAAATATTATTGTTTTTGAATACTTCCAAATCATATTGTTAGAACTATCTGATTTTAACCAAGTTGGGCTAAAGCCTAAATTGTCATCTACTGCTGCAGCGTGCATGATCACTTTTTTTTTTGATACCCAGATATCCCAACTTCGCCAGACTAAATCCTGGACCTCAAGCCTCCGGCCCCTCATTAGCTTGAGGAAGTTAATCGTGGGTTGTGCCCTTATTGGCTCCCAGGTTCCTGCATGGCTTTTACTTCTTCCCCAAAGAGGGCCCTCTCCACTGCCTTCGAGCACCTTGTCTTCGAGATAATTCCCCCTTCCAAGATGCTGCCTTTTAGGAATCGAACCCTCCACACTTGATTTGTGAGCCCACCAATGCAATTGTTCCACCAACTCGGATGTGCCCCGAGGGACTGCAGCGTGCATGATCACTTGCAGGGCACGACAATTGTCAACTCACTGCCCTTAGACTCATTAAATGACGATAAATTGAGTGCAGTCTTTCTATCACAGTCATTGTCCTTTGAAATGAATGTGAAATTAAAAAAAACAAACAAATACTTTTACTTTCTACAATATTATTTATATTTTACTTAAGCAATTGTCTTTTGTTTATTAGAAGTAGTACACTCTGCTCCCATTTGATATAATTAAAATCTTGCTAAAAATAATTATTTTAATGAGAATTTACATTTGGGGATGGCCACTGATAGTTTCGTCCAACAAACTTTACCAATCAAACTTTTATGTATAAAAATGCATAACTATCAAGGCAATAAATGTTGGGTTCTCTCGTGAACACATAGTTGAGTACTTTGATTTACAATTCACTGTTTATAAAATTATAAATGCAATTACATTGTACTGTTTAAACTTAGTATCAGTTATAGTTCCGAGTCAATAATTAGCCCTTGTTTGAGCCTCATGTTTGGGTCAAAATGTATTTTTAAATAGTATTTGTTGAAGAATGTGGAGTTGAAAAGTACGGAAAAAATTATTTTATAAAATAATATGTAGTTAAAAATGAGTTTTTAAAAAAATAATTTTTGAAAAATGGGAACATAACCTTAATTAACTTTTCAATTTAATATTTTATCAACTTTTATAAAAATCTATTAAAAAAATTGATTTTTAGCTACATCAAACACGAGCTTAGTATCTAAAAGAAAACTTAACTACTATTGTCCTATACAATAAAAAAAAAGGGTCTAAAAACACACTTTAAAATCAATGAAATGTGTAACTATTTTCTCGTGGAGTCAATAAATACTTGTCGAAGATTTTTTGGCAAAGAAAGTAAATGGGAACATAACCTTAATTAACTTTTCAATTTAATATTTTATCAACTTTTATAAAAATCTATTAAAAAAATTGATTTTTAGCTACATCAAACACGAGCTTAGTATCTAAAAGAAAACTTAACTACTATTGTCCTATACAATAAAAAAAAAGGGTCTAAAAACACACTTTAAAATCAATGAAATGTGTAACTATTTTCTCGTGGAGTCAATAAATACTTGTCGAAGATTTTTTGGCAAAGAAAGTAACTAAGGCGTACAAGAGGCCAATATTCAATGCAACACTTAGGAATCCCTTTTGGACGGAAGTGAAGGACGATGCTATGCGTCAAAGTCCAGACAGACATCCCCTTAGCATAATGTCTTCGGCCATAGCTTATGCCCAAAAAGATTGGATTACATAAAATGGTTTTGTTAGTGGTACATCGGGGTGTATCTAATGGTGTACACTCCACTCACATGGACGAGAGATCCACGCGAATAAAATATCTTTTCTTTCACATGGGTTCCACACCCATGTGAATGGGCTGTACACCATTCGGTACACCCCATTATGTACCACTAGACAAATTCTACATAAAATATGCTTTTAAAGTTAAAATTTGACCAGTTCAAAAATAAGTACTTAATTCCCTTTGTCGAATACATTTATAAAGAGTAATGTTATTCAGGGTTTGTTCGGTAGTGATTATGAGAATTGATTTTTTTGATCGTTAGAAAAAAAGTAGGTCTTACCTGTGAGTGAAGAAGTAAAAAATGACAGCTGGAATAGTGAATAACGATAAAAAATTTGACTTTTTGGGGGGAAGGATTGTTACCAAACGGGCTTATAACTCACTGCGATAGTCATCTTATATGCCATCCAATATGACGATTTGTGATTTAATCTATTAATGTGATAGGTTTTTCTTGATTTATATATTAAATCACTAATCGTCACATGTATATTATGTAGGGGTAATATGATACTGAATGCCTGCAAATAGCATTATTCATTTATAAATAAATGTACTCATGAGAATATTATTGTACCATTGAATTAAATGAGGGAAAGGGAAACAAAGTAGGAAAGAGGAAATTCACAACAATAAAGTCAACCCCTACGCTAAATTTGGATCTCAAAGAGAAGATTGAAGAAGGTGATTGTACTTTTAGAACATCTTTGTCCTCCTTTTTGACTTTGTTCTCATCCTGGATTGTACATTTAGGACACTTTTGCTCATAGTTTTAAATCCCTCACCCCTCACGGCTTCACCTCGGAACCCTTTTGGCACGAAGCTTCCACAATCGCTTTCTCTGTAAAAGGACCATCATCTCTTAATCACCCACTCAACACATGATTCTAAAATCATTTCTTTCCTTTCAAATTTATAAAACTCAGATTCCGATTCCATGGCTCGAACTGGAAGAGTCATTCAAAGAGTTCAGCACGGGATTTTCTGGTACACTTCCTTACATATGCATACACGCACATTATGTTCTCATGCAGATCGATTCAATTATTACCGTGGCTGAGGATATTGAATTTTGAGATTATTTTTCCAAATTTGATTAGCTATTTTTCACCCATTTATCAGCGATATGTTCTATATGGTAACATTTGACTGTTTTCTTGTTACTTGTTTCGGTGTTATTTATTAATCGATGTCTCAATCCATTGGCTCACATTTTTCTTGAATTGATTCCTCGGCCTAGTAATTATTAGTGATTACTTTTACATACATGTATACGCTAGGAATTGAATACTGTAAGATTGATTTTAATAATTGGATTCAAACTACTATTTTTTTTTCTATTCTTGTTCATTTATTGGAGAGCTATGAGTAATTTAGTATATAGCTGGGAAGAAGTCGCACTTTTTAGTGGAAGAGTTGGCAGTGGGTTGAGAACTGGCAGGTGGCGACCACCATTAGATGGAGTATATTTGAAGAGGATGTTTGATAGTGATGACGATTCAGGAGTCAACCTCTGGGGCTTGGTTTATGGATACACATATTGGGTGTATAGTTAACGGAAATAATTACATTACTAACCACTTCATTGGTATTTACATAGGCTGGAATCAAGGTTTTGGGATAAATATTAGATGTACACAGCAAGGAAATTAAATACGATTGCTTCTTCTTCTTCTTTCTTTCTTTTTTTTAATTAATTAATTAATTATTTATTTTATCAAGCTCTCTTGTTTCTAAATATCATTGGGAAGGAAAATTATTTTATTGAGAAAATTAAGTTTTCAATCATTTGAACTTTCAGAAATATAGGTAGTGTGGAAGATCTCTCTCTAAATTTCAGAAGTTATGCATGGACCTAGGAAACAAAATTGTTTGTTTTGTGAAGATTTTCATAATATTTAGGTTCTCTCATTCCCAACCATTTTCTTTCATAAGAAACCGAAGTATATTGACTTCGGGATGGAAAAATGTATATTGGTGAAGATAAAGTTTGAACCCATGAAGACAATAAATAAATGTTTTCTTTATATTGTAGTATTCTCTCAATTACACTTTCAGCTTCTTAAATTTGCTGATTTTATGATTTATATGCTAGGTCATAAGTGCAGCTGTTTATGAGCCTTTTCTTTGGGGGTTCTTTTTGGCTACGCTTCTCATCCATGTTAAAAGTTGGCAAACATGATATTGTATCTAGAATTTGAAAAAATATGGAGGAGAAAAATGATGATATGGGGCTTGATAGACCACCTCCTAATGCCCTGTGGTGTCAATCTGGTCTTATTGAGAAACTGCAGCTGATTTCTCTGAGTTCTTCAGAAGAAACCTCAAATTCTAATGGATTGAGAACTGAACAAGACCTTGGGAGTTCAGCATTTCAGAGAGCATCGCAGACCCTGTGGGACACTGGAAAGCTTGCTGAACCGATTCCTGATGGTTTCTATTTTGTGACTCCTGTAAGTTTATTAAACTGCTATTAATATGTAGCAAGTACTTGATAGTCCTCAATTATATTTAAGTATTTTCTCTAATGGGACGGGACATGTCCATTTAACTGGGATTTATGTGGATAAAAGACTTGTTTTGAATATTCATCTTTTTACCGTTTGTTCTGCTCTAGTTTTTATTCTCTTCTATCCGTATGGATTTTCCCCCAAAAGGAAATGTTGGTTTATGGGCTCCTATTTGTTAGAAATTTAGCCTTGCAATTTCTAGAGATTTTCGTCCTTTCTCTTTATCTTTTTTAAAGATTATATGTAATGATGTTGTTGACTGTCAATGACTATAATTCTCTCTCTTCTGAGTTGTGCATTATTTTCTGCCCACAGTGTATACATTAAATTCCTGTACTAACTTCTGGTTGCATGAAATGATGGTCTTCAAAGTTGTAATGTTATGGTGTAGTTTACTTGTAGCAGTTTTAGTTGCTGTATGATGCTCCATGTGCTGTAGGAAAGAAGATTCAAGGAGCTTTTTGACACTATTCCCTCCTTAGATGAGCTTAATACTTTGGAGACTGAGGGGCTTAGGCCCAGTGTGATTGTTGTCGATACACGTAAAGATAAGAAGCTTTCCATGTTGAAGCAGCTGGCAGTCACTTTGGTGAAGGGATTGAATTCAAGTCCTACTGCCATGATCAAGAAAATAGCTGGATTGGTGCGATTTCCTGGTACCTTTGTTATTTAATTCTTTCATTTTGGTGCATAATTTTCTCTCTTGATTTTTTATTTATTATTTATTTTATTTTATTTTTTTTTGTGAAAAGATGAGGACATGATTCTTCTCATCCTCTCTTAAACCTGTTGTTCCTATCTTTTTTCTTTGGTACTGAATCTGATATACCAGTTATTTTGTACGATGTCATTATTACCAGATTACTGGTAAAGAAATTGCATGGATTACTAGTTACTGAAGTTTTAACAATTCAAAATATGCCTAACTCATCAAATAGTAAAATGTGCTACGAATTATCATTTTTATGCTTACAGGGAAGGAAGATCATTAGGTTTATGTCCATGATTTGAATCATAAAAGGCTAACTGGCTTATTGAATGGAGATAATATAACTATGTAAAGCTGTAATTTGCATCAGCTAAATGATTCACTGAATGTTCTGGATCCATTCTAGGCATAATGAGATCCTGACATATCACCTAGAATGAAGTAGTGGTGAACTGAAGCTGGTTTGACTAATGCTTTCTTGGAAGAGAAGGGTGTGTGATGTTTAATTGAGATCATATATCAAAGAGTAGAAAAATGATGAATCTTAAGAAGATTGTTCACAATGTTAAAGACTATGTACCAATGAATTTAGATTTTCTTGAGTACACGGTGCCTCCAAGTGTGCCATCATTAGATTTTTCTCTTGGATTAGGGGAAATAATTGTAAGTTTTAATGCCAAAACGAGTTGATGCTTGATTTTTTTATTTAATGTTTTGGAAAGGTACATAATTGTTGTCATGTTGTCTTCTTCTTTATTTTTCAAAATAAAACGAAAAGAATGAAAAATATTTGGCACTTGTTTTGTTTTATGTGTCGCCTTTTACTTTAATATTTAGTATTCTATACTGGGTACTTCCTCATTTTCACTTCAATAGTTGTTTCTTTATTCAAGTTATTATGGCGCAGTTGGGGAATAGTTCCTAATCTTTTATGCATTTTTGGGAAGTGATTAAATTAATATTTACGTGATTATGAGCTATAGGTCCTACATAATGTGTCGATAATAAGTGGTAGTAGTTGTGGGTTCTAAGAAATACGTAGATAAAACTATATTTGACCAAAAGTGATAACCAATTAATTACTTTCCAAACATGTTTTATTAAATCGTTCAAATGGTTTCGTCTTTTATTATCGTAGTTAGCCTGTAGAAATCTAGCACATGGCTGTTTGATTTTGGATTGCTCAATTAGAAGCTGAAAGCAAGAAGTATGTAGTTTCAAAATGCTTAGCAAGTAATAAAATACAGAAGGCTGTCTACTGCACCAATAAGCTATGGCTAACAGTCTTCGTGCCATCTAGAAATTAAGGTTTTTTGGCTTTTGACTGATAGGTATTATTATTATTATTTTTTTCCAGGTTTGCGACTTTCACAAGAAACCAAAATTTGGTTTGGATCATGTAGAAGGTTCACTTGAAGAAGTTTCCCATGCATTGGATAATTATGGCATCCGTATGCTGGGTCATATCAAGCATGGTTCATGTCATTCTCGGGCAATTTTATTCAAAGTTCTTGCTAATACTGTAGGTCTTGATAGTAGGCTCATGGTGGTAGGTTTTTGATTTCTTTGGAGTTACATATATATATTCTTTTCCCTTGTCCTATGATTGCCAAAACTTGGTTTCCAAACTGTGGACTATTTATGTGGATTCTAAGTACATTTCAGCTATTAACCAATATCTTTGTTTTTATTTGTCCTTTTGCCTTTTTTTGTTCCCCGTTCTCAGGGTTTACCTAGAGAAGGAGTAATGGAACAAGCAGATTCATTCAAGCACATGTCTGTCATAGTTGTTTTGAATTCTGTAGAACACTTGGTTGATCTTGTGCATTTTCCGGGCAAGCTGATACCAAGCTCTGCAGAGGCACTTTTTCTCACTCATCTCCCTACGGGCGAGAGTGACTCTGCCGAAAATAACTCATATGATTCACCTACTGAACCAAGCAGTCCTCTCTGTAGCATTTCAGATCGAGCAGATGTTGAAGGGTAAGAACCTGTATTTTAAGCTGTATAATCTGGGGCTTTGGAAACAACAACTCACTGGCTTCAATAAGAGGCACATTAGGTTTAAGATTTGTTTCTTTTCTCTAGCTCTATGAGAATCTGGTAACTCATTCTTCAGACCTCATATCATTATAAGGTCGAAACAGTAATGAATACTTGCAGCTCATCTTTGAGGACAACAACAATGCATTAAAGAAACCTTGAATCCTGATGGATCATACACAAATGAAAACAATGATATTTGTATTTAAGTGGAACCGCATTGAATTGGTGTTTTTATTCTTTATATTTGTATAGGCTTTTAGCTTTTTCTAGAGAGATTAAGTATTCTAGTTTCCAACTAATAAAACCTGTTCTTACAGTTTACCCCACAGTGAACCGAATGTAGCAAATTCGTTTTGGCGGCACAGCCGGAAGAAAGATATTGCTGAACAAAGGACAGCCAGTTCAAGGTTTTATTTATATTTGCATGAAAACTTATTCTTATTCTTCTTCCCCCTTTTTTTAAATGCTATATAACTGGAAGTCATAATTTTGATAGAAAAGTGCTAGTGTGAGACTTGTAATTGGAATCATGTGGAAAATGATTGGAATGATCTAAATTTTGCAGTACTTCTCTAAAACTTTGATATTTGTAATCTACCTGAGCTTGATCCAAGAGGAAAAACCCATATTTTTTAAGTTGTAGAGACAGATCACAATGGCTACAAGAGAAGTGGGAAAATCCATGGCAGAATAGTTTCATTTGGAGAAAACAACACAAGCCATCAACTAGGTTGGACGAAAAGATAAAAAGAAATTTGTATATAGAAGTAAATACAGACCTTCTTTAGCTAACTCTTCTAGTTTCATGGATTCTATGCAATGTTGTCCAGCACGGGGGTGGTGTGGGGTCAGATCTTATTGCTACCTAAAATTTCCAAAATAGCTTGATTTTTGTTAACTCGTCACATTTGACTTTCATTTGCCAATTCTCATTACAACAAATGAGAAGTGAAAGTTGTTCTATGCGAGATGAATGTGGAATTGCATGACATGGCATCCGCTGTGTGCGTACTAGCAATGACAACCATTATATTTTTCCATATAATTTTTTTTCTCTACTTGATTTGATTTTGCTATACACCAACCCATTTCAGTGTTTATGTTCTTTTTGATTAATCGATAAGGAAAGTTTTTTCATTTATTTCTTTCGATTGTGTAACTGTTGTATTATTATGACTTATGATGAACTTTCTTTTCACATTTTGGTTCATTTTCTAATAATATTTACTAATGCAAGCATATCTTGTCCATATGTCGTATTACATATTTATACATAAGGGTAATTGGCACAAAACGTTCCCACCTTTTATGTCTATTGTAAAAAACATCCATACCTTTCATTTTTTTGGTATTTTTGCCCCTATTTCCACATTTCTTAGCGCTGAACGTCATTTTCATTAATTTTGGATAATTTTACCCTCCATTCAAATAAAACAAAAAGAAAAGAAAGAAAACAATAAATAACTAATTACAACCACAGCCCAATTTTGAAAAAATTACAAATCAGTGACAAATATATACAAAATTTTCAATGTAGGTGCCAACAACCATGGAACCCAATTTCCGACACCAAGGCCACTGGATTTTAACACCACCACCATCTTCTCATCAACCCTAACATCCCCATGCAAATTCCAGCCCCAAATCCCAGCAAAATCGAGCCAAATTTTGCCAAAAAATCGCCTCTCATGCACGGTATTGTTACAAGTTCGACAAAATCCATGGATGCCTATGTTCCATACAACCCACAGGCTACTCAAGCTCACCAATATGCATCCATACATGTTCCAATTACAGCAAACAACCCAAAAAATTGAGATCTACAACCAATTTTCGAGTCATCGAACTCGCGGCCAACAAAGCCATTTTCCGGCAACGGTAGTTTGACCCATGATCGCCGACCACCACCACAGGACACTACTTAGTATGGCGCATCTACTAAGCATATGGGTCTTCCCCAATTTGGCGTTCAAATGGCTGTTCGTCCAGAAACAATGAACACGCATAGAAATCAATCCGATCCCCTTTCATATAGGATTGTAGCTATGCTGTGCTACCTTATTGTACGATATGACCCTATATGTCCTATGATATCCTACTTCAAATCAGTAAGGAGAAGTTCACAAATTCCAAGTGCTATGGCTCCAAATTTTGCTTCTGTACTTGACCTCGCTACAACAGCTTGCTGTTTACTCCTACAAGTTACAAGATTCCCTCTTACTAGTGTACAATAGTGTGTAGTAGATCTCCTGCCCAATAGCATCTGTGGAAGCTTCAGCATTTAAGTCTTTTGTAATAAAATTCCCATTTCAGAGGTACCTTTTAGATAACAACTGATCTGATAAATGTGGTTTGTAAGGATTGTTCATAAAAAGAGACATCACTTACAGAGTATGCAATATCTGGTCTTGTAAGTGAAAGATATATCAATTTCCTACTAACCTTTGATATAGGTCCTGGTCCACCATTAGTTATTTACACTCCCATTGTCAATAACTTTTGCTCAACCAGTGTTTCAGCTGATCGACATCCCAGCGTCCCTGTTTCCTTAAGAAAATCAGTTATATTCTTGTGTTAAGATATCAATATTCCTTCCTTTGTTTGTGCTACCTTAATACTCAAGACATATTTTAGTTTTTCCATGTTTTTTATTTCAATTCTCATGTCAAGCGAGATTTTAAGCTGATCTTCTTTTCTCTGTTATTTCAAGTTGAGATGATGTCATCCACATAGACTATCACGGCAGAAACTTTCACATCCATGGAGTGTTTTGTGAATAGGGTATGGTCTACTTGACTATGATAATATTTCCTTTTTACCGAACTTGGTAAATCTCCCAAACCATGCTCTTGGAGATCGTTTCACCTCATAAATAGCATTTTTCAAACCATGCAATTTATTTTCGGTTATTAGTTCCTCAAAACCAACTGATACATCCACATACGCACCTTCTTCAAGGTCACCGTGAAGAAACACATTTCTAAAGGTGGCTGTTTTTAGTGATTTCAGCAGATAATCTATTTATATTTTTAATGTGGTTTCAGCATTCCTAGTTTCAGCAGGCGAAATAGGCTCAATATCTTCCATGTGATTATTTGATAGCTGCAATTTATGAACAATAATAGAACTGGAAAATAAACTGCTGTTTCATTGATGAAAATTACAGAACTGAATACGAAACAATAGCCATTCAAGAGGGCTAAAACTCTCCTAAAGGTTTCCCTTCTCACTACATAAGGGCCTGCCTATCCTTTCATGCCTACCTCTATTTATAACCCTTTCCCTAATAGATTAATTCCGCCCACTTGTCCTTGTAACAGAATGCTGTTATTCCTTCCTTCTAGCTACTTCATTCCTTTTAGAACAGGTAAACCTGACAGGAGTCTATCAATACCCTCAGTTTCCAAACTGACTTTGTCCTTAAGGTGGAAGTCAGGGAAGTGTTGGTTGTGTATTCCCTGCGTGGGCAATCGGCTGCTCTCCCAATGTCACAATTCTCATAGGGAACAGATCTGGTTTGAATAAAATTGGGCTAAATTTGTAGGTTCTTTGGGCTCCCTTGCCCTTTTTATTGCCCAATTCCTGTCCTCTACCTCTTGGGCTACATCCATAATTTGGTCCAGTCTCATCTTCACCATTACTTCCACTCTGATTTCTATCTACTTTTCAGTTATGAGAATCTATTGCTCTGATACCAATTGATAGGGTTCAAGCTGCAATTTATGAACAATAATAGAACCAGAAAATAAACTACTGTTTGATGAAAATTACAGAGCTGGAAAAGAAACAATAGCTATTCGAGAGGACTAAAACTCTCCTAAGGGCCTCTCTTCTCACTACATAAAAGCATGCCTATCCTTTAATGCCTACATCTATTTATAAACCTTTCCCTAACAGATAAATTTCCTCCCTCCCCCTTACCCTTGTAACAGAATGCTGTTGTTATTCCTTCCTTCTAGCTGCTTGTTCCTTCCTTCTTCTGGTTTCTCCTCTTGAATATGAATGTTCAAATAGTAGCTGTGATTTTCAAAGAAAGTAACATCCCTAGAGACGACGACTATTTTTGTAGGAGGGCTGTAGCATTTGTAGCCTTTTTGAGTTGGTAAATATCCAAGAAGGAGACATTTTAAAGCTCTAGGATCAAGTTTGCTTCTAGAATGAGTTTGGACATTTACAAATGCTCCACATCTGAGTATTTTAAGTGGATGTTTCCCAATGCCATAAAAAATGTGGATTTTTTTTTTGTAGTGTTTTAATAGGAGATTTTGAATTTAGGACTCTCGATAGAATTAGATCGACAAAATAAGTTGTAGTAAGCACTGCTTCACCCCCAATATAATTTTGAAACATGCATTTGAAAGAGAATTGGAACCTGATCACAATTACCAGATGTCTATTTTTTCTTTCGGCCGCTCCATTTTGTTGGGGTGTGTCAACACAGTATGAATGTTGGGTAATTCCTTCATTTTGAAGATACTTAATGAGAGTGTTATCAAAATATTGCTTTCCATTGTCAGAATGCAATGTATGAATTTTATAATTAAATTGATTTCACACCATTTAGTGAAAGATAGGTAATATTTATTTGACTTTTGATTTTGTTTTGAGGATATATACCCATGTCGTTCTTATTCAATCATATATAAAAGTAACAAACTATCGTGCACTTGATATGTTAATTACACGAGAAAGGCACCAAACCTTAAAGGAATGCTTTACCTTTTATTACTGAGAGGAAAAGGTCCAATGACGATGTTTTGCAAGTTCACAAACTTCAAAATTCAAGTTATGTACATTTGCTTAACCAAACTAGGAAAAAATGTTTTCGAATGGGTAAATTGAGGTGACCCAATCTTTTATGCCAAAGCCAGATTTGATATTTATTCTCACGAGTCCTGGAGGACGTTAGGAGAACCAATTTTGCTATCTTTCATAGATGGTTGAAGAAGGTAGAGTCCATTCTTTTCCGCAGCATGACCTATCATCCTTCCTGTTACACTCTCCTGAAAAAATACCCAAAGAATGAAGAGGACATTGCAGTTTAGTTCATTTTTCACTTTTTTAATGGTTAGCAAATTAAGGACAGATTTGGTGCTTGTAAGACAGATTTTAGGAATAAACTAGATGAAATGCGTATAGTTCCTTGACCAACTGTAGAACAGAAATTCCCATCAGCAATTTTAACTTTTTCTTTACCAAAATGAGTGGAATAAATTGAAAATAACCTGGAATCACTAGTCATATGATCGGAGGCAACTGAATCTACAATCCAAGTGTTAGACGAATGACAATTAAAGGCACTAAGGGCTTGGATATTATGAGTTTGGCCAAAGGAAAAAGAAGGATTTTTCAGTCCTTGGGCAAGTACTTGTGGTTCCAGCTGATTGAGAAGATTCTTTAGCTTTCCAATATATTACATGCTAAGCCCAGTTCTAGTAGTTGGTAAATCTTGTGAGGCTCCAATATTAACAGCAGCTTGATAGACTTGTCCACTTCTATTATTTGGTTTCCCTTCTTTACAGGCTAAATGTGGAGTAAGTTTACAGCACTTATCCCTAGTGTGCCAAAGTTAATTGAAATAGTCAAACCAATGTTTTTTGTTAGTCTTCTTCACTTCAGTTTTTGGCATCCCCAAGATTGAAGCTGAATTATTTATGGCAGCAGCTAGGGCAGAATTATTAGCTACATTAGATTTTCCATGCTGACAGAATTTTGTCACATAACATTTCTTCTACTGTTTTATCCTTTCACATAAGCATGGACCTCGTTTAAAGATTGAAGATGATCCTTGCCCAATATTTGACCTTTCACTTGATCAAGTTCTGGATTAAGGCCACCAAGCAAATCAAAACTTTTTCAAACTCCAGAAATTTCCTCAATTTCACACCATCTCCAGTAGACTCCATATCTATTGGCCTGATACATATCCAATTCCAGCCATAAACTTCTCATAGTATTATAATATTGAGTAACAGTCAAAGTACCTTGTCTGGTATAGTGTATCTGTAAATTCAGTTCAAAAATCTGTACAGCAACCCAATTTTTGTGTAACTCTAATTTACAGCATCCCAAGTTTCTTTCACTGTTGTAGAAGCCCCAAACCTTTACTGATTTCAGATTGCAATGAGTTTAACAATTGAGGCATAGCAGCTGAGTTCTCGGCTTCCCGTGTGGCATATTTAGGATCTGTCTCCTTCGGCTCTGTGATTGCTCCAGTAACAAAATCCATCTTGCTTCTGCTTTCAAGAAATGATTTTGGAGATTGGGACCACTCAAGAAAATTAGTACCGTCAGGTTTTGCCAATTTGAAGGGTAGGATTATCATTCTGAAAGGAGAAATGTTTGAACGGGTATGTGGAGAAAGATGATTAGTCTGACATTTCTGTTTGCGAATGGAATGAAGAGGGGCTGTAATTCCAAACAAAATATTCTGCAGTAATAATGGAAGAAGAAAAATACTGCAAGATAAAATGGTATAATGGAGTGGAAATTTTGAGAACCCTAACAAGGCTCTGATACCATGTTACAAATCATGGTGAATTGTGAAAATGCATACATAGCTTTTCCATCTGTTGTGTTACATTTTATACATAACTTTCCAAACTACAGACCTAAGAAAGGAAATAAATCCCTGATTTTAGGAATTTTTTCATAATATTCTTGAAATCTTCAACAATATTTTCTTTCCATTATAATCTCCCACTTTCAGATTTTTCCATGCAATTCAAATTTTCCTCATTTTTTGTGTCGATTTTCAATTTTTAAATTGCTTTTCCAGTCCTGAGCATCCTTTCTTTCAAGGACATGGGAGATCTTTGCTTGGTGGTTGCAGGGTTTCCTTCAGGGAGTACAACAATGACCTCAATGCATCAAGGTTCTTACTTTGTTATCATTTAATAATTCTCAATATCTTTGTCTTTGATGCAATATGCATTTGAAAACGGTAGATTGTGGTCCATGCTGAACACGTCCTTTTTCTATAGGGTGCTGTCTCACCACCACGATGTCTTATTTTGACACTTTTTTGAATTCAGTCCTATGATATGGATGCCACCTTTCCTAATATATTCTTTTGGTTTTATTTGCATATTCTGGTTCGTAGAATTCAGTTGTGTATATTTTATCCTTTTTTTTCTTTTTGTGTGTGTGTGTGTGTGGAAAGCTTACATTTTCCCAACTCTATCAGCATTTCTTCAATTGTTAAATGCATTTATAATTCAAGAGGAATTACCATCCGTTGGGAGTTTTTATCGTGATTTTTTTATGGCCTCTACAGAGTAGGACTAAGTACCTCTTTTGGGTAAAGGCTACATGGGCCTGGAAGAATCTGTTAAATTTGAAGTGTGGCGTGGCCTTGAGAATGAGTTCTTCTTTGACATGTTACTAGAAAAAAATGTGTTCAGTTTGCAACTTGGCTTAATGTGTCTTTTTAATATCTTTGGAAAGATGTTCATGGTAACTATCATATCTGCCTTGGTCTTGAAGGCTTTGGAAAAGTTATTAGATAATACTGAGGAAAACAGTCTGGGTATCGTTATATGAAAAACCTTATCATTTCATGTTACCAGAATAAACACATTTTAAAATTTAATTGACAGTTCTCTTGTTCAGTATTGTAGCATTTAAGAACACAGTTAATTATGTATTCTCTTTGTTATTTCCTATCAACATTTTTCTTCATTTTTCTTTCTTGTTTGCCATATGCAGTAAGAAAATCTACTTTCTAATGCTGTTATTGCCTTTCGTTTTGTCGACCAATTACAGGTCTGCTGGTACATCTCCAGTATATGCCCGTAGGAGAAGACGGCGTTGTATTAGCATGATACCGGAGATTGGCGATGATACTGTCAGGTGGTTGACTCTGTTGAAACTTAATTTTGCTTTTCTCAATTTTTTATTTCTATGGTGGAAGTTAAAGCTAGAAGATATTCGTTCGAAAAAAATGGAAATAGAAATTGAATTTGTCAGCATTAGTTCATCCTCAATTTGTTTGAGATTTATTTTTTGCTTTTTTTCTAATCCGCTGTACAATGAAATAATTTATAAGCATCTTGGTTTCCATTATTTAGTTGATGTTGGGCAAGCTCCAATACTATCCTGCACTTGCAACCTTCTATTGCAAGTGAAGAGGCGAGTTGCATAAAACTCTTGCGTAATTAATAACTAAGAATGAGGTGAGTGGTGGCATAAACATGTACAAAGGGCAAATTTGGCACAAATAAGGGGAAATAATTATCAGTGATGAATAACTCTTGGGATTTTACCAATATGTTCCTTAGCAATCTAGCTAAACTCTAATGCCCTATTAAATGACTACCTACCATAATATCTTTAAAGAGTAATGGTATTTAGCACCACTGATGTTACAACCCTAGTCTAGATGACACTAAATATCATTAAATGATAGGTACACTTAATTGAATCACATAATTTCACATTTAATTGAAAATATATCACATAATACCATATAAATTGACGCTCTAGCACCATTGGTGCTATATAGCATTATTCATCTTTAAATGTTATAGACATGATTAATTTATTGTTTTTAAGATCTTCAACAGTAGACAATTAATCAATTGGTTGTATCATGATATGGAATTTTCCTTCTGTTTACGCTCCTATTTCGTGCCTTGTTTCATTGTACTGTGTTAAGGGCTTGGTTGTAAAATCCTACGTTTGTCCTTCCATTTGAACGACTTCTTGACATGGATTACATGCTGATGTGGCTTGCACCAAATGTATTTCTCTTGACCTGGTTGCAGTAAAGTCTTATAAATACGTTTGGTAGTTCTACCTGCTTTTTTGGTTCATATAACATTGATAGTGAGCTTGAATCAAGGGCTGTTCGAGCAATGAATGAAACACTGAAGAAAAATCATCTTCCCAAGGAGCAAATAAATTCAACACGTTCTACAAGTGAAAAATATGATAGCTCAGATATACAAGAAAGTGTATGTTCTTTTATCTGCTTGCTTTTTCTATTTTTTTTCTTTTTTCCTTGAAAGAATGATGTTGAAATCCTGCACATAATCATTTGTGCTACAGTATTTGTTTCTCTTTTAATTCACAAATTGATGTCTTGTTTTGCATTACAGTTAAATTTTTCTTAGAGTTCATTTCTTGCGCCAGGCAATTTCTTATCTGTCTAGTTTACAAATCAAAAGGCTTCCCTTTAGATGATGACCTAGAATGTGGTCCTACTCATTTTTTATTTTTATTTTTTTTGGGCATCTGAGAGCGTGGAAATTATTTTGCATCCAGACAGTTTGTTCAAGTCCACTTGAACAATTTCAAGCTTTCAGAAATTTGTTTGGTGTTAATATCTGTTGTCAAATTATGTTGTTTTATTCTAAAATGATTTCCATAGCATGTTTTATGGACTTGCACATTTTTTTGTGTTTTACTCATACCTCCTATTGCTGAACCAATTTTTCTTTGCATTTTTCATAAAATATACAACAGTTCTCAATCTGGATTCGTGTGAATTGAATATTAACAATTATAACCATTAATTCAGATTTCTAATAGTTTCCCGAATGACCAGATATGTCTAGTCTTTTCCTGGAATTTATCCGTTGTTTAATGTTTTCTATCATATGCTTCACTTTCCAGCTATCAAGGTTCAATCCAGATGACCATGATGGGAACCGTGATAAACCTATAAAATATGGTGTTCATGGGAAGCAAATAAGTTCACATAAGGCAATCTCACTTCCATCATCTCCTCAATGTTTTGGCAATCAAGCTTCTCTTAGGGGTGAGGCAAGTACAACATTTGCCAATCCTGATATGATGTTAATATTCAATAAAGTGCTGGAATCATCAAAGATTCTGAAGAAGCCATTGTTACCCTTTCAAGAATGGAACATTGATTTTTCTGAAATAACCATTGGAACCCGTGTTGGAATCGGTATGTTCTCTTTATATTTGTTTCCGATTAGCAAACAAACAATCCTTTCAGAAATGTTTTTATAATCGGTGATTAATGAAGTCGGATAATTTTCATGCTACATTGCCAGGATAGGGGTTCTATCAATTGAAGTCACTATTATTTACTTTACCCCATTATCAGAAAACAATGCACATTTCCAAATGCTTTATTATACATTCCCGGTTTGTTCTACCGTTGGTTGCCCGTATATGCTGACACTCCGCCCGTCCCCTCCCTGACACACATGCACGCGCACTTGCATACATGATGTCAAATCTGATTCTTTTAGGAGACAGAATACTTACTAATGATGGGGTAGAAATTATGAAGTCTTGTAACTCTTTAGCTGATCAAAGAGCAGTGCAGAAGGCCTGTATGACCCCATTGGTGCACATGTTAATTCAAACACTGAACACATAATTAAAAATGAGAACAAAAAATTTGATTAGTTATATTTTTCACACAAAAATATAATCATCACAGCATAACCTGAGACTTACGATGTCCTAATATCACTTTGGTTAGATAATGTTGTGCAAATTAAGCTCGTTTTTTACGTCAACTTTCTTGAAAACCTTCTCGAGTAAACAAGGAAGTCATTATTATGAGTAGATAGAACAAGAATATCATTTTCTTGGCTGTGATATTTCTTAAGTAAGCCATCCTGATCCTGTCTCCAATTATAGCATTATCTGTAAGAAATGCAATCCCCCTAAATGCATTTCCGTACACACATTCAACACACTATCCGGTCTTAAAATGAACCATGCCATTTGACGTTGTATTTTATTTTTTCATGCTATTTACCTCTTTAATTCTTTTCATCTGTTAAACTAAGTTCCCATATTTTTCTTTTGTACACTAGGATTCTTTGGGGAAGTTTTCTGTGGCACTTGGAATGGATTAGAAGTTGGAATCAAGGTGTTTCTGGAACAAGAGCTGACTGTTGAGAATGTTGAAGATTTTTGCAATGAAATATCTATCTTGAGGTAATTTATAATAGGTGTGCCGATGTTATTGCCTTTTTGACTAAGAAATATTTTTTCATTGACAAACATAAGAAATATTTTTTCATTGACAAACATCCCTCCATCCCCCAACAACAGGCACGCAAAATGGGAAACTAGCATAATATTTGTTAGGAATCAAGGTGTTTCTGGAACAAGAGCTGACTGTTGAGAATGTTGAAGATTTTTGCAATGAAATATCTATCTTGAGGTAATTTATAATAGGTGTGCCGATGTTATTGCCTTTTTGACTAAGAAATATTTTTTCATTGACAAACATAAGAAATATTTTTTCATTGACAAACATCCCTCCATCCCCCAACAACAGGCACGCAAAATGGGAAACTAGCATAATATTTGTTGCCTAACATTTCCTTTTCTTCTTTTTTTCCCCCTTCTTTTGCAGCCGTATCCGCCACCCTAATGGTAATATCTTATCCCTAAATATTTCTGAAAATAGTAATGTATGTTATCACGTAGCATAATTACTTTTGGGGTTTCACTTCCTTTTTCTCTCCTGGAGAGTTGGTAAATGGTAAGAAAGTGCGTGATATTTTTTATGCAGTTATTTTATTCCTTGGTGCTTGTACAAAGCCTCCTCACTTGTCCTTGGTTACTGAATATATGGAGATGGGATCACTGTATTATCTGATCCATGCAAGTGGACTGAAAAAGAAACTTAGCTGGCAAAGGAGGCTTAAAATGCTTTGTGATATATGCAGGTTTGCTCAGATATCATCCCTCTTTTCTGTTCTCCATTGCATATTGACTTGTGAATAAATGCTCTTTTGCTTGATTTTATGGATTTCAAAGCATTTAACTTTGTCTTTTTCTCATACCTAAAAATGCAAAAAAACGACGATTAGGTGTTTGCATGATCATTAGATTCCCATATCCGATGCACACAATCTGTTACAGGGCTTTTGGCGAGGTATAAGGTTTAGTTTGAATTTGATTAATCTGATGAATAAAATCTGTCAATCTCATGGCTGGATAAGATGCTGGGCAATCACATTGAACAGATGGGGTAGGCGGTGTGTTCGACGGAAATAATTCACTTCAAATCATGCAGTAATTAATTTGTTCCATTTCATATTGCACAATTTATATTTTTTGTCTAATGAAATATTTATCTGGTTACTCAATTGACTAGAAGATGAGACTGATTTTACTATATAAAGAATTATTTCCTCAAATGTGCTGGGCTCTCTAAATTTTTCTGGCTTGGCATTTCAATGTATCTCACGAATTATGCATCTCGAGGCGAACCTCTTAATTAACTTATTGTGCCTTGAAAGAAAACTTAATGGCCTTGAAGATCAAAACAAAGTCAAAACATCACATTTTGATTAATTTCAGCTGGCAAGGGGTTTATCGATAGTCTGGTATAATGTTTTTGTGTTTCGTCCCGTTATATTTTAATCTCACTAGTCTCTGTTTATTAAGGGGACTGATGTGCTTACACCGAATGAAAATAGTACATCGTGATCTGAAAAGTGCAAACTGCCTCGTGAATAAGCATTGGACAGTAAAGATAGGTGATTTTGGGCTGTCAAGAGTACTGACTACCACACCAATGACGGATTCTTCTTCTGCTGGAACTCCGGAATGGATGGCTCCAGAACTTATTCGCAATGAACCCTTCACTGAGAAATGCGATATTTTCGGCCTTGGTGTCATAATGTGGGAGCTATGCACACTCAAAAGGCCATGGGACGGTGTACCGTCTGTTCAAGTAAGTATTGTGAAACCTCTCTACTTTATTAAAAGGATTATACACAAAGAACAAACCGAATATAGATCTATTGATGCTAATGCTTGCATACGAGCAGGTAGTGTATGCTGTTGCCAATGATGGTCAAAGGCTCGAAATTCCTAAAGGTCCACTGAGCAAGTTAATTGCAGGTCGATTTCAATTAGACTTAATTTGTCTGTGTGTTGCCCCACTTTAGAACTAGAATTTGATTTGTTTCTATTCCAGATTGCTGGGCAGAACCAGATGAACGCCCTACCTCCCAGGAAGTTCTCGCGCGCCTCCATGAGTGCGAATGCTTCTTGCTGAGTTAATTTGGTTCTTTTAATTTGTGCAAACGCCATAATGGTAGTATTGAGAGTTGTTGCAGGAGATTTTTAAATAAATATTTCTTTTTTATGACTGGATATTGCTTCAGTTTCAATAAAAGTGAACTGGTGAAATAAAATTAGTGATTTCAGCAGATAATCTATTTATATTTTTAATGTGGTTTCAGCATTCCTAGTTTCAGCAGGCGAAATAGGCTCAATATCTTCCATGTGATTATTTGATAGCTGCAATTTATGAACAATAATAGAACTGGAAAATAAACTGCTGTTTCATTGATGAAAATTACAGAACTGAATACGAAACAATAGCCATTCAAGAGGGCTAAAACTCTCCTAAAGGTTTCCCTTCTCACTACATAAGGGCCTGCCTATCCTTTCATGCCTACCTCTATTTATAACCCTTTCCCTAATAGATTAATTCCCCCCACTTGTCCTTGTAACAGAATGCTGTTTTTCCTTCCTTCTAGCTACTTCTTCATTCCTTTTAGAATAGGTAAACCTGACAGGAGTCTATCAATACCCTCAGTTTCCAAACTGACTTTGTCCTTAAGGTGGAAGTCAGGGAAGTGTTGGTTGTGTATTCCCTGCGTGGGCAATCGGCTGCTCTCCCAATGTCACAATTCTCATAGGGAACAGATCTGGTTTGAATAAAATTGGGCTAAATTTGTAGGTTCTTTGGGCTCCCTTGCCCTTTTTATTGCCCAATTCCTGTCCTCTACCTCTTGGGCTACATCCATAATTTGGTCCAGTCTCATCTTCACCATTACTTCCACTCTGATTTCTATCTACTTTTCAGTTATGAGAATCTATTGCTCTGATACCAATTGATAGGGTTCAAGCTGCAATTTATGAACAATAATAGAACCAGAAAATAAACTACTGTTTGATGAAAATTACAGAGCTGGAAAAGAAACAATAGCTATTCGAGAGGACTAAAACTCTCCTAAGGGCCTCTCTTCTCACTACATAAAAGCATGCCTATCCTTTAATGCCTACATCTATTTATAAACCTTTCCCTAACAGATAAATTTCCTCCCTCCCCCTTACCCTTGTAACAGAATGCTGTTGTTATTCCTTCCTTCTAGCTGCTTGTTCCTTCCTTCTTCTGGTTTCTCCTCTTGAATATGAATGTTCAAATAGTAGCTGTGATTTTCAAAGAAAGTAACATCCCTAGAGACGACGACTATTTTTGTAGGAGGGCTGTAGCATTTGTAGCCTTTTTGAGTTGGTAAATATCCAAGAAGGAGACATTTTAAAGCTCTAGGATCAAGTTTGCTTCTAGAATGAGTTTGGACATTTACAAATGCTCCACATCTGAGTATTTTAAGTGGATGTTTCCCAATGCCATAAAAAATGTGGACTTTTTTTTTGTAGTGTTTTAATAGGAGATTTTGAATTTAGGACTCTTGATAGAATTAGATCGACAAAATAAGTTGTAGTAAGCACTGCTTCACCCCCAATATAATTTTGAAACATGCATTTGAAAGAGAATTGGAACCTGATCACAATTACCAGATGTCTATTTTTTCTTTCGGCCGCTCCATTTTGTTGGGGTGTGTCAACACAGTATGAATGTTGGGTAATTCCTTCATTTTGAAGATACTTAATGAGAGTGTTATCAAAATATTGCTTTCCATTGTCAGAATGCAATGTATGAATTTTATAATTAAATTGATTTCACACCATTTAGTGAAAGATAGGTAATATTTATTTGACTTTTGATTTTGTTTTGAGGATATATACCCATGTCGTTCTTATTCAATCATATATAAAAGTAACAAACTATCGTGCACTTGATATGTTAATTACATGAGAAAGGCACCAAACCTTAAAGGAATGCTTTACCTTTTATTACTGAGAGGAAAAGGTCCAATGACGATGTTTTGCAAGTTCACAAACTTCAAAATTCAAGTTATGTACATTTGCTTAACCAAACTAGGAAAAAATGTTTTCGAATGGGTAAATTGAGGTGACCCAATCTTTTATGCCAAAGCCAGATTTGATATTTATTCTCACGAGTCCTGGAGGATGTTAGGAGAACCAATTTTGCTATCTTTCATAGATGGTTGAAGAAGGTAGAGTCCATTCTTTTCCGCAGCATGACCTATCATCCTTCCTGTTAGACTCTCCTGAAAAAATACCCAAAGAATGAAGAGGACATTGCAGTTTAGTTCATTTTTCACTTTTTTAATGGTTAGCAAATTAAGGACAGATTTGGTGCTTGTAAGACAGATTTTAGGAATAAACTAGATGAAATGCGTATAGTTCCTTGACCAACTGTAGAACAGAAATTCCCATCAGCAATTTTAACTTTTTCTTTACCAAAATGAGTGGAATAAATTGAAAATAACCTGGAATCACTAGTCATATGATCGGAGGCAACTGAATCTACAATCCAAGTGTTAGACGAATGACAATTAAAGGCACTAAGGGCTTGGATATTATGAGTTTGGCCAAAGGAAAAAGAAGGATTTTTCAGTCCTTGGGCAAGTACTTGTGGTTCCAGCTGATTGAGAAGATTCTTTAGCTTTCCAATATATTACATGCTAAGCCCAGTTCTAGTAGTTGGTAAATCTTGTGAGGCTCCAATATTAACAGCAGCTTGATAGACTTGTCCACTTCTATTATTTGGTTTCCCTTCTTTACAGGCTAAATGTGGAGTAAGTTTACAGCACTTATCCCTAGTGTGCCAAAGTTAATTGAAATAGTCAAACCAATGTTTTTTGTTAGTCTTCTTCACTTCAGTTTTTGGCATCCCCAAGATTGAAGCTGAATTATTTATGGCAGCAGCTAGGGCAGAATTATTAGCTACATTAGATTTTCCATGCTGACAGAATTTTGTCACATAACATTTCTTCTACTGTTTTATCCTTTCACATAAGCATGGACCTCGTTTAAAGATTGAAGATGATCCTTGCCCAATATTTGACCTTTCACTTGATCAAGTTCTGGATTAAGGCCACCAAGCAAATCAAAACTTTTTCAAACTCCAGAAATTTCCTCAATTTCACACCATCTCCAGTAGACTCCATATCTATTGGCCTGATACATATCCAATTCCAGCCATAAACTTCTCATAGTATTATAATATTGAGTAACAGTCAAAGTACCTTGTCTGGTATAGTGTATCTGTAAATTCAGTTCAAAAATCTGTACAGCAACCCAATTTTTGTGTAACTCTAATTTACAGCATCCCAAGTTTCTTTCACTGTTGTAGAAGCCCCAAACCTTTACTGATTTCAGATTGCAATGAGTTTAACAATTGAGGCATAGCAGCTGAGTTCTCGGCTTCCCGTGTGGCATATTTAGGATCTGTCTCCTTCGGCTCTGTGATTGCTCCAGTAACAAAATCCATCTTGCTTCTGCTTTCAAGAAATGATTTTGGAGATTGGGACCACTCAAGAAAATTAGTACCGTCAGGTTTTGCCAATTTGAAGGGTAGGATTATCATTCTGAAAGGAGAAATGTTTGAACGGGTATGTGGAGAAAGATGATTAGTCTGACATTTCTGTTTGCGAATGGAATGAAGAGGGGCTGTAATTCCAAACAAAATATTCTGCAGTAATAATGGAAGAAGAAAAATACTGCAAGATAAAATGGTATAATGGAGTGGAAATTTTGAGAACCCTAACAAGGCTCTGATACCATGTTACAAATCATGGTGAATTGTGAAAATGCATACATAGCTTTTCCATCTGTTGTGTTACATTTTATACATAACTTTCCAAACTACAGACCTAAGAAAGGAAATAAATCCCTGATTTTAGGGACAGAAAGTAAATCCCTGATTTTAGGAATTTTTTCATAATATTCTTGAAATCTTCAACCATATTTTCTTTCCATTATAATCTCCCACTTTCAGATTTTTCCATGCAATTCAAATTTTCCTCATTTTTTGTGTCGATTTTCAATTTTTAAATTGCTTTTCCAGTCCTGAGCATCCTTTCTTTCAAGGACATGGGAGATCTTTGCTTGGTGGTTGCAGGGTTTCCTTCAGGGAGTACAACAATGACCTCAATGCATCAAGGTTCTTACTTTGTTATCATTTAATAATTCTCAATATCTTTGTCTTTGATGCAATATGCATTTGAAAACGGTAGATTGTGGTCCATGCTGAACACATGTCCTTTTTCTATAGGGTGCTGTCTCACCACCACGATGTCTTATTTTGACACTTTTTTGAATTCAGTCCTATGATATGGATGCCACCTTTCCTAATATATTCTTTTGGTTTTATTTGCATATTCTGGTTCGTAGAATTCAGTTGTGGATATTTTATCCTTTTTTTTCTTTTTGTGTGTGTGTGTGTGTGGAAAGCTTACATTTTCCCAACTCTATCAGCATTTCTTCAATTGTTAAATGCATTTATAATTCAAGAGGAATTACCATCCGTTGGGAGTTTTTATCGTGATTTTTTTATGGCCTCTACAGAGTAGGACTAAGTACCTCTTTTGGGTAAAGGCTACATGGGCCTGGAAGAATCTGTTAAATTTGAAGTGTGGCGTGGCCTTGAGAATGAGTTCTTCTTTGACATGTTACTAGAAAAAAATGTGTTCAGTTTGCAACTTGGCTTAATGTGTCTTTTTAATATCTTTGGAAAGATGTTCATGGTAACTATCATATCTGCCTTGGTCTTGAAGGCTTTGGAAAAGTTATTAGATAATACTGAGGAAAACAGTCTGGGTATCGTTATATGAAAAACCTTATCATTTCATGTTACCAGAATAAACACATTTTAAAATTTAATTGACAGTTCTCTTGTTCAGTATTGTAGCATTTAAGAACACAGTTAATTATGTATTCTCTTTGTTATTTCCTATCAACATTTTTCTTCATTTTTCTTTCTTGTTTGCCATATGCAGTAAGAAAATCTGCTTTCTAATGCTGTTATTGCCTTTCGTTTTGTCGACCAATTACAGGTCTGCTGGTACATCTCCTGTATATGCCCGTAGGAGAAGACGGCGTTGTATTAGCATGATACCGGAGATTGGCGATGATACTGTCAGGTGGTTGACTCTGTTGAAACTTAATTTTGCTTTTCTCAATTTTTTATTTCTATGGTGGAAGTTAAAGCTAGAAGATATTCGTTCGAAAAAAATGGAAATAGAAATTGAATTTGTCAGCATTAGTTCATCCTCAATTTGTTTGAGATTTATTTTTTGCTTTTTTTCTAATCCGCTGTACAATGAAATAATTTATAAGCATCTTGGTTTCCATTATTTAGTTGATGTTGGGCAAGCTCCAATACTATCCTGCACTTGCAACCTTCTATTGCAAGTGAAGAGGCGAGTTGCATAAAACTCTTGCGTAATTAATAACTAAGAATGAGGTGAGTGGTGGCATAAACATGTACAAAGGGCAAATTTGGCACAAATAAGGGGAAATAATTATCAGTGATGAATAACTCTTGGGATTTTACCAATATGTTCCTTAGCAATCTAGCTAAACTCTAATGCCCTATTAAATGACTACCTACCATAATATCTTTAAAGAGTAATGGTATTTAGCACCACTGATGTTACAACCCTAGTCTAGATGACACTAAATATCATTAAATGATAGGTACACTTAATTGAATCACATAATTTCACATTTAATTGAAAATATATCACATAATACCATATAAATTGACGCTCTAGCACCATTGGTGCTATATAGCATTATTCATCTTTAAATGTTATAGACATGATTAATTTATTGTTTTTAAGATCTTCAACAGTAGACAATTAATCAATTGGTTGTATCATGATATGGAATTTTCCTTCTGTTTACGCTCCTATTTCGTGCCTTGTTTCATTGTACTGTGTTAAGGGCTTGGTTGTAAAATCCTACGTTTGTCCTTCCATTTGAACGACTTCTTGACATGGATTACATGCTGATGTGGCTTGCACCAAATGTATTTCTCTTGACCTGGTTGCAGTATATTGCTGAACCAATTTTTCTTTGCATTTTTCATAAAATATACAACAGTTCTCAATCTGGATTCGTGTGAATTGAATATTAACAATTATAACCATTAATTCAGATTTCTAATAGTTTCCCGAATGACCAGATATGTCTAGTCTTTTCCTGGAATTTATCCGTTGTTTAATGTTTTCTATCATATGCTTCACTTTCCAGCTATCAAGGTTCAATCCAGATGACCATGATGGGAACCGTGATAAACCTATAAAATATGGTGTTCATGGGAAGCAAATAAGTTCACATAAGGCAATCTCACTTCCATCATCTCCTCAATGTTTTGGCAATCAAGCTTCTCTTAGGGGTGAGGCAAGTACAACATTTGCCAATCCTGATATGATGTTAATATTCAATAAAGTGCTGGAATCATCAAAGATTCTGAAGAAGCCATTGTTACCCTTTCAAGAATGGAACATTGATTTTTCTGAAATAACCATTGGAACCCGTGTTGGAATCGGTATGTTCTCTTTATATTTGTTTCCGATTAGCAAACAAACAATCCTTTCAGAAATGTTTTTATAATCGGTGATTAATGAAGTCGGATAATTTTCATGCTACATTGCCAGGATAGGGGTTCTATCAATTGAAGTCACTATTATTTACTTTACCCCATTATCAGAAAACAATGCACATTTCCAAATGCTTTATTATACATTCCCGGTTTGTTCTACCGTTGGTTGCCCGTATATGCTGACACTCCGCCCGTCCCCTCCCTGACACACATGCACGCGCACTTGCATACATGATGTCAAATCTGATTCTTTTAGGAGACAGAATACTTACTAATGATGGGGTAGAAATTATGAAGTCTTGTAACTCTTTAGCTGATCAAAGAGCAGTGCAGAAGGCCTGTATGACCCCATTGGTGCACATGTTAATTCAAACACTGAACACATAATTCAAAATGAGAACAAAAAATTTGATTAGTTATATTTTTCACACAAAAATATAATCATCACAGCATAACCTGAGACTTACGATGTCCTAATATCACTTTGGTTAGATAATGTTGTGCAAATTAAGCTCGTTTTTTACGTCAACTTTCTTGAAAACCTTCTCGAGTAAACAAGGAAGTCATTATTATGAGTAGATAGAACAAGAATATCATTTTCTTGGCTGTGATATTTCTTAAGTAAGCCATCCTGATCCTGTCTCCAATTATAGCATTATCTGTAAGAAATGCAATCCCCCTAAATGCATTTCCGTACACACATTCAACACACTATCCGGTCTTAAAATGAAGCATGCCATTTGACATTGTATTTTATTTTTTCATGCTATTTACCTCTTTAATTCTTTTCATCTGTTAAACTAAGTTCCCATATTTTTCTTTTGTACACTAGGATTCTTTGGGGAAGTTTTCTGTGGCACTTGGAATGGATTAGAAGTTGGAATCAAGGTGTTTCTGGAACAAGAGCTGACTGTTGAGAATGTTGAAGATTTTTGCAATGAAATATCTATCTTGAGGTAATTTATAATAGGTGTGCCGATGTTATTGCCTTTTTGACTAAGAAATATTTTTTCATTGACAAACATAAGAAATATTTTTTCATTGACAAACATCCCTCCATCCCCCAACAACAGGCACGCAAAATGGGAAACTAGCATAATATTTGTTACCTAACATTTCCTTTTCTTTTTTTTTCCCCCTTCTTTTGCAGCCGTATCCGCCACCCTAATGGTAATACCTAACATTTCCTTTTCTTTTTTTTTCCCCCTTCTTTTGCAGCCGTATCCGCCACCCTAATGGTAATATCTTATCCCTAAATATTTCTGAAAATAGTAATGTATGTTATCACGTAGCATAATTACTTTTGGGGTTTCACTTCCTTTTTCTCTCCTGGAGAGTTGGTAAATGGTAAGAAAGTGCGTGATATTTTTTATGCAGTTATTTTATTCCTTGGTGCTTGTACAAAGCCTCCTCACTTGTCCTTGGTTACTGAATATATGGAGATGGGATCACTGTATTATCTGATCCATGCAAGTGGACTGAAAAAGAAACTTAGCTGGCAAAGGAGGCTTAAAATGCTTTGTGATATATGCAGGTTTGCTCAGATATCATCCCTCTTTTCTGTTCTCCATTGCATATTGACTTGTGAATAAATGCTCTTTTGCTTGATTTTATGGATTTCAAAGCATTTAACTTTGTCTTTTTCTCATACCTAAAAATGCAAAAAAACGACGATTAGGTGTTTGCATGATCATTAGATTCCCATATCCGATGCACACAATCTGTTACAGGGCTTTTGGCGAGGTATAAGGTTTAGTTTGAATTTGATTAATCTGATGAATAAAATCTGTCAATCTCATGGCTGGATAAGATGCTGGGCAATCACATTGAACAGATGGGGTAGGCGTTGTGTTCGACGGAAATAATTCACTTCAAATCATGCAGTAATTAATTTGTTCCATTTCATATTGCACAATTTATATTTTTTGTCTAATGAAATATTTATCTGGTTACTCAATTGACTAGAAGATGAGGCTGATTTTACTATATAAAGAATTATTTCCTCAAATGTGCTGGGCTCTCTAAATTTTTCTGGCTTGGCATTTCAATGTATCTCACGAATTATGCATCTCGAGGCGAACCTCTTAATTAACTTATTGTGCCTTGAAAGAAAACTTAATGGCCTTGAAGATCAAAACAAAGTCAAAACATCACATTTTGATTAATTTCAGCTGGCAAGGGGTTTATCGATAGTCTGGTATAATGTTTTTGTGTTTCGTCCCGTTATATTTTAATCTCACTAGTCTCTGTTTATTAAGGGGACTGATGTGCTTACACCGAATGAAAATAGTACATCGTGATCTGAAAAGTGCAAACTGCCTCGTGAATAAGCATTGGACAGTAAAGATAGGTGATTTTGGGCTGTCAAGAGTACTGACTACCACACCAATGACGGATTCTTCTTCTGCTGGAACTCCGGAATGGATGGCTCCAGAACTTATTCGCAATGAACCCTTCACTGAGAAATGCGATATTTTCGGCCTTGGTGTCATAATGTGGGAGCTATGCACACTCAAAAGGCCATGGGACGGTGTACCGTCTGTTCAAGTAAGTATTGTGAAACCTCTCTACTTTATTAAAAGGATTATACACAAAGAACAAACCGAATATAGATCTATTGATGCTAATGCTTGCATACGAGCAGGTAGTGTATGCTGTTGCCAATGATGGTCAAAGGCTCGAAATTCCTAAAGGTCCACTGAGCAAGTTAATTGCAGGTCGATTTCAATTAGACTTAATTTGTCTGTGTGTTGCCCCACTTTAGAACTAGAATTTGATTTGTTTCTATTCCAGATTGCTGGGCAGAACCAGATGAACGCCCTACCTCCCAGGAAGTTCTCGCGCGCCTCCATGAGTGCGAATGCTTCTTGCTGAGTTAATTTGGTTCTTTTAATTTGTGCAAACGCCATAATGGTAGTATTGAGAGTTGTTGCAGGAGATTTTTAAATAAATATTTCTTTTTTATGACTGGATATTGCTTCAGTTTCAATAAAAGTGAACTGGTGAAATAAAATTTGCTTTCTTTTATTTATGCCATACATGGTGTGATAGTACGAGGATTGGCTTATACATTCCTCTTAGTCTTTACTTCGACTCTAGCGAAAGTTTTGCTTTACTAGAGAAGTTGGCTCTAACAATTTATTGGAGCATCTTTAAAAGATTTTATTTTTAAATAACATATTCTACAATTTAGAAACTAAAAGCTTTTAAATACTCCAATTTTTTTATATTAAACACTTAATTTTACTATTCTCAAAATATATTTATTTTTTCATCTTTTATATTCATTAGCTTTCTTCCAAATTATAATGGTATTTTTTTAATTGAAAATTGAAATACTTTGAATGCATTTAGTTATAAAATTAAAAAGCTAAATCCGCTCTCTATTTTAGAACATTTTTAATAGGTTTTTTTATTTTTAAAGAGCATATTTTATTATTTTAAGATCATTTATAAATTTGGAGAGTTAAAATTTAAAAGTACTCCATCAAGTTCTTTATATTTAATGTTTAATTTTACTACTTTGAAAAAATATTGATTAATTTTCTCTATCTTTTATTTTAACTAGTTTTTCTTTAAATTATTTTATTATTTTTTATATTGAAAATTGATACACTTTAAATACATTTAGGCCATGTTTGATAAGACAAAATTTTCCATGAAAAATGGAAAACAAATTCCATTTCCCACTTTTAGCTTGTTTGATAGCCAAAGGTTTTTAGGCAATTGGTTTTCCACCTTTGTCTCACGTGCACCATTCCTTGTTTTTGGGGAATTCATTTTCCCATGGAAGAGGTGGTTTATGTTTTATTTAGGCAATAGGAACAAATTTTAGAAACAATTGTAAAAGAGTATATCCCTTAAATTGACAATTTTCCCGTAAAGCAAAGCTAAACGAACATTAAAATATGGATGATTTATTATTATTATTATTATTATTATTATTATTATTATTATTATTATTATTATTATTATTGTTTTGGCAATGGAAAGAAATTATATTCTCAATACTAGTAAATTTTATTTTTTTAATTGATAATTTTCATGTAAAACAAATTCAAACGAATGCAAAAAAAAAAAACACTTTTATTTCAACATTTTTTACATGAAAAATTACACCAATCAACTACAATAATTGACAATTTTCAGTAAAATAATTTCTCCACAATTTAATTCTCTGGAATTCGTTTTCTTTCAATCCAAATTTCATCTTTACAATCAAATGGACCCTTAGTTATAAAGTGAATTAGGAGAGTCAACTCACTATCTAAATTAAAATATTAATTTAAAGAGTCTTGGAACATGATTTTAAGGGTTAATTTTTTAAAATAGAAATTATTTAATGTTTAAAGGGTCTCTCAAAGCTGTTCTTAAAACATTAAATTAAAAGGTCTCTTGGAATATAATTTTAAAGATTAACTCTTTGAATTAAAAAAAATTCTTATGTTTAAAGAGTCTTTTGAAAATATTCTTAATCGATTACTAGTTTAATCATTCATGCATGCTTTTAGTAGAATATACGAGTACCTAACTAAAGAATGCTATTGCAATTATCTGTGTCGATTAAATACTTATGTTTGGTTCGTGTTTATAAATTATTTATTAAATATTCAAATTACTTTTTATATATACATTTCGAGAGATCCACAATCATTGATCACTTATCTATAACTCATATATAATATAAACCATTAATAAAATTGTGAGTTTTACAATGTTCAAACACTTGAGTTCAGGATCTCATCATCCACTAAACAAAAATTATGCCAGCCACTACTTTGAAGACAACTGCTGACCAATCCGGTGGATTGGGATACTCTCTTGTTCCATATTTTTATCTTAGTAGTGTATTATTTATTATTGTTGAAAATGATAAGTTTTTATTAATAAATGGCAATTGTACCCCCATAGCCCTAAAAATCATTATCGTTGTATCTCTAATACTTTCATATAAATATGAGGCTTTAGTTCTCATTACAATACACATAAGTTTATTGATTTTTATTTTTCTTTATTTTATAACAAGTTATCAACATGAAAACTTAATTCTTCCAAATATAGTGAAGTTAGTAAATTTTTTAAGCATGATCATCTATTACGTGCTCCAAAGATAATTTGGTGATATGTGATATTTTTTATTTTTATTTTTTTTACATGCATATACATCAAAACGAGATTGTTTCTTAATCTTTTCTGTCGTTTATTTGTGTAATATTAATTCGTGCTTTTATTTAATCAATTCATGCCTTTAGTTTATGAAGCAATTTAATTTACATCCATGCCTTTAATTCATATTAATTCATGTCTTTACAGTTTAGTTACTATTTCATTAATATGAGAAATTATGTCAAAATATTACTGTTTGAGCCACATTCTTTAAATATATATATATATATATATATATATATATATATATATTTAACAGTGATTTGATATTATTTCAACCACATATTCTTCAATATAATAATATTACACGCAAATTAAAAATTTTCTTTATTTTTTAATCACATATTTTCCATCAATACACTATTCAAAAATGAATTCTTATGAAAATAATGTAGCTTAAACAAGGGCTAATTGAGTATTTTTCTACATTCCTTTTTTAATATATACAATCTACCGTAATTTGTCTGTATGGTAATGATTTATTCTACACTAATTATTTGTGCAATTTATTCACTACATGTTATGTGCACAAATACTTACCTTATTTTTAATTCCCGCTATATGCATAGTTAATTTTCTATTCCTGTATTTTTTATTTTTTTTACTAATAATTATGTTATATTCATCGCATAATGATTTATTTTGCAAGTTTATCAATTAAATTTTTAACTTGATTAAATACTTTTAGATGTTCTTCAATAAACTTTAAATTAATAACTTATCATGCTGTTGCTTTTGAAAAACTTATCTATTACAAATAGTTTATTGTTATTCCTAAAGTAGCATAACATTATAATTAATATCTTTGAAAAATATTACTTGCTCCTAAAGAGCGTATATTATAATTTTCAATATTTTAGAAAAACGGTGATAAATTACTCTTGAAGAAGCAATGGTAAAATACAATATGCTCTTGAAATAGCACATGTTTCAAAAAAACATATTATTTTAAATTAGTGCTTATTGTTGAAGGAAAATACGTAACTTACGTCATGCTAATATTGATTATTTGGTTAACTATTATGTGATGTTTAATTATATTTTTCAAAACTAATTGTATTTTCTTTATTGTGTGGTTAATCAAATAGAAGACATCACAAAACTTTAATTTGCTATATTTGACATATCTGAAAAAAACTATCTGTTACGGGTACTCAATGTTGATATTTATCTTATTTTAAAGGGTTTAGGAGAGATAATAAAAGAATAAAATAAAGAATTCTTGCAAAGTCATGCAAAGCACTCATCTTCCTTCATCATCAAAAATCAAATATCTCTCTGAGAAAGATCCATAGGATCTTTGAAAAAAATTAACTGAAAATTTTGATCATCGGACGACTATATTCTTCCTTAAAACGCGCTATGAATGGGTGTATCTTCGTTTACAAGATTTCAAAACTGTTATAGAATACAATTTTGAACTGTCTAGAATATATTAAAAATTGAAATTGTGTAGAAGAAAAATCACTCATGAAAATATATTGAAAAAAGTTTTCTACCTTTTACACCTCGAATATGCTCATGCAGTAGCAGTATCGTCAGCATGGATTTAAAAAGTACTCAAAACTCATATCTTGTCTGCTAATGACTAATGAACAGCTATGAAAATCATGGATTATGTTCAACTGGTTCTGTACCATTGCCAAAAGCAAATGGTACTACATTGCCTAAAATAAATGCAATATCAAAACACGGTGGTAGTGGACGCGGATGTGAACGTAGAATAAATCATGGACAAAATAATCAATAAAACCATCAGCAACAAGGCAACAATTTCAATATGTAAAAAGCAATCGAAAGTAGCAAATCCAAAAATAAGCACAAAGAAAGTTACTTTAGATATGAAATAAAATGGTATTGGACATGTACATATCGTATGGAAAAACATATTATAGATTTCTACCAAAATCAATTAAAGGAAAGGAAAAAAGGAAAAGTGGAGACAACTTTTGCTGATTATGATTGTCCAATTGATTTGACTTATTTGGATGTCTATGAGTTCTTTGCTGATCCAAATGAGAATATTAACCATTTAATTGGAATGATGTGATGAAAGATATAAATTAATTTACTTTCTAGTATTTTACATTATTTTAAAAATTCAATTTGAAATATGTTTTCACTTTTTGCAAAATATTTGAAATTTTATTATGCATCGTTAATTTCATATATTGAATTATGTTTATTCTTTTAAATTTAAATCAAGTTTTTAAAATATATTTGTTTTGTTATAAATTCATAATGGATTTTTAAGATACCAACTTGATTAAGAGTGCAACTACACGTACTATTATTCAACAAAAAAAATAATAATCTTAACATTAGCAGAAAATAATGTTACTACGATATCAAGTACATTAAAAATCGTTGAAGGTTCCGAAAGAGCTCGTATTATTTTACTAAATAATATAAAATTACATATTGATGATGTACTGTATTCTAGTAAATCCAGAAAAAATGCTTAGTTTTAAAGATATCTGCTACAATGGATATCATATTGAGACGGTGTAAAAAAATATTAAATATCTTTGCATAATTTCTTTTGTATCTGATAAGAAGTAGATAAAACAAAAACTCCATGCACACACATCTGGCATTTGTTATACATTTATAAAAATGGTTGAATCAAACACTGTCATAGACCAGAAATTTGTTGACCCAAAAAGTTTTATGCTTTGGCATCAACTTGGATATCCAAGAGCTATAATGATGCGTTGAGTAATAAACAACTCACATAGACATCTTTTAAAGAACCATATAATTCTTTTACCTAATGATTATTAATGTGTAGCTCGTTCGCAAACAAGTTAGTCACTGGACTTTCGATTACAAAAATCAATATTGAATCTCCAACTTTATTGAAAAGAATTCATATAGATATATGTGGGTCAATACACTCACCATGTGGACAAATTTCGTTATTTTATGGTATTAACTATTCTTCTACTAGATGGTCACATATTTGCCTACTTTCTACCACGAACGTAGTCTTTGCTAGACTACTTGCTCAAATCATAAAATTACAAGCGCAATTCTCCGATTACTACTCTTTCTTTTTCGAGCCCTATCCCGAACATACTTAAATGGATCCCCAACGAAAATTTGAAATTTATGTGGATTTTTATTCACCATCTATCATTAGATATCTTAAACATTTAACGGTGATTTTTTTACTAGACGTTTTATAGATTGTCATTTTAATGAAACGACTTCCCGACTTTGGGAAGAAAAAAATTACATCCTAAAATAAGGTAAAACTTTTTATAATGAAACAATTATATCTCACTTTAATCCCGCAAAAAATCATTCATTTGTAAAGAATTATAAATTGATTACTAAACGTATTTGTTGACACCAGAAAGTGACAAAATCATATATACTTGCAGAAAATATTTCAGTAAAATTGATGTCTATGTAGGACAATCTACTGTAATAAATGAATATTAAATATGTCAGAAGACAAAAAAAGAAAAGTATAAGAGAAAAACCAATCAAACACTTCAAAAAAAGTAATGAAATATTGATTAATCAAATATTGAAAATATGGTTTCCGAAAAACTACAAGTGTTTGAAAATAATGAAATTTTAATAAATTATATGTTATCTCATAATTACAGGAACGAAATAATATTGTTATAGATCATATTTTCACCTTTAACGGGTTTCTTGATGTTATGTAAAATGAGGATCCTAAACGACAATCTATTAAAGACTGTCAACATATAAATGATTAGGCAAAATGAAAAGATGTCATACATGCGGAATTGAATTCCTTAAAGAAACTAAAATTATTTGGACATGTTGTATGAATACTTGAAAATGCAATCCATGTAGGATAAAAATAGATTTTTGTACAAAAAAGAAATGAAAATAATGAAATTACAAGATACAAAACCTGATCAAAACTCAAGATTTCTCACTAAGACCAAAATATGATTATGAGGAAACATATTCTTCCGTAATGGTTTAGATACTTTATTAGTCTAACTGTGTTACAAAAGCTCGATATACACCTTATAGATAAAGTAGTTCTATTTGTATAGTTCACTTAATAATAACATATATATGAAGTCTCTAAAAAACTTAAAGTGTTAGGAACAAATTATACACGATCGAGAATCATTTTCTCAATTAAATTGCAAAGATCTTTATATGGATTGAAGCAGTCCAAATGCATGTGATATAATTATCTTAGCGAATATTTGTTAAAGGGGTGTCATTAAATGACGATGTTTGCACATATGCTTTCATAAAAGAAAACAAATATTGGATTTATATTTGTGATAGTTTATGTTGATGATTTAAATTAAATTGAAACTCAAAAGAGTTCAATAAAAATGCAAATTATCTGAAAAATGAATTTCAGATTAAGGATTTTGGAAAAATCAAGTTTTGTCTTAATTGCAGATTGAACATATTCCAGAAAGATTATTTGTTCATCAATCTACATATATAGAAAAAATTTTAAAACGTTTTTATATGAATAATGCATTTTTATTTGCATCAATTACGGTTGTTCGATCACTTGATATGAAAAAAATTCATTCCGTCCACTTGAAGATAGAGAAAATGTTCTTTGTCCTAAAATATCATACTTTAGTACAATTGAAGTACTAACTTATCTTGCAAACTGCATTCGACTCAATATAACTTTTTTTTTGTAAATTTCCTTACAAGATATAGTTCTATACCAATTCAAAGATATTTGAATGATGTTAAACATATTTTTCGAAGGTACTATTGATTTGAGATTATTTTATTTTCAAAAGTTGAGACTTGCTTTAGTGTAATATGCAGATGCAAATTATCTCTCTGATCTACATAAAGTTAAATCATAAACATGATATTTATTTACACGTGGAGGAATAGTTATATCATGGAAATTTGTGAAGCAATACTTAATAGCAACAACCTCAAATTCTGAAATTATTGCAATCTATAAAGCAGACAGAGAATGTGTATGGTTGAAAAACATGACCCATCATATCTAAGAATCATGTAGATCTTCAACAAAAGTTAGTCCAACGATTTTGTATGAAAACACTGGAGCTTGATTTGTACAAATTAAAGAGGGCTATATCAAAGGTGACAAGACAAAACATATTTCTTCAAAATTCTTGTACACATGAATTTCAGAAGATGACGATATAGAAGTTCAACAAATTCGCTCAAGTGATGATGTGGCTAATTTATGTGCAAAAGAACTGCCGACATCTATGCTCAAGAAATTGGTTTAGGAGATTGAAATGTGTTGACTCAAAGATTTTCAGTAATCAACATTAAGGGGAGTAGCTATACTCTTTTTACTTCTCTTATATTTTATCCTACTAAATTTTTCTAGCAAGATTTTAATGAAACGGTATTTATTTTTAATATTTCAAAGTAATTGTACTATTTTTCCTTTGTTAGATTTTTTTGTTCCCATCGAATTTTTATCAAACGTGATTTTAACGAGACAAATATTTTGTAATGTGTCGTTCAAATGAGAGTATTGTAAATTGTAAGTTTATTAGTGAATGACTATTATATCTCTGTAGCCCTAAAAATTATTATTATTGTATCTCTAATAATTCCCTATAGATATACGGTTTTGGTTCTCATTATAATATACACGCTTTTATTGACTTTTGTTCTCTCTTCTCTTTTTTTCTCTTTTATAACAAAATTATATACTTGTAACTTCTTATTATATGGTAGAATCTCACTCTTTTAACCTCTTAGATGTGTTATCACTAACATACTATAATCAAATATAAATGTCTAGCTAAAGATGATTATACGACAAAGAAAGCTCTCCATATGTGATTTTATGAATTAGAGTGTGATCTTAACTTTAATTTTCTTGCTCAAAATTCTTGAACTTAAGACTTTTATATGCCTTCAAAGTTGAAAATTTTAGGCCTTGTTTGAACCCCATTTTAAAAAATGGAAGAAGAATTTTATAATAGTGATTTTTTGAGAACATGTGATTAGAAAGTATAGAAAATTTTTTAGTTTATGTGTAAAATTACTTTATTAAAAGAATATGCAATTGGAAATGAGTTTTGAGGAAAAATGAGGGTGAACTTGATTTGCTATTTTTAGATTTCAATTTTGCAAAACACTGCAAATGCGTTTAAGCTAGTATTTTTGAAGATAATAAAACTCAAAACACATTTGTTACAGTTTGAATATTTTCAATGAAAATTCCGAAACCACTCAAAACATGAAAATTTAAAAACAAGCAACTAAATAAAATTTTATTTAAGTAAAATTTAAAAATTAAAAATTTTATAAATTAAAAATATAAAATTCTAACAAATAAAATTTTAAAATTTTAAAATAATAAATTCTAAAAAAATTCTAAAAAGTAAAAAAAAAAAAAATTAAAGGTAACTTTAAAATTTTTTTATAAAAAAAATATTTCAAGCTCTTAATGGTTATTTACATAAAAAATTTAAAAAATATATCTAAATGAACACAGCTAAAATTATTTTCAGATCACATCATTAATTTTAATTTTTTATATTTTGTACTCAATTTATTATTTGTTTTTATTTTATTTTTGTAGCGAGAAAAATATTGTAAGATTCATCAATTTTAAAATATATTACTTGATAATATATTAACATATATTTTTAAAATTTTTACTGAATAATCAAATTTAATGAAATAAATTTATCATAAAATAATTTTCAAAATTTCAAACTAAACGTGTTATCTAGTTTTTTAAAAAAAGTCCTCAAAATTAAAAATTGAAACACGAATCGAACGAATCCTGAGTTTTTACAAAATCGGGTTCAAACAATGGCTAATTATCGGTTCTGAGTGTGTTGGTCGAATTGATGAGAGTACTACCATTGAGAGAATCTGCAAGAGCAGGTAACAAGATCAGATGGGATTTCCAGATAAAATTCAAAAGTGTACAGGGTATTTGATGATAAAGAATGTCAGTAAAAATTCTCTTTTTGTTCACTTCCTCGGTGTGATGATTGCCAATACAAGAAAACAGCTGCATATTCAAACATCTTCATCAATAATTGAAGCTATGCCTATCAACAGACAGCCCATGATTCCAACTCATCTATCATTTTCTTCAAACACATATAATCCTCTGCTTTTAAACTTAATTAGTCACAATCTAATAAGTTAATGTTAGATTTTTATGTGATTAAGTTTATCCAGAGGACCCCTCTCCCCTTCATCCTTCACATGTTGCCCACTAACTCTGCATCTCAGCCGTTAGATGTCTGGGCCCCTCTGTTTAATCTGTACTTATATACTAAAGATTTGCAAGGAAATGAATCAAATCATTATAATAGGGTAATTACATCAGATCAGTACATATAGCTCTATTATCTGTGTCAGATGGAACCATTGTCTTTGTGTCATCATCTTGTTTTTAGAATTTCTTTTATCTCAAAGTGGGCTTAGGTTAAAGAGAACAAAGGTGGCACATTTATCAGTCAAGAAAGTCCCTAATTCCAATTACCATCAAATTGTGAAGAAATTGAAGCGATCTTTCTTGATTATTGGAAATGAATATTATGGTACACTACCTGCAAGGCACATGATCTTACTTGGGGACATTAATAGATCACAAAACTTATCTCAAAAGAAGGTTTATCTTCAAACCAAACATGATAAAAAATCAATCATGCTACTTGTACATTTTATTTGACACCAAATTTAACATTATGCCACGTATCGTAATATGATTAGACAATTTTTAAAAATTACACACTTTCCCACCAACGACATTTTGAATTTCCAAAACATGTCAAACTTCATGTACAATGTGGAATGTACAAAAAGATTTATTCGATAAAAATTCCCATATCACTCTTCTTTCCTCTCCCTCCATCTAATTACAAAGAACCCCACATTCCCCCACCCCAAACAAGGGCACTACACTAATAGCCTTTTCACATACTCCAATTAAGCAAATTGAACCACAGATTGACAAGTGTCAAAATTTGATTGAACCACTTGGATGATTTGGCAATACCAGTCATGGACAAACATGTGTCTCCTTAAAAATTCTCAAAATTTGATTGAACATCTTGGATGATTTGGCAATACCAGTCATGGACAAACACGTGTCTCCGTAAAAATTCTGCTACATGTACAGAATTTTTGTATGCTTGCATCGTCAACCTATATGTACAAGTACAGAATAGGATAATGGGGTGTTTGTTTCCCATTTTTATAAGAATGAGAATAAAAAATATAGTCGTTATTAGTCTCACACAAAAGATAGAAATTCAAATTTGATGACTTGATGTAATGGATAATAGTCATATTTTTTATTTTAATGAGAAAAAAATGGTAAACAAATGGGGGCTAAATTATTAATTGGTTTCCAACCCAAATTATTAAACTAAGTGAAGGGCAAGGGTACTAAGGAGGGATGGTGGAGGGAGGGTTGAATGATGGATCCAAAAGGTAAAAGTACAGAATACGGTGAATTATTAATTCATGTGCAATATATGGAGTTCATCCCAAGCAAGTGACAAAGAGATCGACCCAGTAAATATGAGGGAAAATAGGAGGCCAAAAAGCATATAATAAACCCATCATCTATCAGAAAAAAATAAAGAAAGAGAGAGAAATATTTAAGTAAAAAAAGAAAAGAAAAGAAACTTCGTTTACCTTTCTGCCTTATACACTCTGTGTGTGTGTGTGTGTGTTTAGCCATGAAAAACACCATCAGATGCTGCATATCTTGCATACTTCCATGTGGAGCTCTCGATGTAATTCGAATAGTACATACTAATGGCCATGTTGAAGAGATCAGTGGCACCATAAAGGCAGAAGAAATAATGAAATTACATCCAAACCATGTTTTAAAGAAGCCCTCGTCACCGTCTGATGAAGGGATGTATGCAAATATTGTTGTGGTTCCTCCTGATGCAATACTTCAACGTGGGAAGATTTATTTCCTCATGCCTCTGCCTTCTCGATCCCATAAAACTCCAGCAAGATCGTCTACAAGGAGAAAAAAGAAAGAATCTGAAAGCGAAGATATTCCAAAAAATAGGGATCTTTCTATGAAAAACCTACTGGTTTCTGATCAGTATTTAAGTGAGATTTTGTCAGAAAAGCTTTCAACACAGAGAGATCGAAGGAGAGGGCGTGTTGGCGTGTGGAGACCTCACTTGGAGAGCATTTCAGAGACAACAAACGATGCTTAATGCCGAGTAATCTTTTTCTTTTTTATTTTTTTTCTCAAGATTATCAATTAGGGTTTTTAGAACTCGTAATAAGCCCTCTCCTTTTTCTTGGTTCAATTTTCTTTTGTGGTTGTATATATTATTCATAAGTAATAAACCAAGTTCTAACATAGGTAAAGTAATCATATATCGAACAGAGCGAAAAAGAATTATGAATTATTGTGACAATGAGTTCACTCTATGCTGCAAGAAAACATTACAGCATGAGTTCAATCTTGAACGTGGATCAGAAACAATTTTTGGAAAGAGAGAGTATTTTGGATCCTACTTCTACTGTTCATGAACAGTGATATAGCTGTGTGTTTTACTTTGACTTGAATGAGTTTAAGGAGAGATTTTGATGTTAATGATTATATGGCACAATATCATAATTTTTCTTGGAGAGAAAAATCAGTTTCCATGTTTCCTGGTGGTAGCTCCCTAAACTCTGGGCACACTGGTAAACCTTAATTTAAAACCTAACAATCGAGATGAGTTGAGATTTGAAGTTCAAAAATGGCTTCCAACTTGTTGCCCACACAATCATTTATTAACACATCACTTTAAATTAACATGTTCGATTTTTTTCACACTACCACTCGTGTTTAAAAATATGTGTAAAATAATGTTTCAATAAATTATTGTTGGACAGTCAAATTGAACTTTCAAAACGGCGGACTTAATAAAATTTACACTCGATCTAGATATAATGCCTTGTATTTCGACTTGATCAAAGTTATCTGGATGTTGATGAAATAATTGTCCTCAGTGCTTTGAAGAATAAAATATTGCACTTGTAGAAAGTGGGTAGTGTCTTTAACATATTTGTGCTTTGAAAAGATAATTTATATGATGCCATTAGCATCATAGAAAGGTGATTACAGCAAGGTTATAGAGCTTTTTGGGGTCACGGGTGATAAGCCCATATTCAGGACCAGTTGAAAAGGTCACACAATTGTTGGAATCTAACTGATTGGATCAATCAAAATGTCATAGCATTTAGCTTTTCAGTTCATTCATTTACCTCGGCCCTAACCACAGAGTCACACACACACAAGTAATTATGCCCTTGTTTAGTGGATATCAAAAATGGAATTTTAGTAAATTTTATGGTTGGGCAAAACTCTTGAACTGAACTGAATTGAGAATCGACGAGTTCGATTCAATTTTCGATTCTAAGTTAAAAATCTAAGAAAGGAATAAAAATTGAATTTTTCTAATTTTTTAATTTATTTATTTTAAATAAGCCAAATTATTTTACTTTGTTTAAATAAATTTGCTAACTAGTTAATTTAACTCAAACCCAAAAATATAATTTCCCTATTTGTAATTTTCAGTCCAAACTTAATTTAATCAAATTGACATAAATTTTACCAAAATCTATTATTCTACCATAATGTCGTTTTCTACCGTTCTGGAGAAATCGAATTGAAACTCGACGTGCCTCTTTTAATTATTGTGAGCTCGCTATCTTTCTCTTCCTGTGATTTTAACATTCAAAACTATGAAGAACTCAGTAAATAGATATGCAAAGGACACATACGATTGGACTTCATTATTTTGTAAGAGTTAAAATTGAACATGTCATTAGTAGAATTAATGTAGCTTTATAAATATTAAAAAAATAAATTACAGTATAGAATTTGCGAACTGAACCAAACCTAAATCGTTCCATAATTAAATTTGAACTCGATGGTTCCACTTATTAAATATCCGAAAATTTCGGGTTCGGTTTGGTTCTCATTAGAATCGAATCGGACCATGCCCAACCATAGTAATTTTTTATAAAAGTTGATAAAACGTGTGATTAAAAAATTACGGATCCAATGAAATATATTATCGAAATTTATCTTCACTTTAACTCAAATTAAAATTTTAATTTTAATTTTCATTAAACTATATTTGATAAAAAAATTGATTGAGTAAAAGAGTTGGTATTGCTCGCTATCATGTACATTTATTTTCCTCTTCTCTAGTGATGGTGCGATGATCATGATGGTCTAATAATACAATGGATAAAAATATGAATTATTCTACATGAACACTTTGAGAAGTTCACAAATAAGTTACTCTCCTCCTCCTTAGGCAACAAAAGGATATGTTGCAATACTAAAGTGAGCTTGTCTACACCTTCCTTGATAGCAAACTCTACTCTAGTGTACTCATTTTCCACTTTAGTGTCTTCCTCCTCGTCCACTGTCTTGGGTTTTACCAAATCGACCTACTTTCTTTCGAGATAGGTATTGGAACGATGCCCAGGCTTGTGTCATCAATAATAAATATCTCCCATGGGCTTACCATGCGGATTTGCATTTTGATGTGCACTTCGAGTCTGACCTCTGTTTCCAAATCAACCATTGTTGTCAACATTACTCTTGTTAGGACTGGTTGGGGGTTGTTTCGAGGCCTTTCCTTTGTCTGAAGGAATGAATGATGATGTTTTGATAGGAGGGAGCCTCCAATATGAAATCGTCCTTTTATCAAATTCTATCATCTCAGCTTTCATCGTCATGTTAATGGTTTATTGTAGTGTTCAAATATTCTGCAATCCAATTCCATTTTGAATAGCCACCTTCAAACCACTGGTACACCTAATTATCCTTTGATTTTCGAATTTTGACAAATTATTTCGCTCTATCAATCGCAAAAATTTGTTAGTGTAGTCTAATACTGAACGACTACCCTGTGTGCATCCCAGATACATACGATATAAAACTTGTTCATAATCTATAGCTAGAAATTGATTCATTATAGACTGCTTCATCTTTTCCCAAGTCCGAATCCAACTATTTCCATGTTTCCTTCGAGCATTCTGTAATTGTCCCTACCATACTGCTTTCGCAGATTTCAAATGAAATGCCACCATCTTAACTATTTGGTCCTCTGAAACATTCATAATTTTGAAGAATCTTTCAACATCTACCAATTAATCCAAGAAGTCGATGGTCTTCATGTTACCAAAGAACAGGGAAATGTTTGCTTTAATCCGATAATCATCAAAGGTATTCCATTTCGATGATTCAGGTTACATGGCGGCACTTCAAACTTCTCCTCTGACTTTGATTCACTATCTTCTACTACACGTCTCTTTTTATTTCCTCCCCAACAATAAGCTTAGCGATTGGTTCATTATTAATTAGCTATTGTTCATTCTGTCAATTTTTTCCAGCACCCCATAGCAACAGTTGATGAATCTCTTCGATTGGAGTGGTAAGATTGTGTCGATTTTGAGTGTACACATCTACCCTAGTAATTGGTACGTCACCCATAGTTATGAATCAGAAATATAGAGACGGAAAAGTTGGCTTTGATGCCACTTGACGCAATGCAAAACAAGAAATTTAAGTGAAAATCTTAAAAATACGAAATTTGGAATCCACCAAATTATGAAAAAATAAACTCATAATTTTTATTAATGAAAAGATGAACAAAAAAAAAAACAAAATAACCCCTCATTTATAAAGGTTTACATAGCTACCTAGTTTAAGATGACTAAAATAATTAAAACCTAATTCAAACGAACTAAAGTAAAAAATAAAAAATAAACTAAATGACAAAAATAACTCTAAATTTTTAAAAGCAGTTTTTGAGTCTTAAACGAACTCGGAGGCCGAAATCTATCGTACATTAAAGCAAAGTGATGAGTCTCACTCGTCTTGACATTCTCTTTACGAAATGGTATTATGGACCCAAATTGGAGTTCAGATGCCCTCTCTTCACTATTAACCTTTTCTCATTTCAATCCAATTCTTTTTTAATCCATCCAACAATCTGTTCTAATCAATAAGCCTAACATCTAGTGTCTTTTCTTATTTTTTTATGGCTTGTTCAATGAGAAGAAAATTATAGATGTGACAAAACCCTACGATTTTTTCATATAGTGAAAAGCTTAAATAGTCTGTAAATTTATATTATGTTGCCTTCATTTAATTGTCCGTATCTTTGATCAGTACTACTCTTTTGAGCTAGTAAGGATCAATATGTGATACCGTACACAACAAGCCATTTTGTTAAATCTTTGCAAGGGATAACATAAATTCATGATACTTGAGAATGATTAGTTACTCTTCAGTATCAACTATCATTTTTCTGATTTACTTGGAAGCATTGTCTTTTATAAATCAATTATTTTTCAAATCAATTTAGATGGGGTCATTCAAAAAAAATAAAAATAAAAAATAAAAAATAAAAAATAAAAAAAAATAAAACTTGATTAAAAGTATAATGGAAAACATATTTGATTGATACGAAACAAATTGCGATCCAAATATTTTTAAAATAATATAAAAGACAAGGCCAACATCCAAAATTTTGATATAGAAACAAATATATATATTTTTTTCTTTGCATAGATCCATTTTGATAAAAAAAATATGAAAAACAAAAATATTAAGGAAGAAGAAAAAAAAAATATGAAGACATATACTTTATATACACGAGGAATATGTCATAGAAATCAACCTCATGAGAGGTTTATGTAATTTTAAAAAATAGAAGGGATGTGATATTTGTGTGTAAAGAGAAAATTCATGAAATTTATCTCTAATTAATAAAAAGAATGTCATTTTAAATTAAAAGAAACGGTGATTTTTCCATAAAAATATTAGTGTTAGAAATATTTGTGCCTACATATTTTCGTGTGGATATACAACGCCTTATCTGCATCTAATTCAACTTTGTTGGATATATATTTTACATTCTCTTGTATAAATTTTACCTCACTCTTGATCTATCTTTTTTGTTTCGTTCTATATCCCCTCTCTAGTGGTGTCAAATGCGTCATGTCAAACATAATTCATTATACAATTTCATTTGCCAATTCAAGCCTCCACGAACTCATGTTGCTCGACCCATCTTGAACGTCTACTCCTTTTTCACATTGCGTACTGCTACATTAATCCTCCATTCACCAAGCTACCCCTTTTCGTTCATTACGTAATAGTTCAAGATATTTCTAAATGGCTATTTCTAGAATAGTTCGAGAGTCTTTGAAACAAAAGTCTTTTGAGTAATAAAGAGAGTTGCCAAGAAGGACTCAAAATGGAAAATGAGCCTAACATAGAAAAAAAAAATTCAATTATTGTGTTTTTCTTTCGTTGACTTGATTATTCTTTACATATTTTTTAAAATAAAAAATAATAATTACACAAAATTTCACTTAAAAAGTTAAAACACACTAGAATAGCCGAGACGAGACGAATCGGATCTAGCCTTCCTTATCGGCCCAGTTCCGAAGCCCACTAATTCAACAGATGGAATAAATCTAAAACCATCAGCGGCTTGAAACAATAAGAAGATCGTAATCGTGATATAGCAGAGTTTACCAATAAAATTCCGCAATCGCGTGAGCCACGCGCCCCGGCGGTACCCTCTCTCCCCTTAACCCTTCTTTCCCAACATGTTTACCGCACGTGCCAATTCGCCATCCGGCGCCCCCTTCGCCGCACTTACTTTATCTCACCCACTCGCCAAAATTATTAATCCTCTGTCTACTCTCTTCTCTGTCAAATCTTCAACCTCAGATCACCGTCGAAATTACCATAATCGCTGATTCTAGATCCATGAGCGATTTTATGGAATCGTCGACGCCGGCGCGTCAGGTACCGTTCCGAGAGGATTGTTGGACGGAGGAGGCCACTTCGACGTTGGTTGACGCATGGGGCCGCCGTTACTTGGAGCTCAACCGTGGGAATCTCCGACAGAAGGATTGGCAGGAGGTAGCTGACGCCGTTAACGCACGCCACGGTCATACCAAGAAGACGCACCGCACCGATGTTCAGTGCAAGAATCGAATCGATACCCTCAAGAAGAAGTATAAGATTGAGAAGGCCAAGATTGCTGAGTCTAATGGAAACCTAACCTCGTCATGGCCTTTCTTTTCTCGTCTTGATGTTTTGATCGGCTCTAATTTTAACAAGCAGCAGAAATTTACGCCATCGCCTATCCCGTTGGTGTCTCAATCGACGCCGTCGTTGCCCCTGCCGTCGCCTCCGATGGCTGTTCCGTTACCGTTTCGTAATTTGCCATCTGCGATGTTTCCTACGGCTATTTTGCCTCAGAAGCGTCCCTTTTCCTCTTCATCACCACCGCCACCAATGGTGGAGGAGTCGTATTTCAGGAGGAATTACTCTGCCATGGCTGCTGCCGCCGCTGCGGCCGAGGATGCACCTGATGCAGAGGATGAGGGAGACTCGGGTGGGGATGAAATTGAAGTGAGCGAAGAGAGGGGCGCGGAAGTGGAGGAGGGAGATGAGGGGATGAGGAGATTGGCAAAGGCGATAGAGAGGTTTGGAGAAATTTATGAGAGGGTGGAAAGCATGAAGCAGAGGCAGGTGATGGAGCTGGAGAAGCAGAGGATGCAATTCGCCAAGGAATTGGAGGTTCAGAGGATGCAGTTATTTATGGATACTCAGGTCCAACTCGAGAAGATCAAGCAGGCTAAGCAAGCTGGATCTTCTGATGGTATTGCTTTGAATCTTGTATTATTTCATGAATTTTGTTTGTCAAGTTTGTGACTTGAAGTATATTTTTGTGAGTTCGTTGTCCTTCATAATAGTTTGTCAAATGTTGCATATTTTAGGGGATTGAGTAGCAGATATTATAACTTCTCATTAATCTCTTTAGAAGCTTATATTATATTTCTGTGTGTCAAAATTGGGTTTGTATATTTTGCACTTGGTGGTTTCTTACATTAGATGAGAATTCCTAAAGAATATGGAAGATATCTACCTGGTGTTGAAGTTGAGTTCCAACCTAACTGACACCTTAGTGTCCTCAAATATTTTTTACACATTAAACATTTCTTGTTTCATTATGGTTTCTAGCTATATTTATTACTGTTGCATGGCATCGGGGTGGTTTGATAGGTTTAGGACTGCATGAAAGTTTGTGCTTTAATTGCTATAATCCTGACTATATGACTGGTGAGCTATATCCATTAAATTAAAGTGTATGACCATTCCTTTGACTCTTGATTGTATTTATGCTTTTTATTCAACGAAACTATAATTTTTTTTTTTTTAATATTAACCAACCCTTAAGCTTTACATGCTTGAGCTTTTAACTTTTAAGAAACTTTAGATAACCCGATTTTTCACTCAAGTGTACAATGATATGTGTTATGGCAATGAATTAAAGTTGGTCTTTTACACTGCACAGTGTTAGTTCTGTGCCGTATTTATCTCCATGGACATTGATGCTCTAACACGGCAATGAAGTAAAGTTGGTCTTTTACACTGCACAGTGTTAGTTCTGTGCCGTATTTATTTCCACGGACATTGATGCTCTCAGTGTAACTTTATGTCGAAGCACTTCAAATAAAGAGGCTGAAACTAATGTTATGGTTTTTGGCATAGCAGGAGGTTGAGCATTTCCTTGCATTTCTTGTTTACCTGGTTGAGTTTTTCTGTGTTTCTCTTTTCATTGTTTAGATTGCTATTTGTATCCAATACAAAGCTCTAGTTTGCTACTTGCTTTGAAATTGTTTTTCCTTTTTCTGTCATGGAATAGAGGTTTTCCAAATTCTATGCTAAGGGAGAACAACCCCAAGAAAAATCAAGTTACTTGCAATTACTACCTACCAAATAACTTCACTCTTAAATGAAGACTGTTGCTCAGGATGTCATGTGCCTTTTTAGAATAATATTTCATATATTAAGAGCCCGTTTGAGCCATGTCATTCCAAAAAAATACATTGTTTAACAGTGATTTGACATCATTTCAACCACACATTTTTCAATAAAATAATATTACACGCGGATCAAAAACTTTTTCTTATATTTTAACCACTCATTTTCCATCAATACACTATTCAAGAATGCATTATTACCAAAATAATGTGGCTTAAACACCCCCTAAGACATGACTATTTCTTGTTGGTGGTTTTGTGTACTTATCTATTATTGTGAGCTGGAATTTAATTTGTTTGAAGCTTTGAACAACATTAATCAACAAACAATGAATTCTCTTAAGCGTGAAATGAATCTCAATATAGATTTGTTAGCTCCATTCAAATGCTCTATCTTTAATAGGGATGACTTTGTATTATCATAATTTGATACAATAATTCTAAGGTATGGGTTTATCATTCTGCATGCTTGACTTTTGGGAAGTTCGGCAAGGACTTTTCACATGGTGACGATGAATGAGGCCGAAGCATCAAATCAATAAAGATGAACCCTGTGATGACTGACTTCTTAGGTCAGATTATGGAGTTCAATTGTTGGATTTGTGGACAGCCCCTTTAACAGAATAGTAGTGTTGAAAATTGTGTCGACTCTCTAAAACTTTGCTGATAATAGATCTAACTTATGGTAGAACTGTAGAAACTTTGTACTTCCATATGGCTGTGAACAAAATATTTTTCCTTTGAGCCCTTTTGAATTTTCTTCTTCAAACTGTGTGGCTACCTACTCAGCTAGTTTCAGGCTTCTCCCAAGTTCAGTAGTCTTCTTCTTGACCATAAGAACCCTTAGTGCCTGGAGTTTTAAATAATGCTAAAGATATCAGGATTCTTTGCCTTTTCACTTTCCGATGATGTTTCAGTTTCAATTTGGCTTTTTCATTGTTCAGCATGTAGGATTCACCTATACCTCGGCTATAAAATTTGTCCTCCATGCCCTCGTCCTCCATATGATGAAAAATGATTTTTCTGAATCTAAGAAGAGACTGGACTGATTTCTCAAATAATAACTTGAATATGTTAATAATAACTTGAATATGTTTTTTGGCGATGATTTGAAGAAGTTATTTTAGTTAATTGTTGGACAGGTACCCCTTCTACTGGACTATAAAAGCAAGGGATCCAGAAACTCCATAAAAGATTCAGAAGTGCATGCCATTAAAATTGCTCGAATATGCTGAAAAATTAATTGGGAATGCAAAAATATTCATTTGTATTGGCCTGAATCAGTTCGTGGAGAAGGATATAGGTTTTTTATGTTTTTGTGTGGGGTTCATTTTTAGTTACCTTAACTATGTGGAGTGATGGTTTAAATTATTCAGATTATGAAGGCATGTCAACTTGAGTATCCTTTTCATTCAATGTTTTGAATTCTTTGGTAGAAGGTTGAGCTTGTGTGTTTGAATGATGCAAACTCTGTATTGATCGCGCAGCTTGAAGTTATGAAACCTAATCACGTGGCAACAAGATGCAATTTGATGTTGTAGTGTAGTAGTGGCCAATCATACTCTCTTAGGTACATCTAGTTGTTTTTGACCTGTTTATATTAGTGCAACTTTGATACTCATAATACAGTTTCTTAAAGGCTTTACTGTGTTGTGATGCAGATATTTATAGTTAGCTGTGAGGAAGAGAACTTGATGGCTTTTGGAGTTGAAGCACAAATAGCTTTTGCGAGTCCTTGATGATTTGCACATAATTTCTGTCAATATTACTATAAAAACATTGGATTTGGCAAATTTTCAACAGAGAACTTTCTGTATTCTAGTGAATAGAAGATTGTCTGTTATATTGTGTCTGAATTTTATTAATAACTTAATTATGCAGTTAATTTAGTAGGTTCTATATCCTTGATGTCTCTGTATGCCAAACTCTAGTGCCTAAGTTTGGCCTGCTGAAACTTAAAACTTACGGTGCATTGTTCTAGTTAAAAATGTTGATTTCTTTTGTATTTTTTCTACATTTTCTTGGAAACATGAAATTATGAACATTTACATGAATTTTTCTCAATATGCATAGCTTATGTATTGGCCACACACCTTTTTTTTTCCAATATTCTTTGTTCAAATTTTCTGCTCCTTCCAGTTTTTTCTTAATAGGCTTTTGTAGTTGCTTCCCCCCGCCCCCCCTCCCTTCCCAGCCTCCCCCCTGTTTCTGTAGCATCCCTAGCTTGTTGAAGATAACATTTTTTTTTTCTCTTTTACTTGTATTATAGAAATGTTCATTTGTTACGGACTGAACAATCCATTTTGCAGCTAGATTTTAGTCTTTTATTGAGATACAAGATTTATCTAGGTATACAATAATACATCAGTATCACTTAGAAATCTTGATGTAGCCAACATGAGAGGGGTCAGAAACCTTGATTAAAGTGCCAAGCACTGGTACCATTAAGCACTTTGAAGACTCCATCCTATAGAAGAATCCCAAGCATTTGCAATTTTTGCTACACTCGTCTCTGCACTGGGCTAGCTTCATGGGTCCAGACCCTTCATTGTATGCACTAGTGAAGTGTTCAACACCATCAACCTTGTAGTAATCTGCATTTGAGCCACCTTTGCACGGTGGGAGCATCGGTTCTGTGCAGGCAGTGCTCCATCCTAGCAAGCCCTGAGGCCTTGGGCATGCTACACATTGATCGTGATCGCATACTCCTAATGATCCACATCTTTTAGGCAGTTGGCATTCGCTTGCTCGGTCATTATCCCGGTCGAAGAGCATGTATGTTACCTCCCAGGCACCCCAATCCACGTTCGTATTGTACGTGTACATTCTTAGGTTACCATCAGTGTCAACTCGGAGCATAGTGTAAGTGCTATTGTATTTGGGTCTAGACAGTATGTTTGTCCCGAAGCTATTTGAGTTGCTTAGATTGAATCTAAACCCGAGCTCGAATGCGAAAGTTCCGCCATACTCTGGTTCACAATAGAAACCAAGGTAAGCCAAAGTGCCTTTCCCATTTCCAAACTCGTTCGATTTGTAGTAAAGCAAAGGCTTCTGTGAATTCTTGGTTTGATAATACATGGCCCAATGCCTTTGCTCCATGACGAAGGCATACGGTCCACTAGAAGGTTCGGTGATCGACAACCGGCTCACGAGCCTAGTTGGGCCACCGGAGGGTTTCAAGGCTTGGCCCACCAAGAGTGTATCCGATGTATAATTAAAGCTTTGCCACACATATTTACCTTTACTATCGTACAACACCAAGTTGCCATTTGGTAGCAAGTCTAGACCAAGGACACCCTTATTGGCCGTGTTGGTTTGCCAAGCCACCGTGCCATCGACATCTGCCAAGACCAATTTCCATCACTATTAAATGTCAATGTTGCATTTTCCTGCACTGGCTTACCACGGTTGGCGTCCCAAACCCAACGCATGACAGACTCAGATCTTCGGTGACCCATTCGTAGTCCTAGAATAAAGGCATTAGGAGTGGCATTATAGAAACAAAGAGTAAAGGGATACTTGACAATGTCTAATGTGCGGTAGTCAGTTGAATACTCGACGAAGTATTCTCCTAATGAACCTTGGTTAACATACTTGAATGTTTTTGAAGGTGGAACAATCGCTTTAGTCGCAATAGACGAAGTAAGAAATGTGATAAGAAATGGAAGAAAAAACGAAGGAGCCATTGTTGAGGTATGTTTTTGAATTTAAATAATGTGTATGCATGTATTTATAGGGATATTTACATTACACCACTTGCCATTTTCGATGGGCTATCAGAGGTATTTGGATATTAAGATTGACTCTGGCCAATTGAATCAAGCCATGAAGATAATTTACATAATAAATAACGAAATGGCCGTTTACTATGTGAATCTTATCCTTAATAGGTCGCATCGGGAAAGGCGCAGTGTTCCGAAATGTGATTTAAAGAATGGTTCAATGAGATTATCCAAGCTAACAATATAAAAAAGGTAGACAATAGAAAGACATTTAATTGAAATTTTATACTTATATGATTTTATTTTTGTCAATAATTCCCTTAATCTTTTAGTGTATATTTGACAAAGTTTATAATTACTTATCATAGTGCTTCTTTTACCTTCAAAATAGAGAGAGAAAAAAATTATAAATAAAATGGAGTTATTTGTTGAGGAATTAAAGTTATATGTAAATCAATATTACATATTGTTAATTTGGGTGTATATATATTTGGAGTTTTGGACACTAGAAAATTTATGTAACAAATTATGTTGTAGATCTCGGACACAAGTTTAATTAACTAAATTTTGTTACCATGGTTTGTTATAAATATGCACACCCTCCTCATAAGTTTAACTAAATTTTCTAATTAATTATTGAAACATGTAATTGAATTATGGATTAATCTTGTTGTACATTACCTTGTATATAAGGGTGTCCATGTCCCGGCGCCTCGGCGTGGGCCCGTGCATGGCAGGCGCCTTGGGTGACCATTATGGACACTCTTATTTACAAGGTGATGTACTACATGCTCCATGAATTATTATATGATATGAAATCTATATTTATGTTTGAATCATTGAGGCCTTCTCAATTTCGATTTTCAGGAAATATACATAACTATCTTGTTATTTTATTCATTATCAGGAAGTATACATGTTGCATATATAATAAATTAGCATAATTAAGCCCCCATTAATTTTGATCATATTGGGAGAATAGTGCTTTTTGAAAAATTGATGGTTGTAAAAGAATGAAAAGTTTTTGATTTACATGTAATATTATTTTATTGAAAATTGTGTGGTTAAAAATAGAATTGATAAAAATTTAATTTAATTTAATTTGATGAGATTTAATGAGGGCCAAACAGGGGCTAAAACGAGTTTAGAATTTGATTGTATAGCAGTACCAAGCCGTAGAAGAAAACAAGCTGCCGCATACCTTAATTAAAATTCTATGCATTTTAGCTCAATTTGACTATTATTATTTCTCTCAAGTTGTCAGTATAATTATTTCTCAAGTTGTAACTATTATGGGTATTGAATTTGAGCTCTTCCGTTTGGCCATTAGGACTTTTAGGGGATTTAACAATGAGCATTTATTGATGGAAAATTTAATAAATCTTACTACAAATTACTAAATAATGTTATTCATAGTCAAAGACCGTAATAATTATCCTATGTGACAACTTGTTATTTGAAATATTAATTTTCTATAAGTATGTTGCCTTAAATTACAAGAAAATAACGTTTTATATAACAAGTTGCCTCACAATACGATTACTACAATCGCTATCTATGAATATAATTACTCCAAATTGCTTGACTGATTTGAGAGTTAAAGGACTTTCACTAGACAACCCCAATAGCACCTTAGATGTGCGTTCTTTTGTAAGTAAATCCAGCCAGTAAATCAATTAAAGATTTTTATTTTTCACGTTTTGAATATTAATTGATTTTGATGTCAATGATGCTTATCTTTACTTGACTTAAATGAGTTTAATGCAACTTAGATCAGACCTTCGAACTCAACGGTGATTGTAAAAATACTTGATAATTCCTATATTATCTTCTTGTTAAATGGTGATTAGAGGTGCTTACAAACAAAAATTAGATAAATTGAAATAGGAGTTATCTAAGAAGTTTGTAATGAAGGATTTGAGTGTTGCAAAATAAATCATTGGAATGATGAAGTCATGAAATTATCATATGAAGATTACGTGAAGAAGGTTCTAAGCAAGTTCAAAATAGATGATGCAAAACTAGTGAGTACTCCTTGACTAGTTACTTCGAACTATCAAAAGAGCTGTCACTCTTTATGGAGCAAGAGCAAGTATACACGATAAAAGTGCCATGATAAGTGTAGTTTTTACACTTATTTGGGATCGTAAAGGATGATGTTTTGTTATTTTTAGACAAACTACTACTTAATTTGTTAATTATTGCTTTATTATGAAAAGTTCATGTTTCGAAGAAGAATTGGAAGAAAGAATGGAAAAGGGGTAAAATGAAGCAAATCCAAAATTTGAGGACTAAAATGCAAATAATTAAAAGTTATTTCAGACCTCACGATGAAGATTTGAGAGTGCCTTGGTCAATTAGATGATGAAAGAAGTCAAATAGATGAATTATAGTCAAAATATTATCATACATCAACTTTCAACGGAAAAAGTTATACTTCGAATTTTTAGTCTCACATTGAGACCCAATTTTGGCAAAGAAAACTTTCGAATTGGAAAAATGATATACTTGTAGCTCTCTAAGTAAGCTTTCTAACGCATTTCGAATCACCCCAATCGGATATCGGGAGAGAAAGTTATAAAAAAAAAAAAAAAACTAAAAATTGTTTGGCTACCAGAACTTAGTCAAAGCGCATGCCCTCGCCTGCAGGAGAGGCGCGTGCCCCCAACCAAAAAGGAGGCGACTGAGGCACCCAAGGCTCCCAGGCGTGCGCCTCAATGTTAAAACTGGAAAAATTTAGTTTTCCTTATGTTATTTTGGTAAAGAGTCTTCTTGACATCATATAAATAGGAGAATACGCTCATATCATTGAGAACCTCACTTAAACCTAAAAATTCATAGACTCGGCATATTTTGGAGGCGAAGAACGAGGCTACATCATCAATATCAAGGGAATTGTGAAATATTCTTAAAAATTATCCATCCAAAATCAAGATTTCATTCAAAAAAATGGATTTCTTTACTATTTCCCATATTTCTTCGATATGAGTAATGTCTTTTTATTATTTCTTATATAATTAATAATTAGGATGGTTTGCTAAGTTTTTCATTGTATTGGATGAATGATGTACTCTATTGTTTGTTTATTTTAATTCAAGACAATTAATTTAGTATTTCATGATTTTTCTTTATTGGTTTTGCATTCTCATTGAACTATTTAATTGCTTGATCACCAATTAAATAGTAAGTTGCTTATTGTAGTGTAGGGAACGCATTAGCTGTCTGTTCTCAGGTTGGACAGTAAAGGTCAAAAGCTGGAATTCGAGAAGAGAAGACTCCCAAGAGCTTCTTGTAATAATTTATATAAGTCTAGAACGCAGTAAAATCAACACATGGATAATAGTATTAGGAATAATATCTATCGTATGTGTAATCATGTGTGATAAATCCTATAAATCAATGCATGTTTTTCATATAAATTTGGACTATGAATAGGATCAAGTCATGTTAAACATAAGTTTAATATGTCTTGGGAAAGAATATTAATAAAAGTGGATTATCGATGATCTTGAATGCATGAATTTACTAAATTATGAATTAAGAGTTGAATTAAATGGTAATAGGAGGATTCACGATTCCAATACAAACATCCGCATATTAAATAAATAGTTTATTTGTTTTGTTAGTTTAGGACTAGTACAAAGAACACATAAATCACAACTCTCTTGATATCATCACACTTCGAATTTAATAGCAGCTATTGAACTACAAATTAGACTTTATTTCTCATGGAAACGATACTCTTAACTCACAAATCTTATTACTTATACAATGATCTCATACGCTTACGGGTTTTCTACAAACAAGTTTTTGGCGTAGTTGTTTGGAAATAAGGGATTTAATTTTAGTTTAGTAGTTTATGTTATATTCGATTTTCTTTTTATTTGGCTACCCACCCTGATCTCTCTTATTTGGTATTCTTTACAGGTATCACTCAGTAGTGCATTTAGGATTCTGACGCTGGCATGGTAATAAGATTTTTGCAATAAATAATCTCGACATGAACTATAACGAAGAAGATATCTATTATCAATTATGCTATGGGATGCATTCTACTGGCTACTGCTTGAATACATGCACTGATCCTTATCAGCTCAAAATCCTACTGTTTAAATAATATTAAAGATGTTGAAACTTAGCAATTGACACATTTTTTGAATGCTACATGCTCGTGGGTGAGTGTATCCCTTCCAACACTCTTGTGGGAGTTGGTCCGTCCATGTTAAACAAAGAGGCACTTGCAAAACACTACACTGATGTTGCCAAGTTGGATGAAAACAAACTGTGTGTGGGAGATGGCATATTCTAGTATGAAATTAAAAGGTGGAGATATAATCCACTAGAGAAATTTGAAAGAAAAGAGTTCCATTGTCTGTGGATATAGATTGTAAACTAGCCATTCAACCCGAAGATATATCAATTATGGAAGACAAGAACAAAGATGATGAAAGTTCAATTACAAATGAACAAAAAGAATGGGAGGTAATTAATGAAGAAGACATTAACCCACATTCTGTCGATTTCATTGATTGTCCTATCATTGAATTTGTAAGTATGCCCAAAGAGGAAGAAGAAATCTACATAGTTGAATTTGAATCAGATGAGATAAGCAAGTCATATCACATTGGAAGGGACAAGGTTAAAACTTGTAGAAGCAATAAAGAATGGAGCAAAGTCAAAAGAGGCAAACTGAACAAGGCATCAAAAGCATTATTCAGAATTCCATGATGCCGAAAATAAAGTCAAGCTAATGACTTTAAACAAAGCTCTTATTGGGAGGCAACTCAATCTTTCTTTCATTTTATTTATTCTATTCTTTTAAAAAAAAATTAGAATAGTTTAAAATAATTTAGATTAGTTTTCAATCAATTTTAGAGGCTCATCATTCACACCCAGTTTCTCCTTATATCCCCTATATATTAGTTGATTTATCAGATGTTTGAGTTAAGTAACATGTGTTCTATGTATTTGATCTTTAATATTTTATTTGATAGCATTGTGTAGGAACATGAAGTCACAGAACCTTAAACCAACGTTGACCAAGGAGACAACGGAGTAATAGGAGAAGCTAACCATTGGATTACACACCATATCAAGGAAGTCTTGTCTTCATTTTTTTCTCACCCTTTATATGTGGATTTAGAATTTAAGACATTGAGGATTATGTCTAATTTAAGTTTGGGTATGGAAAATATGAGCTCTCTTTTTTATTGTGTGTGTTTTTGTATGTGTTTTATTTCTTTAGATATTACAAAAAAATCAAAAATATTTTTCTTTTTGTGTGCTTGCGTAAATTAGCTAGCCTGACTGGTAATGATGATTACATCGATCTATGAATGGTGAATATGTTGTATACTTAGATTAACGTTTGCTTTTCCATGTGAAATTTGATAAAAATTGAGCACGTGAATCAAGTTAAGCATTGTGTAGAAATGAGTTGATTTCATAATTTAATAGGTTGAAACGGTGGACTATAGATGCTACATCCAAAACCACTATATTTTACATCCTTAGATCAAATTTAGAATAGTTTGGGGGATTTCACCGTTGTATGAAGATTTTGAGATAAATGGAGGTTCCTTGTATGAAACTAAAAAAATATTGTGTTGATTGTCTAAGGTCAATATGATGAAATTGGGTGAAAGTCTCAAATTAGAAGTCGATTTACTTGGATAGGTGTTTTATAAGGGACATTGCATTAATCAAGGCATAAAAAAACGAAAAAAGAAAGTTAAATAAAATATTTTATTTGAAAAATTCTCGTCGTAACCTTTATGACTCGAGTTATTAAACATGTAAGGGTGTTAAAACCCGTCGTCCTAAAGTCAACTAACTTGGATGTCGTCGGCCTAAAGCTCACTAAAATGGTCGTTTAGAAAATTTAAGGGAGATAATGCTGCAAATAAAGACAAAAAAGTGTTGAAATGAAAATTGAGCAAAAATTAGAAAAAGTAGGTGCATGAAACAGAAGATGCATTAAATGCCTCAATTAAGCACCAAACACTTGTTGAAGAAAATTGACTTTTGATAAGGGATTATTAGCCTAGTTGAGTTCTGGAGATTGAAACAATCAAACTATGGAAAATCTTTATTTATTGATATATCGATTCGTAATTAGTGAGATTTACCTAAACTAGAGAGATAAGAATAGTATTAAAATTCAACCTTAGGTTACATGCTTGAAAAGAGAAAAAATAATAAGTTTGGGGGTGTATGAATCTTACGAGTGATGAAATGACATATTTGACCATTGAGGGTCGAAAATTGAAACTTCTTGTGAATTTATAATGCTATGCTTAATTCTTCACACACATATGTCAATTTTACATTAAAAAAGTAGATTTTAATTTCTGCATTGTGATTAAGTTGTACATAGATTTGATTTTATGATTTCAATCCTGAGATAAAAAGTAGGGTTAGCCAGCTAAATCTTTTTGCATTACTTGATTGATTGGCCACCAATTAGATAATTAGCATTATGTATTTGTGTATTGCTGTGTTTTAGTTTTGTTTGAAGACAAATAAAGATTCAAGTTTAGGGGTTTGATAAATGTAGTGTCTACACTTATTTGGAATCATAAATGATGATATTTTTTTATTTTTGGACGAATTAGTACTTAATTTGTTAATTATTGTTTTATTAGGAAAAGTTCATGTTTCAAATAAGAATTGAAAGAAAGAATAAAAAAAAGGGTAAAATGAAGCAAATCCAAAATTTGGGGACTAAAATGCAAATACTTAAAAGTTATTTCAGACCTCACGATGAAGATTCGAGAGTGTCTTGGTCAATTAGATGATGAAAGAAGTCAAATAGATAAATTATAGTCAAAATATCATCATACATCAACTTTCAACCGAAAAAGTTATACTTTGAATTTTTAGTCTCATATTGAGACCTAATTTTGGCATAGCAAACTTTCGAATTGAAAAAATGATATCAAAGAGGAATTGTAGCTCTCTGAGTAAGCTTTCCAACACATTTCGAATCACCCCAATCGAATATCAGGAGAGAAAATTATGATAAAATACTAAAAACTATTTGGCTACTGAAATTTAGTCAAGGCGCACGACCTCGCCTGTAAGAGAGGCACGCGCCCCCAACCAATAAGGATGTAACTAAGGCACCCAAGGCTCCCAGGCGTGCACCTCAATGTTAAACATGAAAAAATTTAGGTTTTCTTATTTTATTTTGGTAAGAAGTCTTCTTGACATCATATAAATAAGAGAACACACCCATATCATTGAAAACCTCACTTAAACATAAAAATTCATAGTTTCAACGTATTTTGGAGGCGATGAACGAGGCTACATCATTAATATAAAGGGAATTGTGCAAGATTCTTAAAAATTATCCATCCAAAATCAAGATTTCATTCAAGAAAGTGAATTTCTTTACTATTTCCATATTTTTTCGATACGGGTGATGTCTTTTCATTATTTCTTATATAATTTAATAATTAGGATGGTAGGCTTAGTTTTTTATTATATTGGATGAATGATGTACCCTATTATTTTTTTATTTTAATTCAAGATAATTAGTTTAGTATTTCATGACTTTTCTTGATTGATTTTGCATTCTCATTGACCTATTTAATTATTTGACCACTAATTAATTAGTAAGTTGCTTGTTGTAGTGTAGGAATACTCACAATAAAGCCATCTTTGATAGGCTATGATTTCCATGGAAAATGGAAAATGGAAAATGAATTCCACTTTCCCACTTTTGCCATGCTTGATGGCAAATTTTTTCCATTTCCTTCCATTACGCACCCATTTTCCTGTTTTTGGGAAGTTCCAATTCTTAAGGGTATGATGAGAATTGGTTTTCTAGGCAACTTTTTTTCTTTTTTCTTTTTCCTTTTTTTTAGCAATGGAAACAAATTATATCTCTAATTGTAAAAAATTGTTTTCCTTAAATTGACAATATTTATGAAAAGTAAAGCCAAACGAACACGAAAAAACACTTTTATTTCAAAAATTTTCAGGTGAAAAATTATATCATCAAATATAATAATTGATAATTTTCAGTAAACAATTTCTAGGCAATTCAATTCCCTGAAATTCGTTTTCTTTCCACCCAAATTTCATCTTTACAATCAAATAGACCCTAAGTCTAAAATGCAGTAAAATCAACACATGGACAATAGGTATTAGAAATAATATTTATGGCATATGCAATCAAGTGTGACAAATTCTGTGAATCAACATATGTTTTTCATATGAATTCGGATTAGGAATAGGATCGAGTCATGTTAAACATAGTTTTAATATGTCTTGGGGAAAGAATATTAATAAAAGTGGATTATCAATTGTCTTGAATACATGAATTTATTAAATTATGAATTAAGAGTTGAATTAAATGGCAATAGAGGGATTCACGATTCCAATACAAGCATTTACAAATTAAATAAATAATTTATTTACTTTGTTAGCTTAGAACTAGTGTAGAGAACATATAAATCACAACTTTCTAGATATCACCACACTTCGAATTTAATAGTAATTATTGAACTACAAATTAGATATTATTTTTTGTGGGAACGATACTCTTAACTCACAAATTTTATTACTTGTACAATGATCCTGTACACTTGCGGGTTTTCTATGAACATGCCTCGTGCCTCTGTTATTGGCAATCTTTTATAGTGCATGTTTGGTACTGATTTTTTACCCCAAAAAATTAATTTTTTGACCGTTATTTCACTATTCAAGTCGTCATTTTTTACTTCTTCTCTCACAGGTAGGATCCACTTTTTTATCCAACGATCAAAAAATCAATTCTCAAAATAACTACTGAACAAGCCCATAGATTTTATAGAAGTATTGAAATCCATTATATTATCAAATTTTATAATTTAGATAAAACTTGGCCATATAATAATTCGATGATCTCTTTTAACACTTTTTAAAATTTTCAAATGTAAAGAGACCCTAAAGTAAAAGCTCATAACTAAAGAACCAAAACGCTTGGTTGTCCAGATTGGACAAACTGAGCCAACTTTTCTTTAATTAATCAAAATAAAGAAGACTTTTATTAAAGTAATTGCATTATAAAACTCTAATTCAGATTTTATTTGCAACTGAAAGGCAGCACGATACAGTGCATTGCACTAGCAAGTGAGATGAAAAGGTAACTAAAAACAACTTAAGTAGGAGAATGCTATTTACAGACGTTTACTGTCGTAGTCGTCATACGTGACATATATATGACTGTTAGTAATTTGATGCGTAAGGCAATATAAAAACTACCACATTAATACATTAAATCACTAACCGTAATGCATTAAGTCACTAACCACCATATATATGCCCATAGAGTGATTGTGATAATAAGCGATTTCAAATAATATTATTCAATTAAATAGGCATTAGCAAGTTTTTTAGAGAGGTGCCTCATAAAATGAAAAGACATCAAGTATCAATTTATCCCTTTGGATTTTTTCCCTCAAAATATCTTTCGATTATTCTTATTTCTTATATTATTATTATTATTATTATTATTATTATTATTATATATAAATAATAATAATAATAAATTTTGAAACAAATATTGCTTGAATTTCGTCCAAACAGATGTGAGAATTATTGAAATCCACCAAATAAGAAGAAAAATCGAAATATTATCTATCAAAAGCAAGTGTAGGATTTTCAAGAATATTAAAGAGTCGAAACAAATTCTAATCAAATCACAATTTTAATTCAGTAGACAAATCTGAATAAAACTAAAAATTGCAAAAATGACCAAAATACTCTTAAACTAATTAAAAAAAAAAAAAAGTTAAAACGAACCCCCAAACGTTGACCCAAAAGTTTGATGTGCAAAATCGAAAAAAGCTTTCAAATTGTACTTGCTCCCAATAATTCGACGCGTGATCTGAAAGTTGTGCACATTTCATATGTCCTTTTTTCTTCTTTTTTTAATTACTCTAGAATTTTTTCTTCCAAGTGTTCTACGTTAATATTAGAGCATAAAAAGAAAGCAATGAGAATTTCTCACCGTCGTAATATATATGCACTAATTTCATTTTATTTTATCCTTGACTATGTCGTAATTAAATTAATATTTGGTTTCAATAGAAATATCACGTTGACCATTATTGGGATAAGGCAGAATAAACCATTTTATATTGTTTTATTTTTCCTGCCATTTTCTCATATAAAATAAGACCAAATGATTAAAAGAAAATACAAACCCAAGCCGGCCAAAAACTATAAAAAAAAAAAAAAGACTAACACCAGTTTATTGTAAAAAAAGACTAGATACATATAATTTTCTTTATTTTTAATTACGTTGGAAGAAGGATATGGAGAAGTGAGATCGAACCTCCAACTTCTATTTGAGAAGTTTTCACTTGAATCACTAGAGATTCAAGTGTTCTTGTCCATGTGGTCTTCTTTTGGTTCATTAAAAATAAAATAAATAATTTATACATGAATAAATAGTATCTCGTCTTACTGAATAAAATAAAAAACTCATTGCTCTTACAATCATATCTATCTCGACATCTCTTAAGTATTGACATGATAATTATCTTTACATTTTTATCTTAACATTGAAACTGAAAAATAATCTTTTAGGTAATACCCATTCCTTCAAATTGTTTTAAAAAAGAAAAAAAAGAATTTGTGTAGAAGTTGTTTTCAATCGTACATTACCCTATCTTCATTGTTAAGAAATAAAAGCAAATCCCTATGATCTTACATTCTTTAATAATTTATAGAAAGCAAAAAGGATTTCCATTAATCAAATCAAAAGACCTTTTGGCAATTCCCTTTATTTACTTTTATCTTTATGCTCCCACTTTCAAAATGCTTTGTATCTCACCCAACCCAACCTGATGTAGGGCCCACTTTAGAGTCTTTCAAACCAACAAGATTATGACGTGGATCATTATGTGGACAAAAAGTCCAACATTAACTTTATACTCTTTGCTCTTGGCGGCTCCCATACTATTATACTCTCTTTTTCTTTTCATTGAATTTTATGTCTAAAGTCTTGCATTTTATGCACTTTTTGCTCTTTCTCTTTTTAATTTAAGTTTATAGTCAAACTTATGAACCCTTCACACATTACTCAAACATATGGTATAATATCCAAAGTTTTATTAAACTCAAACGAACAAATCTATCTGCTCAAAGTTCAAACGAGTATTCAAAGTTTAATTTAAGCGTGTTTAAATGAGATACTATCTTAAAAATAGAATCTATTATTGAATACAGATGAAACAAATAAATAACATATAAAGGTTAGGACTATTTAGTGGTGGCTCTGCCCATGTACGCACGTGCTCGTAAGCTCACAAGCTGAGCCAAGCCGAGTCCACGAGCTCAAAATTTAAAAAAAAAAAAACATTTACTTTTTTGTTCATATTTTTTACGAGCTCATGAGTCATTCGCAAGCTTGACGAGTGCTCGGCTCATCGAACAAACCCCCAACTCGGCTCGGGCTTGTTTGGGTTTGTCCCGAAACGAGCCTGAGCTTTGACGAGTTGAGCCGACAAATTATTTGACCCTTTTGCCACCCCTATGGCTACTCTTAAAATTGACGTTTAGAATGAAATCCAAATCCTAATATCCCGCACTGGAACAATGCACTTTTTCTTTTGCTTTTTTAGGGCATATATTCACCGCTCACTCTCATTTGTGAGAAAGAGAGAGAGTCCCATTTATAGATATCAACCACCTAAGACTCCTTCATCAAACATAAACATTCTTTCTCACTCCAAACTCTCTCTCTAGATCTTTTTCGTAATATGGCTGAGGTCCAAGACAGCAACAGTTCATCAGGGATCAAGTTATTTGGTGCAACGATTGCAGTGCAGGAGAATGATCATCGTGGGAAGGATGACGATCATGCAAAAAAAGGAGATCTATCGGTAGAGAAAAGGCCAGACAAGATCCTCCCATGCCCCAGATGCAAAAGCATGGAAACAAAATTTTGTTACTTCAATAACTACAATGTTAATCAGCCAAGACACTTTTGTAAAGGCTGCCAAAGGTACTGGACCGCAGGAGGGGCCCTCCGGAATGTCCCCGTCGGTGCCGGTCGCCGGAAAGCTAAGCCACCGTGCCAGGGTCTGTTACCTGAAAGTTGCTTGTTTGATGCTTCTGGGATGCAAGTGCAACAGATGGAGTTTGATTACACGGTTGTGGAGCAGTGGCAAGTGGAGGAGCACGGCGGTTTCCTGCATCGTTTTCCGGCGAGCAAGAGGAGAAATACCTCTAATAGTCAAACTTGTTGATGAATGATCTTCTTCTTTGTCTTGTAGTTGGATGGGAAAAAAAAATATTTCTAGTTGCCCAATCTTCTTGACTTGTATACAATTTGTCCTAATTAAAATATTTAAAGAATTAATCCATGATTAGATGAACCATACAATTTGAATATTAAAATCAAAACAATAGATTAGGTGAATTTTAGACGTTGGTGATAATCATGAAATTCAATAGTAAGTTGAGCGGTAAAAGGATCGAAGAACATGGGTCCCAGCAATTAAGGGCTCCATTAATTAAGGTTGCAGGCATAAGAGTAAACTAAATTATTTAGGAAGGAACTAGATAAAATATTAAAACATTGGTTGTACTAATTAATTGACAAAATTAATACAAATATATATTATAGTATGTGAAATGAATATGAGAATATAAAATATGTAGATTGATTAATAATTGTTGACAATTAATCTTTTTCGTTTTATAGAAAATTAAGAAACTCTTTTAAAAATAGAACTATCGTTTTTAATATTTTGTGATCGTTATATAAGGACCGTTTATTTTAGTGTTACTTTTGTCACTGAATTTTAACGTGTTTCAAATCATCACTATGTTTCATTTATATCATTAATTCAGTTTGATATTCATTTTTCAATTGAAAACCTTATTTGTTTGTGTGCCAAGCCATCAATTCAGTTGGATTTTTAGTTGAATCCTATAATATGGCACACAAATATGTTGAAGGTAAAGTTAAAAAATTAACGCCAAATTAAATCAGTGGCCAAAATTATAGTAAGTCTAAAGTTTATTGATTATTGAGGAGATTAACCCTAATAAATAACCGTTAGTAAAAGGAATATTGCATTCTTGATATCAAAGGAAATTATTTTCCAAGGGATTTCCAAATTGACTTCAGTATTGGAAAAGATGATTAATCAAACGAAAAGACTAATAAAGATTCTTGAAGCAAACATTCTCGAGAAAAAAAGACTTGGGTTATCATAGTCAAGAAACTTAGCGATTAACTTTAATAATCTATAATAGTCCATAGTACAAAAAGCTGAAAATCAAAGAGATTGGGGAAAAAGAAAAGTAGTGAGTTGAAGCAAATCAAGTATGAATTGGAAGAAAGAGTACAAGTCAAAAAGGCAGGTGCTGGACTTTCATGTTGTTTGAGATACTTTTAGACTGCTTTTGTTTCAAAGTTGACATGACAACTTGTAAAAAATTTATTAGAAAGTTGCTCTGTCAATAGAAATATCAAGGAAAATGTTGGTGTACACTTTAGTCCTGCTTAGTAGCAATTTTTCATCCAAAAAAATAATTTTTTAACCATTATTTCACTATTTCAGTCGTCATTTTTTACTTCTTCACTTATAAATATTTCTATTTAACGGTCAAAAAATCAATTCTCATAATCACTATCGAACAAGCCTTTAGTTTGATAGCCCTCTAATAGGGGTGGAGCCCATAATTATAATAGGGGATGATATAATCGTGGACTCCACCCCTTACTAGAGGCTGTTAGTTGGAGTTTACATCAAAGGATGTACATATAACATTATTCAAATATCAAATACTATTTCATGTAGAATGATCTTAATAAAGCAGTCCAACATAGCCCTTGTTTGAGCCCCATTTTAGGGTAGGAATGAATTTTTGAATAGTGTATTGATGGGAAATGTGTGGTTATAATATATGAAACAGTTTTGGATTTACGTGTAATATTATTTTATTGTAAAATGTGATTGAAATTATGTTAAAATACGGTTGAAAAATGCATTTTTTCAAAAGAATGGAGCTCAAACAAGGACATAATGTACTGAAAAAGTTAAAGTTGCTTAGGGCTCCATCTTTAGATAGCAATGATGGTACTAACATGGGTCAGAATTCTTCCAATCAAATTTAAAAAATAAAAAAGAAAAAAAAAATGAGGAGTCTTCAATCTCTTTTTGACACCTCATCATATGTAAATCGTAACTTCATTATGTAGAAATAGCATTATTCAGATAATATATACAATCCAACTACACATACAGTGTAGTTGACATGCTAAGGTGGAAAATGTTTTTAAAAAAACCAAAATTCCCAAAAACGAATTTCTTTCTCGAAACCCATAACTGGACTCAACCTTTTCACCCCAAGAAAGAAATCCCAAATTCAAACCCCTCAAATCCTCTCCACCAAATTGTCTTCAATTTTCAGGCGGCATCGGAACCACTACCCAACTCCTTGCCACCTCCAATCATCGCATTGTTGAAAATTTACGTAATCATACGCAGCGGGAAATAAAATAAATTTCAATTCCCACCAATGATCTGTTTTATGTTTAGATAGAAATTATACATTTGTTGAAATCTGTAAACTCCTTTTCGTTTTTTTGTTCTAACAATCTCGATCTGTCATCTACAATTGTTCAATTATCCAACCTATAATGGAGATCCACACAGATAGTAAGATTGAGAGATAACCAGAGTTAACTTTTCTTGTGCTAGTAAGAAGAATGAAAAATCTCTACAGCTTGAAGCCCTAGCTGCTTCTTTATATAAGTCTAAACGGGTTTGACCTGTCTCCTAACCCGGTCCAATATTTAATGAACACATTTAATTAAATTCGGTCCATGAATTAATTAATAGAATTAATTAATTCGGGCCTATTAATATGCAATCCAATTAATTAATTTATCCAACGCTTATTAAATTAATTAATTGATAAATCTCAATCTTCTAGTTTTCATTTTGTGTGTGACCCATTAGGTTCCCAATTACGATGCCTAATGATGCGAATCATTATTTTTATCTAATCAAAATCGATAAATTAAAACACCTTTTTTAATTTATCGTCAATTCACATTTGTCATCCTAAATTGACATCTAACAATGTGTCAAGACAATACATATAACGTTGTATGACAAAATCAAATTTGTTCATTTATCGTGAAACTATAATCCCTTCATCAATATAATCCGATCAATTACGAAATATGAATAAGTCTCAATCTCAATTATCGATCATATATTTCATTCTACTATTAAGTTAATATAAGTGGAAAACCCATTTTTGACTTATGAGTACATATTGGCCAAGGATTTCATTATTAACTTAATTGAATGAAATATAGATCATAATCTCTTACTATTTAAGAGTGACGAATCATCTATTGATCATTCACAACATTCATACGATTCTTAACGTATTCGAATAATGCCATATTAGCGGCCCTTGGCAGAATAACATCCAATATCACCAAAGTATGACTCCCCTCATATAAGGCATTATGATAATCTCAAGTCAAATGCTCAATTCCACAACCGAACGTTAGAGATTAGCCACTAACAATTAAATAGTTATCCATGTAGAATCTTTTCGCGGGTTACCAATGTTTTGTTCTATAACAAATAAAACAAAACATTCATATGTTAATTTAAGTGTCACCACACTTTAACTTGTGAGATCAGTTATTTATTTCATAAGTAAGAAATGATATACGTGATGGTCTATCTGTAATAAAGATATTCGTATCTCGTTATTACTTACGATCATGGATTATTTAAAATTCAATTATACGTAATTTGTATCTCACAATCACAACACCTTGTGATTAACAAATTACTAAAATGCGAATCTACGGAATCTATTATTTAATATCGTTAAATAGAATATTGATTTAAATAAATTATAGATCTTGTCAAAATAAATGCATTAAACATATAAAAAGTATTTACAACCTAAATTGATTGAATTTAGGGTATAACACTTACAAACTCCCACTTACACTAGATCAAATCACTCATGTGTTTAATGTCATAAGCGTCTACATGACGATCATGCTTATATTGTGACAACAGGTTCATCAATGGATCTGTAATATCATCATCCGTGGGAACTCGCTCTATTTTCACGTCATTTCTTTATATAATCTTCCTGATGAGATGATATCGTCTTAACAAATATTTAAATAGTTGATGAGGCCTTATTTTCTTCGCTTGCGCAATGGGTCCATTGTTATCACAATACAGAGGTATGTGATCAACAATGTTAAGAACAACTCCAAATTCATTAATGAACTTTTTGATCCAGCCAGCTTTCTTCGCTGCTTTAGAAGCAGCAATGTACTCAGATTCTGTTGTTGAATCAACGATTATCTTCCGTTTGAAACTTTTCCAACTAAGCACTCCATTGTTGAGAGTAAACATATATCCAAATTGAGATTTGCTATCATCCTTATCTAATTGGAAGCTAGTATCAGTATATCCATAAACCTTTAGTTCATCTCCTCTATATATCAAAAACATATATTTAGCCCTTCTTAAGTACTTAAAAATGTTCTTAACTACTATCTAATATTTCTCACCATAATTTGCTTGAAACATGCTCATTATATTTAGAGCGTATGAAACATTTGGTCTCATATAGAGCATCTCATACATGATAGATCATATCGCTGATGCATAAGGAATATTTTCCATGGGATTCCTCTTATCATGTGTTTTATGACACATATCTTTTGAGAGGTAAATCCCATATAACATGGGATACAATCATCTTTTGGATTCTTCCATGTTAGACTAGGTTTGATTCTCATTTCTTCAAAATACGTTTTTCTCTATTTTCTTTTCAACCACACATTTTTCATTAAAATAATATTACACGTAAATAAAAAAAATTCTTATTTTTTAACCACATGTTTTCCATTAATTTACTATTCTAAAATGCATTTTTATCACAAAAATGGGGCTCAAACACTCTCTAAATCTTCTCAAAATTTTATCTATGTACACGATTGAGATAAGTCAAGCAATATTTTGATCTATCTCTATAGATTTTAATTACCAAGATATACGTTGTTTCTCCCATATTTTTCCTGGAGAAATTCTTTGACAACCATAATTTTACTGATTGAAGTATTTTGATGTCTTTTCTATTAATAATATGTCTTCTATATCTAATATTAAGAATACGATAATGCTTCCACTTGTCTTCTTATAAACACACGACTCATTTTCATTTTTAATAAAATCAAACTTGTTGATTGTCTCATCAAAATGAAGATTTCTACTCCTAGAGGCTTGCTTTAACCAATAAATGGATCGATTAATCTTACATACCTTGTTGGCTTCTTTGTATTCAAAACCTTCGGGTTGTTTCAATTTTTTTATACGTTGCATATGCTGTTTTGTTAGTTAATCATAATGCTATTGTTTAAGAGTTGGGAGATTGCTTTCATTGGTTGTAGAATAGGATGGAGGTAGGGCGGATGAGAAGATGTATTTTGATTAGGCGGTAGTACTAGTGCAGGGGCCAAGGTAAAATTACAAAAGAGTACAATGTTTGAAATGCTGTTAAATTAGTTCGTTGTAGCAGCAAATTTTTTTATCAGTGAGATCATTTGCTACTTTTGTTGTTAGTTCATTCATGGTATATGCTAAGAAATTTGGGAGTGGTAGTGATAGTGATGATGGTGATGGAAGGTGAAGAAGGCGACAATGGAATGTGGGTTTTGGTTTAGGGGGTTTGGGTAGAGTGGGTAGATATGGGTTGAGAAAGAAGAAAAATGATTTGAAACTCGTTTGTACTCTTTTTAAAAAATTAGGATTATAGTTACAATTAGTTCTTCGTTTTTTTTATTTTAGTATTTTGTTTTTTTTTAAAAACAAGAGGGCATATTTGTATTGTTCCATCTTTTTATTGAGAAAATAGATGGTAAGTGCCTTTTTTGCCAATTTCAAATGGGTGGGGGGGGGGGGGGTTTTTGTTTTTGCCCAACATGTCTAATAGGTGGGAAGTTTACTACACATGATCAAGTTTGTAGGGGGTTTTCAACTATGAACTTTAACTAGGGGTTTGTCTGCGAATTCAAGAAGAGAGTGGTAGTCCAAGTTATTGTCTCCAAGGCATGTGTTTAGAATATGTATTCTGCTATTTATATAAAGTGTGTTTACAAATTTGGTTGACAAAATGAGTGTTGGTAAAATTCAGGTCGTTGATTTCCAAGGATTTAAATTTTTTTTTTTTGAAATGATTGGTGTACATATTACTTTGTCAACCAACATTGTATATATAGTATAACTCTTAAAATATATGCCGTTTGAGTCCCATTTTGAGGAAAATAATGCATTTGGAATAGTAAATTGATGAAGAATGTATGGTTAAAAATTAAGAAATTTTTTTGGATTATGTGTAATATTATTTTTTTGAAGAATGTGTAGTTGAAAAAAAGTTTTGAAAAAATGAATTTTAAGAAGAATGGAGATAAAACAATGGCTATGTGTAACTATCTATCGTGTTTTGACTTTCGACCTTGCTCTCCATCAATTTCACACATATAAAAAATGTTTGAACATCTCCACAAGACTCTTTATTTATAAAGAATGGAGTATCGTTAAATTTAGATAGTCAAAATTTTTATGCACTTCAACAAAATTTTTTTATTATTATTTTAACTCTTTGTTTAGCCTTTCTTGAAAAATATTTATTGATTTCTCTTCATATTAGCCTATGGTTGGGCTCCATTAAAATTAAATTTTGGTAAAAAATGTGTTTCGGAATAGTGATTTTTTTAGAAAATGTGTGGTTTAAAATTTATATAAAGTTTTGGGTTTATATGTGATATTATTTTATTGAAAAATATGTTGTTGAAAATAAGAAGTACAAAAATATATTATTACAAAATGGGGCCCGGACGTGAGCTTAATTTAACACAATTTTTATATATTAATAACTAATCAATTTAAATGTGATTAGAACAATTTAAGAGCAGAATATTGAAAATTGTAACTTATTAAATGCAATTCTATACATTAAAAATAGAAAGTAAGTTTGACTCTCTAAATCTGGAGAATCAAACCTACTCTTTATTTTAAAAAGTTAAAATAAAGTTTTTTGGAACTTACTTTTAAACATTAGCTCTTTAAAATAAAAGGACATTTTATATTTAGAAAGATTCTTAGAAATGCTCTTCTATTTATAAATTACATGATATGCACTTGACGTAGAGGGTCCCATATATACCTAGGAGAGGTGATCGAAATTCTATTGACAACGTGTTCACACAAAAATTGAGGTCAACAAAAAATGTTTGTCCTTCAATTTATCCTTGTGAATGATCATCTTCCTTAATCAAAATATGTTGATAATTACTTTTATCGACTTCTAGAATAGGGATGGTAATTAGAGCTGTCAAAATCGAAAACCAAGGTTAATCGAATCGAATGGATTGAAAAAAATTGAACCGATGGCGCAATGAAATGTATATGATATTTAATTTTAATGCCCCGAATAACTTTTGAATTTTAGCATGTGATAGTTTTTGCCTGACAATTAACTTTTGCATAGGAGATTGTAAGCACTTTTGCATTTTATTATTATTCTTAAAATGATTTGAGTTGCACGAACTCTATTGCTTTTTCCTAGTGTGATATGAAGTTTCATCCCAGATCCCGTTAAGGGACAAATGATAAATTCCTTTTCATTGATTTCAAATTTTACTTAGAATGCTATTAAAACTTGGAATTCCATCTTAAATAATTAACTTTATTAACTAAAAGAGTCAAAATTGATATTTTTTTAATATATTATTTGATGTGAGATTTATCAAATTAATAAACTATCTCATGCTCCCCTCCTCCTATTTGCGTTCAATCACAACATAGCACAAATTGAAAGCGATATTTAAATAAATAAATATCTACGTTTTTAGTAGTTTCATTTTTTAGATAAATGATTAAACTCGATAATATATTTAGCCCTTGTTTGACATCAATTTTGTGAAGGATGAATTTTTAAAAAGTATATATATATATTTTGGAGAATATGTAGTTAAAAAGTAGAAAAAATTGATTTTATGTTAAGAATATTTTATTCTGAGAATGTAAAACTGAAAGTAAATATGAGAATTTTATTTTTGAAAGAATAGTTGCCAAACATAGGCTTAAATAGATGTGTATCTTAAAAAGAGGAAATTTCACGTAATGTTCATTTTCAGCGAGTCATTTGCCAAAATGTCCACAATTTTGTCAATGTCCATTTTCAAATTATGTAGACGAAAATACCCCTGTTAGAAATATTATTTTCACACAAGAATTCAAAATTTTCCATATCACTATTCATGTCATTCAACGTAGAAATGTCAATCAGCATTAAATGCCTGGGTTGGATAGGTGTGGGTCGATGTGGGTCGGGTTATGGGTCAAGTAGGTATGGGTTGAGTTGGATCGAGTTACGGGTAAAAAATAGAAAACCTGATATAACTCGACCCGAATACAAAAAAAAAAAAAAAAAAAAAAAATGAAGGCGGGGGGAATGAAAAAATAAAAGAAGCCCTAAACTAAGTCCTTTTAACTCTCACTCTCAGTCTCTCAATCTTTACTCTAACCCAACTCGCCGACAACGAGCATGTCCATTTCTCTCTTATTTTCCCAGTTGCCGTTTGCCCACCACACTTCAGAGTCCAGTGCTATAGAGTCAGTTTATTTCGTTATTTTTTTCACTTCCCCAAGTCTCCCCTCTTCCTAAATCCTAAGATTTGGCTAGTTTAACATAAATTGATGTCAAGGTCACTGAGTGTCTCTATTCTATTGGGCGAGCAAATACTAACTGTTGATACAATTTGAGATAAAAAGTGGTACATGTGAGATACTGTCAAAAAGGTTGAAGAGGTAAAGTGTTTAAAGAAATCAGGAAAATGATTGTACTTTCTGTTGTCCCTGTTATTGTATTTTTGCTTTTGAGATATAATCTATATGTGAACTAAATTTGATGCTGCTGGATGATAAATAACACTAGTACGAAGTGAAGAATACTCAATTTGAGGCATATTTCGCATCTGAGTTAGGCAATAAACATGATGAAATGACACAGATTGTGTTGCTATTATACACTCTTAAGACTGTTTGAATGCTCATCAGCAACTAAATGGCTTCATTTTCGCATCAAATTTGTTCTGCATCTTGTTGAGGGTTGCATTTGTATATTGATGGTTT
>NC_036252.1:13299586-13349793 GCF_002742605.1 Olea europaea var. sylvestris
GATCAACTATAAAATGGTTACATGATAGCTTCAGATCAGAAGTCAGGTTTGTTTTAATTTCAACAATTGAACAACTTAATTTAGATATGATATTTTATTAAACAATTGTATTGTAAAAATTATTTTTCTTGCACTGCATTTTAACAAGAATGTTATATTTGATTTCATTTGTACGTTCTCATAGTATTTGTTAAAGTATTGTTTTCATTTGTAGATGAGTATGACACACTGATATAATATTCCGGAGGAAAAACGTGTTCCGGCCCATATGTCGCAAGTGAGCAATACAAAATATATATCAGTTGTCATCAACAAATTGGATCCACAGCAAAAGCGTCAGTTGGAGGACAGTTGTATAGGACATGTTGCAAGGTTACCGGAGCTGAAACTATCTGCTCAATTAATTCATGAAATGGTAAACAGATCGGTGGTATGTCGAAAGCGGTTTGAGGCTTGGTTCAAGGTGAACCAAAGGTTTGCACGATTTGGACTACCGGAGTTCGCACTAATTACTGGCTTGAAGTGCAGTCCAGTGCCTAAAGGTGCCGAAGTTGACAAAATCCTAGAGAAAACTCATCTACAAGATAAAATGTTTGCTAATATGGACCAGATAACGTGTAGCGACCTGGAGAAAGCTTTTTTGAAATGTGCCAACCGTAACGATCGTTACAAGCTTGGGTTGGCACTAATTATTGAAGGGGTATTTAATTCAAGAGATCGAAATGTAGGAATAAATTCGACAACTCTTTCCATCGTTGACGACTTGGATTTTTTCAATGCCTACCCATGGGGGACAGTATGTTTTCAACTTCTCATCAAATCACTACTACGTGGATGGGGAAGAAAGGCGGACATGGTAAAAGTGAATGATTGTGATAGGATGACTTACACATTGTACGGATTCCCTCTTGCTGTCCAGGTATACATCTATTTTGGTTCATTTCAGTTCTTCTCATTGCTCATTGTTATTTATCTCCAAATATGGTTATTACTGTTACAAATGTCATGCAGATTTGGACGTACGAGGCAATTCCGGAGTTGGGAGCTCGATTCTCGAGTAAGACTTGTGACGATGTCCCGAGGATGTTGCGGTGGTCTGGCATGAAACAACCTCATTCCCGAACATATTCAGATTTTTTTGAGAAGACAAATGTAGGCGATTTACATACTTAATTGCCTTACACTACGCAATATATTTTTTTTCATTTCGCCTATTTTTCTTCTCCTGTAGGTGTACCTGTGGGCTACGCTGTGGGCAACTGCTGCAGAAGAATTACAGCCGTACTTCGTCGATCTAGTTCCGTTGGAAGACGCAGCCGACCCCGTTTTAGATGATCTTGTTGCTCAATCAATAGAAATACAAGCTTGTCCAGTTGACGATGATGTCATACGGAACGATGACAACAACCATCGACCAAATAAATCCCAGAGAGTCAACAAAGGTGGACCTCGTCATCGAGGTTTGCATCTGGTTGAAGGCAGAGAAGAAGAGTATGGGGATCCCATCGTTGAAAGACACGTGTCTTTAAATGAGATAAGAGTTATCTTGAATGAGCAATGGGAGGCATTTGAGAGCAAGATGGGGGATTTGAGGAAAGAAATAAACACAAGATTCGCTAGTCTCCAAAATGATCTGGGAGGTCATGTGTGTGGTTTGAGAAATCATGTCACTGATGAGATGAATGTTCTTCGACGAAGGTTTGATGAAGTTGCTACAGAAATTGGACAACACAATGTTGGTGCTGAGTGTGGTGGATTTGGTCATGACGACCGCAGTGGAGACGAGCCCCGATATGATGTTTGCACTCCCAATAATTCTGCAGACAGACAGGATGTCGGAGAGGCAACCGAACCAATTGTTTGCAATATCCCTGATGTGTCCATAACGTCAGGAGGTGGGGTTGGAGTACTTGGGTCAGTATATATTGCTTGTGATATTGTGAAAGAGGCACCAGCCGTTGTACCTACAGTTGGTGTGACCATTGATGATCAACTAGTTCATGATAGCATCATTTTTGGACCTTCGATGGCAGCTGATCCACCTACACATAGACCTTGATCGTTGAGGCTGAAGAACGCTAGTGTAAACACAAAGACGTCATACACATGATCTGGTCACAAGAGGGGTAAGAGGGATGCGTAGAATTTAGAGGTCTACCTATTTTGATTTATATGGTGGTTTTTCAATATGTATTTTGGTTTATGTCGTGGTACGGAAAATGTATTTTGGTTTAGACAGTGGTTTGCATATTTTTGTTTATATGGTGGTATGTAATATTTTGTGGATGTAAACCGGTGGTTGAAAATAGTTTATAACTTTATTATCTCATATAGTGGAGTAGGAGATGTCAATGTTCTAATGAAATGTGGAAAAATCCTATACTTTAGTTGAAATGTCGTTCTATATAAATGTACTGTCAAGTGTCCAGATTAGCAGACATTTAATGTCGAGAACAACACGTCAAATGTCAAGAAATGAGTGAAATGTCAAGAAATATATTGTTTCAATATAAATGTTAACGTCCCTTATATTTTTGTTTTCAATAATATGTGAACATATGTGTCATTTTGTGTAATCATGTATGTGGAAATAAAATAAACTTCGTGCTACTTAGCAGTTAGTGAGGAAAAATTGATTAACTCGATCAGTTTTAATAAATTAAAGAAATTTATCGAACATTTTTTTTTCAATATAAAATTTGAATTGTACAAAACGATAATATATTTTTTTTTGTGAATATAAAATTTTAATGGAACAAAATGAATTAAAAAGAAATTTATAATTTGTCAAATTACAACACAATAAAATTTAAAGAAACCACTGATATATATATATATATATATATATATATGGAAACAAAGGGAAAGATAGTGAAGGAGGGTCCCCAAAACAGAGTGAGAACTAGAACAAAAAAATTTGCTTATGATCAATTATTGTAACACAACAAAATGGTTATGAAATTTACTTTTTCTCGTTCACTCATTATCCTCACATTCACTCACTCTTCATACGTTTTAATTAATTTTAGCTCATTCACTCCCCCATCCACACATTTAGCTACAATTATTTGTCAAATTCACTCACTCTCTACACATTTTAATTCAAGTTTCATTCTCACATTCATTTAGCCGGAAACATTTTCCACATTCACTCAAAAAAGACGCTAATTTGGTCAGAAAAGGTAAGTAATTCAAAATTTGTATTTAATATTTGTGCTACTTAGCAGTTAGTTGAATATCTTGAAAGAAAAATATTTTTCAACTACAATTTACTCGAAAAAACTTGATCTCCGTGTCACGAAGAGCAGCATCTCCATGCTGCTCTCCGTGACACGGAGTGTCACTGTCTCCGTGACACTTCGAGAGTGTCACGGAGCAACTCTCTAGTAGAATATTTTTTTTTTGGTAATATGTTTTATAAACAAAAATATCACATTTTGTTTAAAATATTAATTTTTGATTTTAATTTTGTTTAGTATAAAGACGTGAAAAAAATTATATTTGTTTGGAAATATTAATTCTTAAATAATTAATTGTACAATTAACAGTAATTTGTTTTACTATAATAGATGTGTACAATCAAATGAAAATATAAATTCTTGAAAAAATTATTACAGTTCCTTAAAAGTATTAATTCTTGTATAATTGATGCAGATGTCTTTAGAATACGTTCTCTCTCTGGAACAATAGTTTTCTGCTACCATCCTTCAGTATCCAAATCGTCAATACGTTCAAGATTTTATAAATTTCATAGATGCAAATCAACAATGTTATTTGATGTGTAGTAATTTTTATGGATTTATATATGGAGCTGTTTTCAAAGGAGACGAAGAACAATTTACTAGTAAGTTGGTACATGAATTTATAATGAGACTTGTGCATTGTGGCAAAAACAATGAAGTTTGGGTTCGGTTAGATGACCATCTTACTAGGTTTGGCTTGCAAGAATTTTGCATCATTACTGGACTACCTTTCCATGAACCATCCGTAGAAATTGATTATAATAACCATCGTCTTAGAAATCAATACTTCAATGGCACAAAAAAAATTAGCAATAGGATGCTTTTTGAAACTTTCCACATGTGTGAAGATACAAAAGATAAATTTAAGTTGGGATTAGTTATGTTGGTTGAGTGTGTGTTGAAACCGACTTCACGACAAGTTGATTATAGAACTCTGGACATGGTTGAACATCTGGATGAGTTCCTTACATATTCGTGTGGCCGAATAGCATATTTCGTTTTGTTAAATTCTTTGAAAGAGTCACAATTGGAAAGAATAATAAGGATGCAACAGAGTGGACAGACAGAATGTAAGTATGCATTACAAGGTTATCCACTCGCATTTTAGGTATTATGTTCCTATTCTAATTACTTACGTATTATGTATAATTTCTTTGTACAAAAAATAAAATTTATACATCACATTTCTCTTTTTTTACGTTACAGTATTGGATATATGAAGCGTTTCCACAAATTGGACAAAAGTTTGGTCGCCGTAAACACAGAATGGTGCAGATTCCACGAATCTATAATTGGAGGCCTAATACTATACTGAAGGAATCGGTTGTTAAGCAATTTTTGGATACTCAAGATGTATGAATTTTTTATTTTCAATGTACAATGACATTCGCATTTTATTATTAATAAGTTCAATTAAACAAATGGATTCTGATAGTTTGTTATGATTACAGATCGAAGTCATTCCAGTGTTGCAGCCTACAGAGGAAGAATTACAAACACTTTGGTACACAAATCTTTCTCTGCCGGCTGACGATGAACATAATATATTAGATACCATTGTCACTGGAGAAGTAGATAATGTAGTACCACAAATATCGGATAACATCCGTGTGCAAGAAACGACCAGTCGTGGCACATCGAGAACTTCAACTGGAGTTGGGCCTAGTTCTGCTTCTGGTGCCTCCAGATATGTAACTGAAGATCGATGGAAGAAATGTTGGGTATGTACAGGCAACATACGATATCAGATGTGTCCAGTCTGTGTGGCAACTTGAAGGCAGAATTTGTTGAAGAATCCAGAGCCCTGAACCAGGATATCCTTGAAAGCCAAAAGCAACCGTTCGAACAACATAACAAATCGATGCAAGATTACATGCTATGTGGTATGCAGTCATACATGGATAATTCTCTATCAAATATGTTTAGCACTCATATGGCCCAGGAATCGCAACAACAAGAAGCCCATTATCAGGCGATTCTTCGAAAATAAGAAGAATTGTTCGAGCAGCAACAGGAGCACATATAGTCTTATATTGATACAAGTTTATGTTTTGTCAGATCTTACATTGACGAAAAGAATGAGAATATGCTAAACAGATTATCTAACTGGGAATCCAACATGGAAGCCATTATAGGTTCCATGCAGCAGGATGTTTCTCTCCATGCAAGTCCAACTCCTACTGTTCAACCGCATGAGACATCAACGTCTCAACCAGCAGAAAGTGTTGACATGCGGAGAAGAGAAAGGCAAAAGAAGATGAAATACACACAGGCTTTATCATCCACAGGCCGTCCCTTAGAAGACTACGACATGAACAAGTACAAAGACATTAGGAATTGGATATCGAGAAATCAATCTGGGTAACAAATGTAACTCATTTTGAATAGTCCGAATGCTACACATTATTATATCTATGTGAAAAATTATTTGTTGAATTATTTGACAGTAATTTAAATTATGTTATACAGTGCATATTTGGACGATGGCCATGGCAATGTCTATGGAAGAGACATGCTAAAAAGTTTAATGGATCCGACAAAGGATCTGAATATTACGGTGAGTGAAGGTTTGCAATCACAATAAATTTAATTTCGTAGTTAATATGTATAATATATGTTACATATATTTATTGTATTAGCATATTGAGCTGAAGCTGAAGTTATTGAGGCAGCGTATGAATGAAGATTGTACTCTCGTCAATAAAAAATATGCAATTTTGGATTTTCAATTTGAAGAGGAGTGTTGTCAGCAAATGAGGTGGCACATGGAATATAACCAGACAAGTGAATTAGATGGAACTCGCCTACAAGGCTATGTCAACGGTACATTGCCTGTAGTTGGTCGTTCGTGGATGGGATGCAAGTATTTATTAATTCCAAGTGCATATCCAGGCAATGAATGTTATCTGTTTCTGGTCAATATTCGTGAATGGAAATTCTACATATACGACTGTAGCAATAATGTTCACACACCTGATACAATCAAGGCTCACACAAAAGCAACATGCACAGTCGTTCAAACATTATTGCAGTGTGAACCCCTGTCCACCAGACGAGATATAAAGAAACATATAGATGATCGAATGAAGATGGAGATTATACCTTATCTACCGTGTGCGAACAATGGGTGAGCATTTCAACTCTTGTTATTTACTACCGTAGTTAATCTATTGTATATACTAATTTCGACTAACGAAAAATCATTTATTGTACAGGCCAAATTACATAATGTTTGTACTCAAGTATATAGAATGCTTCGTTCTTGGGCATCCAATAGAATCAGTTTCAGCAGAGAGAATGTCAATATACAGAAGAAAGATTGCGGTCGATTTTTTGAATAACGAATACTTTCTTTATCCCCGATAGTGAAACAGTTGTCGTGGCTTAGCTGTACTTTGCTTGTGTAACTGTTGATGATCAGTCGGTTCATGATACCGCCTTTTGCAATATGTATTTTGCTTTATGTGGTGGTACATAACATGAATTTTGGTTTTATGTGGTGGCACGTAAAATGTATTTTGGTTTACACAGTGATTTGCATATTTCGATTTATATGGTGGTATGTAATATGTTCTCGAAGTGTCATTCTAGACAAATGAAATATCAAGTGTCGAGATTCACGGCTATGTAATGTCGAGAACGACATATCAAACGTCCGAAAATCGAAGAAATGTAGAGAAATATCGTATTTTGGTCCAAGTGTCGTTCTAGACATTCGTAATGTCAAGTGTCGAGATTAACAACTATTTAATGTTGATAATGACATTACAAATGTCGAGAAGGCATCAAATGTCAACATAAATATGATCCAACCAAATTTAACTTAAAGTGAAGGCAACCAAATGGTGTATTAACTGCGAAAACTGTAGCAAGCAGCTTTATAATTACTATAGCAGTTAAAGTTGGTATGCCAAGCACAAGTACGTTCTCAACCATATTGATGTGAAAAAAAGTTGTAAAATAATCACCATCAATGACTTCAACCATATTGGTTGGTGAGATATCTTATCGTGCATTCAACGGACAAGTGTTTCTCCAGTATAAAATATTGGACTTTACTTAAATATGTACATACGAGAATTTAACAAAGTCATAGCACTAGTTAGTTTTTCCATTGATTATGTCTTCATCAACTCAACATACTCCTGTTCTTGATGTTACTATCACTTTCGACCCCCCTGGGTCGTCCGCGGACAACCGGTTCATCATTGACTCGGACTCGGATGATGAAAGCAATATTTTTGTTCCATATGTTCGTCAACCTTCGAACTGTCATCGTAGGGTTTGCTTTCAACCAATCCCTTTTCCGAATCTAATCGACGAAATTGAACCAATTCAAGTTCATCGTGAGATCGTCCCAGTACCGGTCCAACCGGAAGCACATCATGTGTTGTTGGATGAAAATGTTGGAGCAGTTCCCGTCGAAAATGAAGATGTGATCATCATAAGTTCCGACGAGGAGTACGACAGTGATATGTCCTCTTTGTCCGTCGTGGAGGATATGTAGAAGATGCAGTCATCGTAAGTGAAATGTTTACGTATATATAGTAGTGCTATAAAATCCATATAGGCGATGGATAATTTTTTGGGTGATCACCATTTTGTATAATAGTTGTCTACGATATGTATTGGAGTTATGGCTTCCTTTTGTTGTGATTACCATTTTGTCTGCTCCAATGACTTAGGAGAACGAGTCATTCATGAGTTGCTTTTGTATCCATTACCACATTGTGTCTACAATGATTAAGAAAATCCCAGTGATGAAATAGATATGTACTTATTCACTTATATGATGAACAAAATGATATCGTAGTGAAATGTTCATAAGAATATATGTAAGCACCATTTCCCTTGTTGGTAGTTATACCCTAAGCCTGGCATCTCTTATTTGTATCCAGTCTGACATTCAAAAATGAAGTGTTGTTTGTATTTAGTGAATGCCCATACGAATTTTCCTGTTTGTGCGCTATAAAATTTTGAACGACTAGAATAATATAAGAGAAAAATCACAAAAAATTGGAGGAATCCATATAAAGGATTCAAAATATATTACAAATTTAATTTTACAATAAGCAATTGCAAATAAGTGATATCAAGAGAGAACGAAGAAAGAAACAGAAAGAAGTAGAAGTCAAAAATATATTCAACAACATTTAAAATAAGAGGTAGAAAGCAAATAATACAAAAGAAAAAAATTCAAAACATTGATAATTCATGTTATCAGGGCATTTGACGATCAGAATACACAATGTCATTCAAATATACGTGTCACTTAAAGATGTCGAATTCTGACATGTTTGCCTGTTATGTCCAGAACCCCCACATCGGCCGCATTTTCGTCTCAACGTCGACCTTTCAGTTCTTGACCGTTGACGTTGGGTAGGAGGTCGACCTGGTGCTCTACGTATATTCGGGGGCAAAACTTCGACGGAACGAATAGACTGAGGAACAACCCAATCTGACTCTCGGCCAACGGGGTGAAGTACTTCATTGTACGCAGCTCGCCAATATTCTGTGGTGTAGTAAGAGGAGTACAAATCATACAATGATTTTTCTTTTACGCAAGCAGCTCGGGATGCATGTGAACATGAGATTTGTCGCATCTGAAACTCTCGACATGAACATGTGTTACCTATAAGGTCAACAGTACAAAGTTTGGTAGCTATACCTATCTCAAAAACGAGTTCGTCCAAATTTCGTACTGGTAAAGTTGCACCGGCGTCGAATGATTTTCTCAATTCATCATCAATTTTTGGTGTCACAGTCGTACTACATTTCGTAGATGCACTTTTTCTCTCGTAGAACCATCGTTGCATCAATGACGTAATATTTTCGATTAAAGAGGTTATAGGGAAACTTCTTTGTCGCCTTAGGAATGAATTCAGTGACTCCGCAATGTTATTCGTCATAACGTTGTACCGATTACCAACAAAATGTGCCCGTGACCAGGTGGATATACTGGCATGTTCCAAGTAAGATGCCATTGACGGTGGAATGGTTCTTATCTGTGTCATAAACTGATCAAATTCCGATACGCGGTATGCTAGCGCTGCCCGCTTCAATAAGAAGATGATATTGCTACTGCTATACCTTGCAATAAGATTTTTCTCGATATGCCAGATGTAGGCATCGTGGTGAGAAAGTGGGAACAACCTCGTAATTGCCCGCTTAATACTCTTCTTCTTGTCCGACACAAATACTAGCTGGTTTGAATCATCAATGACATCTTTCAACTTTGCAAAGAACCAATACCACGATGCATTTGTTTCCCCATCGACAACACTCCACGCAAGAGGATATATTTGTAGGTTAGCATCTTCCGCTGCAGCTACTAGTAGTGTTCCCTTATATTGGCCCTTCAAATGACTTCCATCAACACAAATTACTGGCCTCATGTATTCTTGAAAACCACGTACATTAGGCCCGAACGCTAAGAAGAAGTACAAGAACCTATTATTCGAGTCGAGTTCAATGTGTGCAATAGTTCCTGGATTTTTCTCGGTTAACATGTGACAATATGATGGCAATTTTTGGAAACTTTCTTCGGGTGTACCACGAAGAAATCGAAGTCCCTTCTCTTTAGCCCTCCACACTTTGTTGTAGGTAATCCGTACACCAAACTCACGTTCCATATCCCCAATAATACCCGCAGGAACGTATGATTGGTTTGTATCGTCCAACCTTCGCATTATGTGATGCCCAATTATTGCACTCGTTGCGTGAATTTGTACATTTTGTCGAACGTCTAGAGAACATGTATGCTCAGGTATGTACTCTCGAATCGTAAAGATTTCTGAAGTTTTTATCTTAGAAGCTCGTACTAGCCAATGACATGTAGTATCGACACAACAAACAGTAAGAGATCTAGGATTCGACTTTTTAACCTTGAAATGAAACTTCTCTTTCAAAGCCTTAAGTTGAAGCCTTGTGTATAACTGTCGTTTGCTAAAGAATATCTGATTCTCCACAATGTCTTCTTCATCAATCGACTCAATTGCATTTCGAATAAACAAATTGCCTTCACCTAAACTTTCATCCATATTATCAATCGTTTGTGGCTCTTGTAGTTCGCACATACTGACTTCATCGCGTCCACACAATGCATCTTCTATTGGTGACAAATGCTCAACTCCGACATGCAGTTCGTGCTCTCCAGCATTATATTCATCTGCAATTACACACAACGCCGCTTCTGTGTGAACAGACATAAACCATTGCAAATCCTCATCGTCGGCTACATCAGCTGGGGGTATATTCATGTTTGGAACTGTAAATTTCAATTGAATTCGGAACTTCATTCTATCAACATTCAGCTTCTCGAATAATTTATGTACAAGCTCTTCATATGTAATATCATGTCGAACAACAATTGATGTTGTTCGGTTCCCTAACCACTTCCACCCGTCGTCTATGTTGACGAATCTACCACCATACGAGACAACAAATCTCTTAACATCTCCCATATCTGCATGTCATAAACAACAATACTGTCAACCACTAATGAAAATCGAAAACGAAAATGCTACTTGCATGCAATATGTGAATCACTCTACACAAAAATTTACCAACTTACTCAAATTTTTAATGTTATTGTCAACATTTAACAGTGTCGAGAATGATAGTATAAATATCATTCTCGACGTTTATAATCATTATTGACACTTATAAAATGTCGAGAATGAAATGACGGGATTTCATGCATTTATCATCTTCTTCAACTTCAACCACCATTTTTGCAAGAATTTATTCCACCATAAATAATATTCTAAATATAGAAGTATATTATCTAACTAAGTTATTTAAGATGAATGGTACGAAAAATATATACTCAGGATAATTTCATCCAAGGGAAAAAAATACTTTATATCAAAAAATTGAGATTTGAACATATACAACAGCAACTACTAAATAAAACTTATAAAAAAAAATGAGAGTTCGAAGAAATAGAGTTCAAAGAAATATACCTTCTACCGACAAATGACGAAAGCCTAATCAGCTTCAAATTTCTACCACAGTAAATTTCTTAAAATAATTTCTTTGAAATTGAAATCATATACTTCTTCGTATATGGTAATGGAATTTTTGCTTCTTCTTCATTTGTTCTAGAAAAATTGATTAAAATATAATTAAAAATATAAGCAAGTGGACTCACCTAGGTAATAGCAACATTATTGTGCCTTCTCGTAGAAGTTATATGCTCTTCTTAAAAATTGTGCCAAAGTGATATAAAATTGATTAATCTTTTCATGAGGGTAAAGTAGACATTTTGATCTAAAAATTGGACATTTTTGCAAAGATTATAAAAAAAGTACACTTTTCAACTCCAACCCTTATAATTAGACATTCTTGAAAATGCCTCATCTTAAAATTGGGTGTGTCGACTCCATCTGGAATGCCATATTATTCCCCGTGTACAAGGAATAAATTCACAGAAGTTCTACAGGGTCCTCATATTGGGATGGATCTCATGTGAATATTTTATAGCATAAAATAAACACCCATCCTACTGTTGTGTGTAATATATAATACTTCTGTAAAAAAATCTCTCCGCACGTTGATTGATTCTTGGAATGACTTATGTTAAGACCTGTCTGCACTCAAAGGACGCTATCAAATCAATTCAAAACCCCAAAACTCAAAAGATGGGCCCAAGTCTACTAGCCAAAGGTGAAGACTGAGCCCACAGATTTATCAGAGTCCAATTAATGATATGGACAACAAATTAAGAATTAGAGTTAGAGCGTGGAGTAAATTAGTACCACAGCGCTAATTTTCCAAATTTTTTATGCATACGTACTGCTCCTCTATCATATTTACTGGAGTTTTAAAATTTTATTTAACAATTAATATTTACAAAAAATAGTATTTTTCGTTTCCAACCTTTACAAAATGTAACAAATTTACTCTTTCTCAGCCTGTTTTTAATATAATTCATCTCCAAACATTTCAATTATGTAGCAAATGCCATTATTTCCTTCATTTTGATCATTAAACGACATATTTACCCTTCTCTTCAAATAAACAAAAATAAAAGAAAACAGTAAAACAAAAAAATGCCGTTTGATGACTAAAATGGAGGGAATAATGAGTTTTGCTGCATAATTAAAAGGTTGATGACGAATTATATCTTAAAAATGTTAAAAATAGATTTATTGCATTTCATAAAGATTAAGAATGAAAGTTCAAGTTTCCCTAATATTTATTCATAATACTAATAGGAGAATCTCCCAATTTTTGAGAACCCAAACATAACTTCCATATTAGGAGGAGTACATATGTTCACATAAATTTCGCAAGCGTAGGAGATAGTTGACAAATAATACATAATGAATTACGCATATCGTCTCACGAGAAATAAATTTTAAACAAAGCGTACTAGTGTCATATTGGATTCAAAGTATGTTCTTCTACAAATAATGTAAAAGTCTTGGTGTGTACTTATATGAAATGAGTATATAGGACTACGGATCCGTCTATGATTATCTAATTCAATTGTTAACCATATGATCCAATTTTATTCTTGCAATTCTTGAAAATCGATAATCCTATGGTATTTAACTTTTTATCCTAAAATAAATTAAGTCTATTCTAGATATAATTCGGTCATATTCTAGTCCGAATTCATATGAAATAGAACGCATTGAAATACACGATTTTCAATATGATTACAGAAGTCACACATGTTATTCTTAACGTATATTGTTTGTGTGTTAACCTTGCAGTGTTTTATAAATTTATTGTGAGCTTTTCAGTACTACAATCAAATAATAAATTTAAATTTGCAAGATTATCAGTGATTTAACTAAATTACTAGTCTTGCCTTAAAATAAGTAAGTAAAATGATCCATCTTCTTCCAATACATAAAGAAAATTAACCTAGCCTGTTCATATGTCGATTACACAAAAAGAATTCAATAGATATCACCCGGAATTAAGAACAATGAAAGAAAGATGAAAAGTCAACTTCTTCCCGAATCTTCAAATCGGGCATTGATTCTTCAAACTTCTTATGTTAATTACCATTTTTTCTCATGCTAGACATCTTCTTTGCACTCAAACGTGGTGCATCTTGTCCTTAGCGACCCCGATTAAATAAAATAGTTGCTAAAATTTCATATCAAAAGGAATTTGAGTCATAAAAAGAAACTAGCCCATCAACATCAATTTTGCGCCAAGCACGAGTGTGGGCATCTAGGTCACGCACTTCCCTAGGCCATATTGTCCTCGAGTTTGGAAAAGGTATGGCTTACTACGCCCGATATGGTGCTTTAGGATTAAATTTACAATTTGGTCCCTAAACTTTTTAGAATGTACATTTTGATCATTTTCGTTCTTTTTTCAGTTCTTTGCATTTTTTTTATGCATTCAATTGACTCCTAGAACTCTCCAATCATCAATATACCAATGGAATAAACTTTTTAAAGTTTACATTGTAGTCCCTAAACTTTAGTTTCTTCTATTTTGGCCCATTTCACTTCTTTCGTCCAATTCCATAATTTTGCATCAAGTTTCTCCAAAGAACGAAATATTTATTGAATTAAGACACAATTCATCAAAATCAATAATAATTTATATAATTTAATGGTCTAGATAAGTGTACATTATACATTTATGTAAACTTTAAAGTTTAGGGACTACAATGTAAACTTTAAAAAGTTTATTCCATTGGTATATTGATGATTGGAGAGTTCTAGGAGTCAATTGAATGCATAAAAAAAATGCAAAGAACTGAAAAAAGAACGAAAATGATCAAAATGTACATTATACATTTATCAGATACTCTCAAATTTTAACCAAAGTCCATCGATTTTTGGCTAAGCCCCAATTTCAGTTAGAATTGAACCATTTGTATTTGATTAGCTCTGGAACTAACTTTAATGGCATACGAGGAATCGTAAGGTATTCGAGTCTCTTTCTCAATTCTAAGATTTATTTATTATTTATTTATTATTTTTGGGCTAAATTATGGATTCCAAGATGTTGCATCGATTTTTCAGCTCAATTTCATATATACCCTTAAATTTGAACATTTACTTATCCTTGAACAAAATATAGCTTAAATTGAAATAATGTTTTTAAACAAAGTTTGTTAGATAACCTGCCGCTAGTCTTTGGACTGGTGTTTTGGTCTTAAAACCAAAGAAATAAAAATATTTTAAATTCAATCTGGATATTAACTTCGAAAAAAGAGTGTAAAAGGTCAACAAGTCGAACCAGGTTAGATCGAAATTGAACCAAAAGTAAAAATTAATCTTAAATTCAAAGAAATATAGATTTTACCAAATTGATTAAAAAAGATAATAACTATTATATATATACTAAACATTTTAGTCAAACAAATCAAGTTTTCTTTAAAATGCCAATATTAACCTTTTAACCCTTAGCAATGGGGATGAACAAAACATCATCAACTTGTCAAATCGAATTGAAATTGCAGTTTTGGATTCGGTAATTGGATCAACGTGATGTTATTTTCGATAGCTCAAAAATGAACCAAACCTTTTGGAAAATGTTTAATTTAGGTTTAGATTGTTAAAAGGCGTTAAAAACCAAATCAAAACAAAACGTTCAGTCAATTTAATATTAAGAATTACTTGTTTTATCCGGAATATATTATTTATTACTTCATTTTATGCTTCAAATTCTTATCTATCTATTTGAAAAAGAGTAAATTTTCACAAGCTTATTATTTGTTTAAGCTTGTATCAAGACAAATATATTTTTATTGTAATGTTTATATTTAGAATCTTTCATTTTAAGTGATATATCATGTTTGAGCCTCATTATTTTCTCATTAAAATAGAAAATATGATCGTTATCCATCACAGCAAGTCACTATATTTAACTTTTTATTTCTTGTGTGGAGTCCATAACGACTATATTTTTCATTTTCATTTTTACAATAATGTGGCTCAATAAGGGGGCTTAGATTTCTTAAACCGGCTGGGCCCCGGTTTCAGTTAGAACCGGACTTTCCGGTCCGTTTTCGATAACATTTTAAACGGAAAAAATGAAAATCGATTGCCCCATCTGTATTTGACTAACTCTGGAACTAACCTTAACGGCATCCGAACCATCGTAAGGTACCCGCATCTCTTTCTCAATTTTATGTATTTCTTTTTTGGGAATTCAATGCATAATCAAAGGCAAACTTTCTTTTTTTGAATTAAGCTATGGAATTACAAGACGTTGCATCGATTTTTCCTCTTAATTTCCTATCTGAGTCTGTAGGTTTTGGGTAAATTTACCAGAATCTCGAGTCTTGAGTCATATATCGAAGACGGTAGTTTGTCGTATAGTTGCGTTCACCATTCTTGAAGTGATGATGTAATATGCCTTCAATATGAGCTGAAATAGTTTTTGGAACTCAAGATTACCGTCACTTGGTTAGATATTAATTATTTTCATTCAATTTTTACTGGTTTAAGAATTTGATTTTAAGTTCTTAGAAGTTATTATCATGTTTCACATAAACTCCCGAGCCTAATGTGTTGTACCTCGTCTGGCTACGGATTTGGATTCTTTCTTGTCAGTTCTAAATTATGTTTATGCTTTTATTCATGTTTTATCAGATATTTTTGCTGGAGGAACCTTTCTTCACCTAAACTAAATTAAACTGGAGAGAAAATCAGACCGGCCAGAATGGTGGACCATGGGAAGGAAGCCACTCTTCAATTTGCACCCTTTCAGAGTGCCGTGGATGAGGGTTTTTGGCATAGGTTGTCTTCGTTAAAGCTCAACAAGCTAGGACTCGATGAGTCTCCAATACCAATAACTGGTAAACTGTCTTACGTTTCACTTACATTTGCATGCCTAGAAGTCTTCCTTGCTTTTTGCTGTTTATAGCCTGTCATTAGAAGGTTGCAATTTGTTGGAGGGAATTTTGCATCTTGCGATATTTTAGGCTTATTCTCTGTCTTGGTAACCAGGTAAAGATTAAACTGAATATATCACAAATCATGCTTCGCCCTAGGGTATGCTTGCACACATTGCAAGAGTAGGGTTTAGCTTAAGCTAGAGAGAAAGGGTTCATACTGATCTGTCTCATCTGTGGATCTATGTGTTGGTGATGTTTCCTCTGATGGAGGCAGGGTAGTGTAAACTAGAAAGTGATGGAAAAATGTGTGTTTTCCATTTATGAAATATGATATTGTCAATAATTGCATCATGAATGAATGTATTAACCAGAGTTATGAAGTTTGTGAATTATAGTATCGAAATTGATGAATAAAATATAAATGGAAGCTCTTAGGTACAGGGTGTTTGCATAAATTTTAACATTGCTTTTAGAGCCGGTCTTGAGAATTTTGATGCCCTAGGTGACTAATTATTACAAAGCCCTTAAAGATAATGCTTTTTTTTTTTTTTTTCTTTTTAACCAGCGTAGCAATTCTTAGATATTTAAATAAATAATATATTTGTATATAAACAAAACTTTGTACAATTCAAAAGACATATTTTTTATCTCTCACAATTTTTAGATGCTTAGTAATCAAACTATTCTAATCAAGTTTTTCCAACATATGATTTTCAATAGAAATCATAACTAATCAACTCAACTCTCTTGTAATATGGTTGATCGAAGATAAGACTTAATAAACTTCAACTTCGAAAAACTTCTTTTGGTGGAGGCAACAGAGGCAGGGTATTACCTAACAAGTAGACAGTTCACCTTCTCTTTTTCCTTGATTCCACTGTTCCATATGTAAGAAGGATGTCAAGAATGAAAATACTCTATCTATGCTTACAATATTAGATAAAATCAGAACTTACTAATAAGTAGTGTATACATGGACAAAACAATTTTTTCTTATCCACTTCTAAGAACAACACAAATTCCATAGGTTTGTCTGTCCTCTATATAGCCATTCATACGGAAAAACATACAAAAAAGTTCCCATAAAAGAATAAATTTCTTACCCGCTTAAATGTACAAACTCGAGTAGTATAGATCAACACATCTTAGTTTGAACAGAAGGACAGGGACCCTGGTCGAGGAACAAGATGTGTTAGATTTGATCGTAGAAATCTAACTTCATCAAGGTTTTAAGCTTTGGAGGAAGGCATTACTAGAAGAGAGATTTATTATCTTCATTAGCTGTTTTTATCCTTCGAGGGGAGAAAACAACCAACAAAAAGTACAAAAGAACAACATAAAGGTATATTTTTGGTTTCCGACTCAATTATTGCAAATAATTCCATACCTTTCTAATACAATGATAAGATCTTTCAGCCTCCCATGTTCGACGGCCTGTAATGTATTCTCTGTTGTTGCAGAAAAAAATGTAACTGCACAAAAGAATCGAAGCTATAAGAACAAATTTTCTTAAGCAAAATAACATATATAAGCCCATGCTACGGTTGGTTCCAGTTTCTAACCTTCCTTATCCAATGAACCATGATAGGGCATTCTTCTCTAATTGCCACATGGATAAGCATATTGTCGCACTTCATCTGAAGCTAATTATTAGCCCTCATTATAATTGCCACATGGATAAGCTTATTGTCCTTCAACAGGTCAGGTGTTGTATCCTCATATACAGTTTGGCTACAATACTGTGGAGGACCATTTGGACAACGAATATAAGGATTCAAATTAATTAAAAACAAAAGTCGCAAAGTTAAGTAAAGTACACAGATACTCACCCATCGTATAAGCATAAGAGAGAATAAGTTAATATAGTGAAAATGAATACTCAAACGACATATTCAGTACCTGACAATCTCTCTGCCATGCTTAATAATTCATATCATAGGTTGAATATTGGTGCCTTTTTTTTTTTTTTTTTGGAGGCCCAGGGCTGGGCCCAAGTGCTTTGCCAAGGCCTGAAAGCCTTAAATTCTCTTGGACATCCTTTCGTATTTGTCAATCTTGGAGCAAATGTAACGTCGTTTGAAAATTTATAAGAAACATTATTATGCCCCTATTTCGTAGGGATTAAAATCTAGATTTTAATCAAATTCAAAGACAACAATTAATTTTAACCACATATTTTATGGGACGCACAATTTTTCAGCCACACATTTTATTAACTTTTATCAAAATTTGCTAAAAATTTGATTTTAATCCCCATCAAACAAGGACTATATGTAATTTTGACATAAACAATAATGGGTGATGTGATAAAAGGATGGCATTGACTATTGGGTAATGAAAATATTTTTGTGAGAGTGTGGCACACTAAGGTTCCTAGAAGGGTTCCATATGGTTAGAGGCTGTTTTTAGCATTAAAAGAAAAGAGAGAGAGGGAGCAATCGGACATAAAGTCTTGTATGAGATCCTAACAAGGTCATGACATGCTCAATTATCTCTTAATCTAGGTTTGTTTGGCTCTTTGATAATTGTCGAAGTTCACAATATGCATTCCATGCCCCGTTATCCATATATAGGTACTGAATAATATGATATGCAACCATAATTTTTACACTTTTTTTGTGGATTGTTTTGATGGGGCTATATCAACTACAGTGCAAACACAATGAAATAATGGGAGCATAAAAACAAGTGGTCTGCCAACCATGAACTGGTCTTAAATCTTTGCTATTGTTATATTTCTTGTATTTCTTTGTTTCCCATCTCTGATTTCACTCCTGATGAATAAAAAGCATCACATCATATAGTATTGTTTCTTCTGATTTCATGTCAGGTTGTTTTGCACCATGCTCACATCATCAAGTGTCAAATCATTTAACTCTTCTTGCCGAATCTTTACCTACCGAATCAAGTGAACAATCATCGATGCAAGAACTAAGCCGTGGGAATAGGAATAGGTGTTATGTCCCTGGCATTCTCTATAATACAAATACATATGAAGGCTTCCAGGCTCTTGACAAGCAGAGTTTACTTAAGGCAGAAGCGGAGAAGGTAGCTTAGTTGTCCTATTCGATAAACAATTTGTTTCTTACAATATTCTAAGTAATAAACTTTTCAATTGTTTGGGATACTCTCCATGCCGTACTTGAAACTACTAGTGTAACCAGATAAAAGGTGGATTACCGAGGTGGTGGATATGCATCTCATTTCACCTTATTTCTCATTAAATGTCAGATCTGGGAGGACATTCATTCGGGAAAAGCTGACGAGGATAGCAGAATTCTTTTAAGATTCCTTGTTATTTCATATGCAGACTTAAAGAAATGGAGCTTTCGTTACTGGTTTGCTTTCCCTGCTCTAATGCTTGATCCTCCTGCAACCCTGGTTACTTTGAAGCCAGCTTCCCACTGGTTTAGCTTAGAAGAGGTGATACCAATATTAAGAATAATGAGAATACTTTTAACTGCTCAATGATGCATTGCTTTAAATTTAAAAGATATTGTTGTGGCTTATAGGCTGAGTCCCTAGCGGCTGCTTGTAATGAGTGGCGTAACTTGTCCTCAACTACAGGTAAAAGATTTCGTGAGTATTCATTAATCCGTTGTCAATGTTTTTCTTTGTATTGGTGGTTCAAATCCTCTATTCTCTTGCAGATATTCCATTCTTCCTGGTTTCTATTGATTCGAACTCAATTGCTACAATTAGGCATTTGATTGACTTTGACGACTGCCGAAGTAATGGTCATAAAGTACGTCAATATAATACCACTTACATATTAGGAAACCTATATCTATATGATTATGGTATTATATATTAATTAAAATGACTGAAGTCCTATTATAAACAAATGGAACTCTATATTAGCTTCGAATGATCATAATGGAAGAAACATATAACTTACATGAACGCATGTCTATATTCCATGCAGATCCTCTTTGGATTTTATGACCCTTGTCATCTTCCAAATAATCCTGGTTGGCCTCTTCGAAACTTCCTATTATATATTCATGTAAGATGGGGTCTTGAGAAAGTTCCATTTTTATGCTACCGCGAGAACCGTGGTTTTGCGGATCTGGGACTTTCCTTGGTGGGTGAAGCATTGATAACAAATTCACAAGGTAGAGTAGAGTAATTGAGGAACATACTCTTTTCGTGATTTCACTTTTCTTACATAGGTAATTGAAATTATTATATGATCAGGGATTCCTGAAAATGTGAACTTCATTTAGGTTGGAAAACCAATCATAAAATGCCAAATGCTGTGGGTTGGGAAAGTAGCAGAGGAAGAAAGGTTCCAAGGTTTATCAGCCTTGCTAACAATATGGATCCAACTAGGTATCTTCTATAAATTATCACTTCATCTAGAACACTATTGTTGGTATTTTCCTTAGTGCTTCGTGGCTCATTGTTAACAGGTTGGCCATATCAGCTGCAGATCTGAACTTGAAGCTAATGAGATGGCGTGCCTTGCCTTCATTAAACCTCAATATCTTGTCTTCGGCAAAATGCCTTCTCCTTGGAGCTGGCACACTTGGATGCCAAGTTGCTCGAATGCTTATGGTTAGCATTTGAACATTCAAGACTCTTGGTTAAAATTGTATCATTGTTGGGCTGGGTAATCAAAAGCTTATATTTTGCAGGCATGGGGTGTCAGGAAAATTACCCTGCTTGATAGTGGCAAGGTGGCTATGTCTAATCCACTGCGGCAGTCCCTGTATACCTTGGACAACTGCTTGAATGGTGGTGAATACAAGGTGACAGCAGCAGTGGAGAGTCTTAAACGAATCTTCCCTGCAGTTGTAAGTAGTTTCTCCCTAAATATATTTATTGGTTTTATTTGTTCAACAATTGGATGTGAATTATAATCACTTTTTTTTCTCAGGAAGCAGAAGGTGTTGTGATGTCCATTCCAATGCCTGGGCATGCTGTACCTTGCCAGGAAGAAAATAGTGTTATTGAGGAATGCAGACGACTGCTCAGTTTGATTGATTCTCATGATGCCATCTTTTTGCTAACTGATACACGTGAAAGTAGATGGCTCCCAAGTCTTCTTTGTGCCAGTGCTAACAAGGTTTATCTCTTTAGTTTAATCCTATTTTCAGTTCAAGATTGAGAATTTTATCCCTCATGCTACTCCAATGCAATCTTTTTGCATATTTCCTCTGCTTTTTGTTTTTTCTTGATTATACCTTGGTGTCATCTCGTTTGGGATTTCCAACTTCAGATAGGAAATCATGTTTTCTCCGTATACTCTTTTTGAAACAAACTTGTTTGCTTCTTCTCAGATCACTATTACTGCAGCTCTAGGGTTCGACAGCTTCCTAGTTATGCGTCATGGAGCTGGTCCTCTGAGCTCTAACCATGACATAAAAGCAGAAACTATGACTGATTTATCTGCTCAAATGGGAACTGTCTCCCTCGATGACAATGGGACTAGACAAAGATTGGGTTGTTACTTCTGTAATGACGTGGTTGCTCCAGTTGATGTAATAATTAAAGCAAATTGATAAAAAGGTTTTCACTTCTCACATTCTTTTTATTTCAATTTCATTGATTATTATGGTCTCTGTGCAGTCAACCACCAATCGGACCTTGGATCAGCAATGCACTGTTACTCGTCCAGGGCTTGCTCCTATTGCATCATCACTTGCAGTTGAACTTCTTGTGGGAATTCTGCACCATCCTTCTGGGTAAGTTCTACAAATTGTAATGCTAGGCAAAAGTTGTGAACTTTAAAATACAGAATTCGTTTGCTCTACTGTACTTGTGCAGGATATTCTCCAAAGCTGAATTCGCAAACTCAACTGATTCGTCAAGCACCGAGCAACCTCTTGGTATCTTGCCCCATCAGATTCGAGGCTCACTCTCTCAATTTTCTCAGATGACACTTGTGGGTCATGCCTCAACTAGTTGCACAGCATGTAGCTCCACTGTAAGTATCGGCCCCTTGGCGCACACACTAAGCAGTAGTAGTATATTTTGCCAATCTTGTTTCCTGGTCATTTTCTTGGTTATGACTCCACTCTTATCGATCATTTTTCTTTCTTTTTGCAACAATCATGTAATATGGATCCTGAAACATGTTTTTTAAGCATTTTTTGACATTTGTTTTTCCTGAAATTGCTATGTTGATGTCTCTTCTTTCATTTGTGAAATTTAATTTTGTTCAGGTGGTATCGGAGTATCAGAACAGGGGGATGGAGTTTATAGTTGAAGCCATTAACCATCCTACATATCTGGAGGATATAACTGGATTAACGGAGCTGATGAAGTCAGCTGGCACTTTTGAATTAGACTGGGATAATGAGGATGATGATGAGTGTGTTGAAATCTAATTGCCTTGTATATATACACACACTGGACTGGGATATTCCTAATTAATCAAGATATTATTTAAGGATGTTTCATGGCAAGCCACATTGATTAATGGCAAATGTCCGTTGTTTGACAAAATAGATTCAAAACACCATTAAAATATACGATGGATTTATTTCGCTTTGAGCATTGGGAAAAGATAAGGGTGGTATATTGGCAACATAATTTTTATTTGTTACACTATATTTTAGTTGCAGTTAAATTTTTCAATCTTTGTTTATTGTAGCAATTATTTTTTGAGACCCTCTTGTCATACAGGTGTACCTTCACAGGGGTTTTACAGGTCACACACAATAGCGAGATAGATAGATATTTTTTTAGTAATATTTTACTAACATGGGATCCACCCCATGTGAGTATTCTGGGATTGGAATTTTCGTATGAAGCATTATTTTGTACACATAGACTAATGCTTGTCGAATGCTAATCTTTAACCTTTTATTAATTAGTATATCTCGTTTTTAATGATGATTTAAATCATATTTTGTTCTCATATATATATTTATATTTATTTTATTTTATTTTTTGCACTTAAAGTATCACATTAAGAGGGAATCATTGTTTGGACGATTTTAACCCTCTTACAATTCAATTATTTCAATAATACATTACTTTTTGTTTTTCGATATGTAATAAATAGTATATAATTATTGTCATTTATGAAAGTGTTATTAATTCTTAATTAATTTACATTCACGTTAATCTAGATTCAATAAATTTTCATTTTATGAATCTTGAATTATATAAATATAGAGTTATTATAGATGAATTTACTCATATTCATGTATCTAGAAATTTTAATGGGTGTTTAAATTTATCTATTAACAATTAATTTTTATGTATCTAATGTAATATAAAAAGATTGCTCATTTATAATATATCATCATTACAAAAATTTTGAATAATAGAAATTGATTTTTGAGAGTACAATTTTCTTATCTTAAAATTCTATGCTAAATTTTATTTTCTTTATTTCAATACTGCATTACTTTTCGTTTTTCGATATGTAATAAATACTAAATTATTGTCGTTTATGAAATTTGTGTTATTAATTCTCAATTAATTAGCATTAATATTAATCTAGATTCAATAAATTTTTACTTGATGAATCTTGAATTATATGAATCTAGTGTTATCATAGATGAATTTATTTATATTTATGCATCTAGAAATTTTAATGAGTATTTAAATTTATTTATTAACAATTAATTTTTATGTATCAAATGTAATATAAAAAGATTGCTTATTTATAATATTTTATCATTAAAAAAATATTGAATAATAGAAATTGAGTATTGAAAGTAAAATTTGAGTATAATTTTCTTCTCTTAAAATTATATACTAAATTTTATTTTCTTTAATTTGTCCGAAACTCACCAAATTCTTCAACAAATTGGTAGCAAATATTACTTTTATATAACTTATAAAGTATTTTAGAATAACGTACAATGCAGAATCAACCTGACTAGTTTTTAAAATATCATAAAAAATGAGTTGTTTTACGTAATTTCAACGAACTTTTGGACATAAAATGTTATCAAATAATGGCATGAAAAACAGTTAAGGATATAAGTACTATAATGAGCATAGATTAAAATATTTAGGTACAATTAAAATGTGGTACAAGAAATAAACATTATGGTATTTATCTTTATGACTTCAAATGCGCATATGAATTTATCAAAGGTTTAGAATAAACCATCAAAAATTAAAAATAATACATATAGTATCAAGACATATAGGGCTTGTTTGATCCCCATTCTTTGAGAAAATGAATTTTTCTACAGTGATTTGACATCATTTCAACCACACATTCTTCAATAAATAATATTACACGCAAATTCAAAATTTTTTCTTATTTTTTAACCACACATTCTCCATAAAAAAATGGGACTCAAACAAGGGCATAATAGTAAGGATTTTATATGAAAGAGCACAATCTTTGGATTATGTTAAGCCCTGTTTGTTTGGTGGGAAATTAAAAAGGCGTTTGACAGTGATTTTGAAAATTGATTTTTTGATCGTTAGAAGAAAAGTGGGGGCCATATGTAAGTGAAAAAATAAAAAATGAAGGATAGAATAGTGAAATAACGGTCAAAAAAATTAATTTTTTGGAGTGAAAAAATACTACTAAACGGGGCCCAAAATATGAACTTTAATCTAAGTTAAAAACAACTATTAATTTTAATTAAATTTATAATTATTAAAATCATATATATAATCAACTTTTAATAAAATTTATTAAAAATCCGATTTACTAAACAACTACTACTTTTATTAAAAGAAAAACGGGCTTTGCAATTTTCCCAACATTATTATGACGGCTCTTTCTAATTCTAGAGACTTTGCAATTTCCCCAATTCTCTCTTCTTCGAGGAGTTTCGGTTCGATCAATCTTGTCAATTTTCAATTTTCACATTGCAAACTCAGAAATTCAAATAAGACCTCCTTTTGCTGCCCTTCAATTCGTCTTCCTATTACAGTTACGATGGCGGCAATGGCCAGTGATCAAAGTGCAGTGAAAACCGTTGACTCCGTGCCAAATTCTTCGATGAAGCTCCTATTTGTGGAAATGGGTGTTGGCTATGATCAACATGGGTAAATCAATCCTCTCATCTCTCATCTCACCACACACGCTCGCTCACACGAAGACACATTTTTATGTTTGGTGTTCGATGTGAAAATTTTGATGGACAAACAGGCAGGATATTACGTCAGCTGCAATGCGGGCTTGTAGGGATGCTATCTCTTCTAATTCAATCCCTGCTTTCAGGAGAGGTATTTCCTCTTGTTCATATTTGTTGTTTTAATGATATCTTTTGGGGCTATCCGTATATTCTTGTGAATTTATGTAACCTGTATATAAGATTAGTAGTGATGTAATAGATACATGACCTAAATGATTGTTTTTCCTTGATAGCTGGTTGGTATGTAAGTATTGTGGGCCTGTGGCTCATGATCATTGTATATGTGGAGTTGTTGGCTGAAATCTAGCAACTATAATTTACTGTTGTTTGATTAATGTGTATTGAATCCATGTCAAAGAACTTGATTAATTGGAATGTTTTATTTTGTAATTTTCCGGGTGCAGGAATCGAGATGGTAGGAGTTTCTTTCTTCCATTTTTCTATTTTCATGAAGAAATGGTTTTTTTTGGGAAATCTGATCGGCTCCTATTTCCTCACTTAAATTGTTACAGTGTTCAACTTGAGATTTCGATCCTATTAATGGGATTTTTGGAAGCATGCTTGCTATTTATCAGATGTTTATCATTTTGCAGGAAGTTCATTTCGCGTTACATTTTGTCCATAAAATTGGAATTTATATGTGAATAATTTATCTGTTTTTACTTTTATTTACTGAACAACGGTAATTTGTTAGTTATGCTGGCTCTTGATCAAGATTCAGTTTTTACCTCAAGAAAACTGGAAGGATGTAAACTAGATCAAATTTTTTATCTGTAAATGCAAGATCATATACCCATTGTCCCTATTTAGGCCTGTGCTACATTATGACTTGGTTTGGTGTAGGCTGTTACATACTTGCATGTTGCTTTTGTTGCCTTGATTATTTTCATGCGATGTTATCTCCATTTATAAGTTAAATTATTGCCTCAAGTGGGGAGATATTTTACTTTTTGTTTTTGGGTACAGGGTCTATACCTGGTGTTTCCTTTGATGAGATGAAACTGCAGATTAAGCTGGGAGTTCCTCGACCTCTCCAGCATCTTTTGGATATTGAGAAGGTCAAATCAGTTTTCCCTTAGTAAGTATCTTACACTTTGAGTTATAGTATTCTCTTCATAGCTGTTCATCATGGGTAATTGAATATCTCTGACCTTTTTTACATAACACAGTGGAGCAATATCAAATGTTGAGGTTGTGGATGGTGGACTAATATGCTCAAGTGGTGTGCATGTGGAAGAAATGGGAGATAAGAATGATGACTGTTACATCGTAAATGCAGCTGTTTATGTTGGTTATTAAGTTTCCATGTCAATCAGTAACAAAAAGTTAGTTTCCTCTTCCATTCTTCCCCCTTGTACTTCAATCCTGCCAAATTTCCATGCACTGTTATGCTTAAAAAGATAATTTTTTTTTTTTGGCTCCAAGTGGTTTCTATCTTTAATGGTTGGACTTTTGGTTTTTACATGTCAATTTTCAATCAGGAGCTATGGTTTTGCAAATTGTCTACAGAGTATTTCATTTATTAGTGGGTTTGTAAAACTGATTGCTTTTACATGCTCGTATGCGACCTTTCTCTAATGTAAACTACTATTACTTGATCCCTTCTTATTTTCTTCTGAATTTTTCAGACCCAAGCTAATTAGGATTCAAGGCTGATATTTTCATTAACTAGTAATTCAGCTATGAAGATAAATTATCAGAAACCTCTTGAATAGCTGGTAACATAAGAGAGTATGAATTCTTAGTCTATACTTGATATATCTCGACGCGTTCCTGCTTGAAATCAGTCAGCTACTATAATTTAAATAGTCATCCTCATATAAGAAGTGCTGCATACAAAAGTTGGTTCCAATTGTTTGGCAATCCTGGAAGGCACCAGTGGTTGCAATAAATACTCGAATAGATTCCACCATATTTCGTAGGGTGAGCATCTTTTCTTAGCTGTGAGAGAGTCTTGACATCTAGCAGGTAAATTGGTCTCTTTACTGTACTCAATACTCTGTTGACAATGGCTGCAGCTGGCGGCAACCGTGCTAGATAGGCTGATCCTTTGGTTGTTGCACCCCTACACAGTTTGATTTTGAACCTCATACCTGGACCCTGTTTCACGTATTTAAGGTGATTTTGAGCAATGGAATTTCCCGGCTGTTAAGTAAAAAGCTTTGATCCTCTACATTAGGCTGTCCATGATTATTCTGAACAAGTGTGTTTTTCAACTCTAGGTCAAATCTTCTATAAGGATAAAATGCAAAGAGAAAAATTATCCCTTTGTTAAAGAGTAATGCTATTTAGTATCACTGGTGTTTAACACCAGTCTAGGAAGTAGCTTTAGTGATATTAAATCACAAGTTCAATTATATACAAGGAATTATGATCTATTTAATAAGATGTATGATACGTTGACTCCTAACTGATATTCAATAATATTGGTGTTAGATAGTATTATTTTTGATTAAAAGGTATCATAGAGTGCTTATTGATAGTGAGTGGGAGAAATTCCCTAGAAAAAGACTTGTTTCATAGGGATCAACATTCTTATCAACCCATCAAACCCAAGTTATCAAATGTTTGGAAAATGCCCCAAGACGGTCCATATCTCTGGTTACATAAAACCATCTTGGATGAAATCCCTTCAGAAATGCAAAATAGCTATGGTGAGAAAGGATCATGCTTAATTGTCTTCTTTCATCATTATCATTGATCCTTAATGCTGGGACTATCGTGTATGTTCCATACTAAAGCCATGCAGTGCGAGGTTTTCCCGTCTGTGTCCACCAAGGCCAATTGTTGTATATCAGCATCTCCATTCTTCTCCATGCATTGCCTTGTTGAATGTAATCGCATTTAAGCATTCGACCTTTTGCTTCTTGCATTATATCCACTAAGCATAGTGTCAGATAAAGATATGTGGTCACTCCATAGTCCGCCATTCATCGACAACGGTAAATTTTAGGTAAATCATATTTTAAAACATTATTGAGCAAATATTAAGTCAATGAGATTCATGATTATTTGACTGTGTTTTTTTGGTATTGATTTTAAGTGCTTATAAGCAGTGGATTCTACAATAATAAGTGGGTAGTAAGTTTACCAAGTAATCTGGCCTGAAACGTCACTCTAGAAACACGAGGTGGTTCTGGCCTTTGGAACATATGCATGGAGCATGCTGTCTATATAATTCTACTGGTTCAAACTCAGTAACCTACAAACATTAATTTCTTTCCTTTCCATCCCTTTAGGAAGTCAGCTTCATAAGACCTTGAAGGAACCATTATTCAAGAGTTATAAAACAGCCATTAGTTGGCGATTATAAGCTCGTTTGGGAATGATTTACCTTTGTAAGTTGCAAGAATCAGGTTTACTAGAGTACTGAAGGTATTTTTTCATCAGGATGGCCATGTTTTTGGCAACCTTACCCCGGGATCAATAAATTGACAGCTTGAAGATTCATAGAGGAAATGAAGAATTGGACAACCAGTGGCCACAAGACAAATTGCACCCTCTTGCAAGTTGTTCACTCGTATTGTAAAGTAACTCCGCCAGAGTACTGCATGACAAGGCTTTATACTCGAAAACAACATTTCAGGATATACTTGGAAAGGTGAAGAAAAAATTGACCCGAGCGCATTTGTTTTTATGCTAGGAATAATGAAATAAAAAATGCCAACATGTGGTTCCCAACCTCCCATTGTGAGTGTAAGTAAATCATTTTGTACAAAAGTGTGTGTACATCTGACACTCCTAAATTAAATCTACTGATAGATTACATTAATTTAGATTAGCGAATATGAGGAATGAATGGTTCTTTGAATATTAGATTTCCTTAACCTGATTTTATATTTAATGCATTTTTGGCATGTAAAAATAGTAAAATCTTCAATTCAGATTTCGGAGTTTTGGTTGGTGGGCTCGAATTAACCGTAACATGTTCTAACATCCTTTTTCACGTCTAAGGAAATCTAATTAGTCGTTCCAAATCTATTTGAGAACATAAATTTGTCATATCTCAAATTTTAGTTGATTAGGTTTGCGAACTTAAGGTCTGCATATCGAGTCAAAAATTGACAATAAGCATGTACAAAGTAAAGACGTAATGAGCGATAACTCTTGTATTAACATCACTGTTATATATGAGTTGCAAGGGAAAAACATAGGTACAAAAACCTAACCTTATTACATCCCAAACAAAGTTTCATAAATAAGCAGGGGTTCTCACTTTGAAGAATCCCGCCAATGTACAACAAATCTATAAATAATTCAACAGTTAAGAAAACTGTAGCTAGCAAAATAATTCTTCTTACGTTGTGAGAGCTGCATACAAAAGTTGATTCCAAGTATCAGGCAATCCTGGAAGGCACCAATGACTACAATCAACACCCGAATGATCACCACTATAAGCCGATGGATGAGCATCCTTCCTTAACTGGGAAAGTGTTGTGATGTCGAGTAGGTATACTGGTTTCATGACCCGACTCAATACTTTGTTAACAACAATAACTTCTGGAAGTGTTCCCGCAGGATATGTCGACCCTGATAATGGTAGTTGTTCACCATTGCAGTTCTTTGATGCTGAACTCCAATCTCTACCCCTGTAAATTACTCAAATCCAATCAAATTTTAGGCGTTTTTCATTTTTTGTGATTTTTTTGTTGATAAGCTTTCTTGATTTACTTACTTATAGTGAGTAGGAGAAATTCCTTGGAAGAAAACTTTAGTCTTGGTTGGGTCAACATTGAGGTCAACCCATCGACCCCAAGTTGTCAAGCCTTTGTAGAAGGCCACTAGCCGGTCCATGTCTTTGGACACGGTCGAGCCATCTTGTATATAGTCCCACCTGCAATAGTAGTGATATTCTGATTACGTCATTTGTACACTCTACTTTTACATCGTTGTTGATATTACCATTGTTGTCAATGAATAATTAGATGAAAAAACTGTTGACTTTTTAAACTGTCTAATGGTTTAATACCATGTGATAGAGTGTAAACAATGATGTCAATCACGATGTACACCAAGCATGATTGGTGTGTATATTGGTACGTACGTATGTGTATGGATGTGAGTATGCATGCGCATGTGCGTGTGATATATGTGAAGAAGGAAAAGGAAAATAGAGCAAAATGTATCGTACGCTTGATCGTTTCCTGTGTGAGTCCACCAATGCCACGTATTAAAAATGAGCATGTCCATTCCTTTCCATGCATTGCCTTGTTGAATCGAGTCCAGTTTCAAAACTCGGCCTATACTTTCTCGTGTTATATCTACCAAATATGGCGATCTGTAAAGATATATAGTAACGCCATAGTCCTGCACATAAAATTACAATTTATTTATTTCATTTATTTTTTTTTTGTTGAGGGAATGGTGGATCTGGTCTCATTAATCATATTACAATAATAGAAAGTGACCAAACACCAACTTAAACTAACTACTCAATGATTGGGTAATGATTGTGTGGTACAGACAATAATACTTATAATTTCATGCAATTAATTGCTGTCACCACCAAATAGGGAAAAAAACTGAATGAAATTTTGTGCATGTTTGGCTTAGATTAAATGTTACAAAGTAGAAAAGTTTTACCATTTTTAGACAGTAAAAACCCACTGAGATGACAGATTTAACCAATTTTGGGCCAAAAAATAAAATAAAATAAAAAATAAAGTCAAAATCGTGCTCTTAACTCTTCACCCAAGAAGACCAAAAACGCACTTTTCTTAAATTCTTACACTATGGGTTAAAATCAGATTTTTAGAACCTACGTAAAATGCTGATGGTCGAGTCTTATTCACTAATGTGTTTACTGACCTCAAAGGTCACGGAAGAAAGTGACTGCTGCCTTGCAAAGCTGATCTTAGAATTTGGTACAGCAGCATGAATCATACAAGATAGAGATTCCCACTGGTTCAAACTCAGTGAGTCACCAACAAACATAATCTTTTTCCCTCTCCAAGTTGCAAGAAAATCCTCTCCATCAAATCTGAATCATGTTGAGGGATATAAAGATGAAAATATGGATCAATATATACGGGCTTGGACGACTTCTCTTAATGATGGAATTCAAAATCTTAATAAATCATAACAACATAAAAATGTTAGGAAGTTTTCAAATATTGAATTATCATACAAAAACACACACACCATCTATGTATCGATTTACCGTGGCAAGTCACAGGAGTCGGGTTTCCAAGAATACTTGAGGTACTGATTATCGGGTCGACCATATTTCTGGCAATCGAATTCCGGGTCTATGAAGGGGCAGCTTGAGGATTCATATAGAGGATATGAAGCATCAAACACCCATTTTCCTTGAAACAAATTGCAACCATTGGTTAACTCTTTACCTCTGAAAATACTACTAACGTTATGTACCAGCTCTCCTCTTACATTTGGCACCACCCCAAATGCAAAAAGCGAAACTTGAAGAACCCAAAAACTCAAAACCATAGTGGGTTTTGGTACAGAAGAAAAGCTGTTTTCAAATTGATGTACCTTTGCAGCTGTAGATATATACATTTTTATGATATTTTAAGTTTCTTTATTTTTATTTATTTAATGTGGGGCTGGAGTTTGTTATAACTTATATGGATTATTGAACATATAAATATAATAATGTATTCTTTACGTCTGAATTCTGAAATTGAGTTGGAAAATCTTGGAAGGATTGGAGTAAGAAAAGTGTAAATGATGTGAGGGTGGGCCTTTGCTTTGTTGGGGATTTGTCGTCTTGGGAACTCGCCTAATGTCTTTTTCATGTCACGGGCTTACAGCATACAGAATGTGAAACCATCGGCCAAACATTCTGCCGACTCGTGTTTTCTAACATATTCGATGTGCCAAACTTGAATGTATTTGCAAAAAGGGTGATGCTATAAGTATATCAGGGTATTCATAACAGTGTCCACCATTTTCAGGGGGATCTACTTCGAATAAAATATAATTTATCCAATGTGGGTCTTCCTCTATGTGAGGGGGTGGACACCGTTATGGATACCGTATTATGTACAAGTAGCATATTCCTTGTAACATAAAAAGGTTCTCCTCCACAGTTTTCATTTCATTTTAGTATTAGTTGTGAATTTATTGAATTATATGTATAAATTACGTGGTATGCAATTGGTAGAGGGAGTCTCACATTGGCCAACTCGACAATTAGATTGCACTAATCAAATTAAACATATCCTTGTATTTTGACTTAGATTTCAATGACTGTGGCCCATTTTGGTCCATTTAGTTTCCTATACATATACACGAGCCCACTTCACAGTCAAGATAAGTACTCTAATCCCTAGCCAAAATCCATCACATTTTTCTCTTGTACTCATTATTTCTCCTTTTGGTAGTTGACTTGATCATCAGGCCTTTAAACCCTAACAGCGTGTTCCACCGTGCAAGTTACGCTTAGGTGGATGAGGACATGGTCGGGACTTTTTCGGCCAGATTTTGAGGTCAACATATTGATTGCCGTTGCATCAATGATTGAATACCGACGAAATTGAAGTGAAAAGGGTTGCAATATGATATGCATTCTTAACAACCAATTAATAGGTAAAACAAGTTGTCAAATGAAGAATTATTGAAGCTATGACGGCATATTGGCACTTTTTGGGTATGGATTTGTTAAAAAACCAATAATTCTTCGTCCCAACGCAACAATCAAAACCAATTTATAGAGTGGTCGGACAACTTTTAGAAGCAACAATGTATGATTCTTTTAATGACTTTGGGATGAAGGAACAAATTAAAAACTATTAAGGAAACCGATTTTTGCAGTTGTCCTTATCCTTTTGTGAATTCATTGCAAATCCATGTCCTCGTAGTCTGTATTTAGATCATGATTTTTTTTTTTTTTTTGTGAGTGGGGGGTGGAGGGCATGGTCCCACTTCTATAGAATGAATTACAATTCACACGAGCCCCCCAGGGCACATCCCAACTGGCAAAGATGATGGCGCTTCAAGGCTGGCAGATCAGAGGTCGTGAATTCGATTCCTGGAAGGCTCTTGGAAGACAGATATTTTCCCGGAAGGCAGGATTTATCCTGAAAGGCAGGAGCTATACTGGAAGGCAATGTGCAAAGATGGGAAACGATTTGTTTGGCACTTTGGCAGATCAGTTGGGGGGCTGTTGAGCACTGGTCAGTTTGGGGCACAACCTGCGGTTTAACCTGTCTGCAGCTTGAGGGGCCAAGGTGTAGACTCCATGATTTAGTCACTGTAAGGTGGATACCTGGATATCAAAAAAAGAAAGCTGACATTAGAACTTCAACAATTTTCAATAGGCAGTGACATAGATCATACAGATCATCATCTATTCTGCAACCTATCTATCAATAAACCAGAACAACTATAGCTGCATCTTCTTTAATTTTCTTTGGTATTACAGATGAAACATTAGTGAATATAGGTTGTAGTCTTGTAGATAAGCAGAATGAAAAATATAAATCGCAAAATTAAAATGGAAAAGTTAAGTTTTTAATGAATTAATTATTGAAGAGAATTCTGCTGATTGCAGAATGCTTACAAATCAGAAAGAGGAAAAGGAAATTGACGATTGGCTACCAGTCACTTCTTCAAGTAATGCAAAATGGTGATACTCAGCTTTTCACGACATCACAGCCATGGTCAGTGCAGAAGTCTTGAGTCTTCCCTACACCATGGCAGCTCTTGGATGGTATGTAACTGTCAATTCAATAAAACAATTCATTAACACTTTCCTTTCATCTATCAATTTATGGACGTTAATTTAGGCGACTTGGTGTGGTTCTTCTTATTCTCTCATGGATCATCTCTATACACCTCATGGCAAATGGTTGAGATGCATGAAATGGTTCTGGGAAAACATTTTGATTGCTACCACGAACTGGGGCAGCATGCATTTGGTAAAAAGCTAGGTCTTTACATTGTTGTACCCCAACAATTAATTGTTGAAGTGGGAGTCAACATAGTATACATGGTCACTGGAGGAAAGTCGCTCAAGAAATTCCATGAAACAGTATGTGGTAGCTGCACACACATCAAAACTACTTACTTCATAATGATATTCACTTTGGTTCATTTCATCCTCTCCCACCTTCCAAACTTCAACTCCATCTCCGGGGTCTCTTTGGCAGCAGCAGTCATGTCTTCAACGTATGCCCTCCCTTCTTTCTCCATTTTAATAACATTCTTTAGAATATTCTGTTTCCTGCATGGAAAATAGAATAAAAAGAAATATTTAAATAGAATAACATTCTTAATTGGAAATTATGAGAATTGGTTGTATTTCTACATACAGATATTCCACCATTGCTTGGACAGCTTCTCTTCACAAGGGCATACAACCGGGAGTTGAATATGGTTACCCGGCCTCTAGCCGAGCTGGAACGGTGTTTGATTTCTTCACTGTCTTGGGCGACGTAGCTTTTGCGTATGCCGGCCACAATGTGGTGTTAGAGATCCAAGCAACAATCCCTTCAACACCAGAAAAGCCTTGAAAGAAACCCTGTGGAGAGGGGTGCTGGTAGCCTATTCATTGTTGCCCTCTGCTATTTCCCAGTTGCTCTAATTGGCTACAGGATGTTTAAAAACAAAGTAGAGGACAATATCCTTAAAAACCTGCATGGCATATCGCAGCAGCTAACACGTTTGTTGTCATCCATGTCATGGGAAGTTACCAGGAGTAATCACAGTAATTTTGAGATCATTGTTCTTCGTTATGAATAACATAACTTCAGTTAGAATTGATTCTTTTATTCGTCTATTATGTCACAGGCTTATCATATTTTCAATTGCAGATGCATGCAATGCCAGTCTTTGACATGATAGAAACCATTTTGGTGAAGAAGCTGCATTTCAAGTCCAGCTTTATCGTTCGGCTTATCTCCCGCAACATATATGTGGGTTAGTAATATTATCTTTCAGTGAGTACGTGGTGAAATGAAATAGTTATGTGTCTAACATATGTGTTGTATCGTTTCAGCATTCACAATGTTCGTTGTCATAACCTTTTCTTCGGCAATTTACTCTGGTTTTTTGGTGGATTTGCTTTTGCCCCAACAACATACTTCATAAGTGTTATTATCAGTACTAGTCTACTTCTGATTTAATGTCTTAAAAAAACACTACGATGATAAATTTTATGAACTGCAAAATTTGCTGATGTACCTTGTTCCAGCTCCCTTGTGTAATGTGGCTTGCTATCTACAAACTGAAAAAATTCAGCTTATCTTCGTTCACTAATTGGGTATGTGAAGGAAATACTCTATTTGGGAGTTTTCAAGGGTTACTGGATTTATTGTGCATGCCTAATGGATCTGTTTTCTCCAGATTTGCATCATATGTGGCCTTCTTTTGATGATATTATCAACTATTGGAGGGCTAAGAAACATCATACTGCAAATGAAAGACTATCACCTCTACTATTAAGTATCTCTGCAAGTTGGTTAAAAGCAAATTCGAATGAAAATGAATAAGACAGCAATAACAATGCCCTAATAATGTCTTGGGAAGTCCGCGAGTCCTGTCTGATAGGCATTAGACCAGCATCTCCAACAAGCTACTTAAAATGTTATGGAACCAGCTGAAGAGAAATAAACTGTTTCTGTTATGTACCTTTATTTTGATTATAAACATAACTATATCAAACATTGCCACCCTTCATTTCCCTGCAGCATTTTATTACAAAGCTTTTAGCTGTACATAGTCTGTTCCTAAGTGTAAACGTCGGATAGATAAATATCAAACAATAATTGATCTGAAGGTAAGGAGGAGGAGGAGGAGGAGGAGGAGGGATCTTGTATAACAACTCTCAAAAAACAAAAAATCCAACAAAAAACATGGAATTTCTCAGCACAAAGAGAAGGGAGAAGTCCGATTTGAAAAATTACCCCAAGTTTCAGTCTGGACAAAAAGTTCACACATCATTTTGCCACCAAAAATGAAAATAGATCAAGTCTTTCCTTCGTTACAAACAATAAAAATATTTCATATCTACAAACATGATGCCATCACCCCACCCCTCCCTCAAGATAAAAGGCTGCCCCACAAGAACTCATATTTTGAGTAATTTAAGCATCTGCATTATACCAAAACAATATTTTCTTTAGCTTTACATTCAGCAACTGACATAAATACCAAAAACTATATTCTTGATCAGCTATTCCTCAATGTTTAGTCAACCTGAAGATGTGTATAAAAGTAGCCTAAATCAAGTAACTTACGATAATTAACCTGTCTACTTTGTGACTGTTAAGAACTACCTTATAGGATACAATCGTAAACACCGCCCCAAGATTGAAGAAGGCTTTCTATCCTGTCAGTGGTCATAACTAGAATAAGCTGACAAGGGAAACTGTAAAACAAGCAAGAGCATTTAACTACGAATTGTAATCTTTCCACCTAAACAATAAATTTTAACCACTTCAACAAGATGATTAGTAAATGTTGATTATCTCTCTATCAAATGTCAAATCCAGAAAACATTTAAGGCAATCATAATCGGCAAAAATTCTTGGTCTAATATAAGCTACACGGAACCACTGAGTATTCACTACACCAATCGGAGAAACACATCACAACAAAACTACAAAGACATTCATCAGTGCAGAACGTGTAAGTTATGTTTAAGTTAAAATCGTATAATTCCACAAATACATTTAATAATGCAACAATCACTTAGCATAATGCAGAGAAACTGAAAAGAAACAATATTTCATTCATTTACCTTTGAGATCATTACATAAATGGAACTAAACCCTCCAAATTCAAATTTTTCCATTTCTATCTATTTTTTTCCTGTTCAACTTTTTTCGTTCTGTCACTATACAACTGAATCCATAGATTTGAAATCCACAATATGCTAACAGAAATAGCCATCACAACAACAGAAATCCATGTTATCCAAACCCATTTAGGAATCACATGATTCGAGACCCCACTCAGATAGAACACAAACATTCGATAAACAAAATAAGGTCCCACAAAACCTCTCACCACAGAGTAGAAAGCATAGAACGGAGGGGAAAATAAATCATACACTTTGGCCGCAAACTTCACATCTGATCTCCGCGCACTAGCCAGGGTCCACACGTTCTGGCATAAGCTCGTAACCTCCGCAAGAATCAACAGCACCAGGATTGCATATGCACCGTGGAGAACCACGTAACGACACGTCATGAAGACGAAGAGAGTGCACATATGGTGGCCTATGAAGAGAACGTCTCTTGGGTAAAACACCAAGTAATGCAAAAGATCCATCAAGAAATAAGCAATGCTGTATTCAAGGACAAGGTTCTGAAACGACGTGTTCGTGGAATCGAAGTTTCGATTCGGGTCAGATAATATGGCGTAGGAGGCTAGAAACACGGCTGGAGTGCCGTGAGCTAGAGAAATAATACAGCTACAAGCTTCGGGTCGGAGCTTCCGGGTCCAGGTCCGGAAAAGGATGAAGTAGGCATTGAGGTAGAGAACGAAATACATGATGAAAAACAAAGGCAGGTAATTCGGGATTGAGAGAATATCCATGATTAGAATGGAACCCAATTAAATTGATTGCAAATTATGGAAAATTTGAGAATTCCACTAAAGAGATTTAAACAAGAATTAGTAATTGAAAAACATGAAAAAAAGGAGAAGAAAGGCAAATTGTTGGTGAAAAGTCGGTGGAAGCAGATCTCGTAGTTTTCGAGGAGAACGAGAGTGAAATAGAATTATGCGAAGAACTGTAACTTTGGCCTGTGGCTGAATGTGTTTTTCATCTTCCCACAATACACGCAGCAGCTGCAGTAGTTTTTGAAAACAGAGGACGTCTAATCGAATTAACGTTGTATCTATTCGAAGAAAAAGGGCTTACTAGGATTTTACTTTTTCATTTTTTATAATAAATTTAATAATAGTGGACCAGTTCGAATTGATCTAATTAAATTTTCACTTTTTGATATTTGAAAGATTCCATGATTTGTTGAAGTAGGTACAAGATACATGGACCTTAGTACTAGAGTAGTTGGCATATGGAGGACTTTAATGAGATGGATGAGGAACATAACGTTGAAAGTCTCGCTATGCCCCAAACAAATCATCTTATTTTTAATTAAAGGTTTATTTGATTGTAAAAATGAAATTGAATTGAATTGAAAACGAATTTTAGAGAATTGAATTGTCTAAAAATTATTTTCCTAAGAATTGTAAATTATTGTATTTGATTGGTATATTTTTCTACGTGAAAAATGTTGAAATTTTGAATTTTTTGATGTTTGTTTGGTCTTATTTTTCATGAAAATTGTCAATTAAATGAAATTTTTTTTTTGTTACAATTGTTGATAGATTTTGTTTCCATTGCTGAAAATTAAAAAAAGAAAAAAAGAAAAATTGGAAAACCGAATTCCACCATTTGAGGGAAAAGGCACATGTGTTGGAAAAAATGTGGAAATCGAATTCCCTAGAAAATTTAGCAATCAAACACCACATTTTGATGGAAAATGTGTCCAATCAAACATGACCTAACTTCATTACTATTTCAAAAAAAATCAACACGGTAGAATAAAAAGTAGCATAGCACGAGTACACGAAGATGTTAATAATGATGTGATCAATTGTCCGACGATGATCTCCATTGTCTGTGGTTATGTGAAAAGATAAGATCCAAAAAATCCAATAATCGCTGAAGAAAAAAATAAAGTTAATTCACCGACGGATAAAGTTTTACAACAAGCAAATAACTACTACCACGTCAGCGTTGATTGTCATGTCAACACCGCCTACCGAGTGTTTATAAAAACACCAATCACTCCATCCATGTTGTTGAATTCCAAGGAAAACAGTGGAGAAAATTCTCCAAAGTTTCTCTCCACCGGAACTCATAATCCTTGCCTGAGAACACCTGAAGCCACCACCACACAAACTCAACTGATTCACATAGATGTCATCAAAAAATCCTTGGTTAACTATGTTTTCGTTTCTCATTCTTTTACAAAAACAAATTATGATATTTGACCAACAAGAAACAATGTTGTACATAGGATATTGTCCTCTTTACCAGAAAAGGTACTAAAACTAGAGACATTGAAATACCTGAGGACACACACATAACTCTATTTTTGAATAAGCGGCCAACCTATTCAACAACTGGCATAATAAATCCACCCGAAAACAAGAGGAAATAATAGGTCTATTTTTATTTCCCTGGTACACGATTTTAAGAGGATCAACAAAAAATGCTATTTTTGTCTACTTTGAATTGAGATGCATCACCCAAGAGACCAACATCACATCCCTCGTTCTTCTTCTTATCACAATCCACAAGTTCTCGGATAATGAACTAATTTTTCTGTTTTCAGCTGATGGATTCCTTCCAACTGCTGAAAATGCCCAGCAAGATCCTGTAATTTTTGGTTTTTCAACAAATGATTTTTTTCCAGTATGTCTTATTTGCCAAGTATAAACTTTTGCCTACCACATTTGCCTGGATCTTTTATTCTAGTGACAGCTCGTTTCGATCTCCAGTTGATGCTTGAGGGCAACGTGGTTACATTTCCATATTTGAAGGATGTTGCTTTGGATGAGTTTTTATGGGACGACCTCTTGTATCCATTACGAGAGGCGCGAAACTCTTCATTTCTCATGTCAGCAAATTCGTTAATGCCTAGCTTGTATGGTTCCTGCAATGTTGAAAGACTCGATGAATTCACCATTCTCTTTGAATTTATTGAATCTCATTACCTTCTCTTCATTTTCTTTGTACACACGCCCATATTTCGACATCCAATGCTCGTATCTCTCAGCAATGGATGCTTCATGAAGGCTGCTCGAAGTTGCCAGACAAGAATATTTCCCAGAGACTAACAAAAGAGCAAGAATAATTTTCTGATCAAATTGCAAATCTATATGTATGTATTCCACTTTGTATGGCACTTTGAAAATGATATATTTGTTGGGTTTTTGATACCCAATAAATCTCGGACTATGATGTTAACGTGAATTAATATTATTTCATAGGTATAGATCGATGAATGAAATAAGTCCAACAACCAAGTCCATGAGCTACACCCGGTCCAATTGTATTCCTTATGGATGGCTTAAATCTTGACCCGTTTACCCCTTTAATGGCCCAAACTTAAAGCCTAACCCTAGAGTATATATTTGACTATAACCCTAACCACTTTCATATGATGATTGCGTAATTTTGAGAGAAGAAATAGTGAATCCCAGCTGCCCCCCTTTTATGTGAGAAAAATGTGTCCAGAAGTGTCCAGAACACTTGTATAACGTGTGCAATTGGTGGTTCTTTCATAGCATACCTTTGTGATGTCTTCTCCTAGCCTTTGTGACCATAAATCATCATCATTTCTTGTCCTACGTGGGTAAGATTGCATAGCAACCAAGGTAAATCAATTGGTTGTGGTTTGGAGCCGATTGGACTGGTTGTTGGTTGAGAATGGTGCGTTGGATTGTGCCTGGAAAATCACTGTTTGAAAATTCTTTTGAGAGAGCTTCCGCAACAATTGGTATCAGAGTTTCAAGGTGAAGGTTTTGGCTCGTGAAATCTACTAGAAATCATCCAGAAAATCGGCAGAAACGCAGCAGAAATCAGATCAAAGAAGCCGTCCAAAAACTATTAAAACCAGTCTCCATTTTTCACGTTTCCTGATCAATCCAGAAGGGGTTTGGGAAAATGGAGACCACTAGCGTGACGTGCAGGAGGAGGCGAACCCTACAGGTCGGAGCGTGCGGCCCACGTGCATAGGGAAGGAGCCGCGCGTGAGGGCGCATGGAGCATTGTTTGGCGACGGTCTCTTCATGCAATTTGTTCCTCATATTATTTCTGACATTTTTCGTGTTGAAAGTTTTCTATTTCAGGGTACGCAGTAGAATCTGGACAGCGTTGTTCTTTGGGTGTTCGAGACTCGATCGTGGTTTTTTTGGTTGCTGCAGTTTCCAGAAACTTTAGGACGAATAGTGGTGGTCCTAAAGTGACAAATTTGCAACTCTCGTAATTTACGGATTCAGATAGGTCCGCTCTGGTATATTGGCTTAATTTAGTTTAAATTTCAACATTAGCAGATCATCGTGTGGGTTGATCGTTAGGATTAGGGGTTGTCATTGTTTGACAACTATTGCTTGTGCTAGAAAATTTAGGAATTGTTTGCTCTGTTTTTGAAGTGTTGAGTTTTGATTGCAAGTTGGTAGTTGATTTTGTGCTTTACCCGTCATACAGTCACTGTGTGAGACTTGTTGCGTGAAAATTCGAACTTTTGTTTACATACCTTCGTGTTGCATTGATTTTCCTGTTAGAACACCTGGACTTGTCCCGTTCGAACATTTTCTTGATCTAAGATCGTGAATCTTACGAAACCCTGAGAATCTAGAATGGTGTATATTGCGGCCGTAGGATAACTTTGTGTGACATATCTGTGCTTTGGTTGTTCTAGTTTTTTAAAAATGTCTTCATGTTTTTAAGTTGAAATTTTTAATGGGAAATGAGATTTTTCAATTTGGCAACAAAAGATGAAGGGTATTTTGGTCCAACAAAAAGTTTTAAAGGTTATAGATGGCAAATTTTCTGCAAATTTAACAGAAGTACAAAAAGAAGAGTATGATGAACTTGCATACACTTTAATTATTTTACACATGTCTGATATTGTTTTGAGAAAGTAGGAAAACTGGATTCTACAAAACAACTTTGGGAAAAGTTGGAGGACTTATATTTGCTTAAGTCAACTCCTAATAAATTGTACTTGCTTGAACGATTTTTCAGCTTTAAAATGGATCCTTCAAAGGATCTTGATGATAATCTGGATGTCTTTAACAAATTAGTTCAAGACATCGTTAATTGTGATGAAGAGGTATCTGAAACGTATAAAGCTATTATCCTGCTTAATTCCATGCCTCGATTCATATAGGGAAATTAAGAATGCAATTAAGTACGGTAGGGACACCTTAACACCCGATATTGTTATAGACTCACTTAGGAGTAAGGAGATGGAGATTAAGGCTGAAAAAGAGGATAAGAGGAGTGGCGAGTTACATATGATGAGGAGTAGAATGAAGTTTAAGCAGATGAATTTGGGTAGAACTCAAGACGGTAGTGATTTGAGTAGTGACTCGAGTGATGAGGGTAGTAAGAAGAAGGGCAAGAGACAAGACAAGTCTAGTGATAGAAGGTGTTACAATTGTGGTAAATCTGGACACTTTATTAGGGACTGTCCCAAGAAGAAAGATAAGTTGAAGAGTAAGATGAGAGGTGAGATGAATTTGGTTAAGGGGTCGAGTTATGACCCCAGTGAGGTTTATTAAATGTAAACCTAATCACTGCATATGCATCTGTGTGTGATCCTTTCTGCATGTGTGTGATTGTCTAAATTTTGTTGCATGATTATCTGCTACATTTCAATGTATTTGATATGTGTATTTGCATGAATTTGAGACATTAGGATTACTTGGTGTAATTGCTTTCATGCATAATGGGTTAGGATGCATTAGCAGTGTGTTGTGTGTCTTTTGGTGAGGTGGAGTATAGATGCCTAGGGGTACATGGTGGTTTGTACCGGGGTTGTGGAGTGTGACATTTGGATCACGAGTGGCGAAGTGATCAAATGTCTAGGATCCTTTATCTGGAAAGAGACCCTAGTCAGTTGGAGTGTGAGAGAGGCACTTCTATCACTTCTGTTAGGTGGAGACCCATTATCCACATAGGTTGGGAGAAGTAATGTGGAGATAGAGGATTATCCCGTGGACTTAGGATCTATTGTGACTTACCAGTTAGACATGAGTTGAGTGATAAGTCTAGTGAGTTTGGTGGGTGATGAGAGGAGATATGTGTTCTCGAGGTGTGAGCAACACGAATGGGATATGATAAGTGTGGTGAGATCTTTTCTTAGGGTCATTTGTGCATGTGTTGCATATGTGGTTGACCGTGATTTGATTGACTTGGTGTTAATCTATGGTTCTATGTGAACGTGTTTCTGAAAAGATCTGTGTGTGTTATCCTATAGTATATCGTCATCGCATGTATATTTGCTCTTGATTGTTTGTTGTTAAATATTTGCTTCTACTTGAGTGTTTTTGACCTTAGCCCCAGTGAGTACATGGAGCAGGTATGGTATGTGTTTCAAGTTGGAAACACAAGGTAAGGTCTGTGATCCAATTATATTGGCTACCTTGATTATACAAGTGTTAACTGTGTGTTTTGATTATTTGCAGATTTATTGGGCATCAAGGTGGAGATTTGTTGGATTTTTGATACCCAATAAATCCCGGGTTATGATGTTAACGTGGGTTAATATTATTTCATAGGCATAGACCAATGAATGAAATACGTCCAACAACCAAGTCCATGAGCTACACTCGGCCCAATTGTATTTATGGATGGCTTGAATTTTGGCCCGTTTACCCCTTTAATGGCCCAAACTTAAAGTCTAACCCTAGAGTATATATTTGGCTATAACCCTAGCCACTTTCATATGATAATTGTGTAATTTTGAGAGAAGAAATAGTGAATCCCGGCTGTCCCCCTTTTGTGTGAGAAAAAGGTGTCCAGAACGCTTGTATAACCTGTGCAATTGGTGGTTCTTTCATAGTATACCGTTGTGGTGTCTTCTCCTAGCCTTTGTGGCCATAAATCATCATCCTTTCTTGTTCTACGTGGGTAAGATTGCATAGCAATCAAGGTGAATCAATTGGTTGTGGTTTGGAGCCGATTGGATTGGTTATTGGTTGAGAAAGGTGCGTTGGATTGAGTCTGGAAAACCACCGTTTAAAGATCCTTTTGAGAGAGCTCCCGCAACAATATTTTTACTAGAACAAGGCATATATAGGTGACAAGTTTCGTCTTCAGCTATTTTTCGCAAAATGCACGCATTGCCACTATGTTGTGAATCTCCTTTTTGAGAATTTGACAAGGAATTTCCAAGCATAATGGGCCCGGCAAGTTATGTATGAATAGAAACAATTCCAGTTACGTGGACGTTGCTACTGTAATTGGTTTTCTGTTTTGTTAACAATACAGGCATTTCATATGTTTGTAGTGTTTTAACTTTCAGTTCTATCATACATTGATCACTAGCGTGTGTAGGCCAATTTCATTTATTCCTAGTTTCTATCATTTCATGTGTGCAGGGCATCAAATTCAAATTTTATGTTAAACCGAAAATTAGGAGAACTTAAACATGGATCATTTACCGGATTTGGAGCACATTAAACACGTTCATAGGTAGCGATTACAGTCGCTAGTTTTTGCATGTAATTAGTGTTTGAATGCGAAAGCGAAATTATCCAAAAATTAAAAATGTCTTTAATTAAAAAACAAAATCGTCTAGATGTTCACGTGTATGTTATATAAAAAATTAGGCCTAGGTGTAGTTTGATTTGGATTGGTTTTGACTCCAACCCGAAGTCAAAGCCAAAGCCAAAGTCAAAGCCAAAGCCAAAACCAAAACCAAATTAGTCGGTTTGAGTGAATTTCAACTCAAACCAACCCACTGTAACTCTTAAACCGCCAAAACCAAAACCAAATTAGTCGGTTTGAGTGAATTTCAACTCAAACCAACCCACTCTAACTCTTAAACCGCACCGAACCAAACCAAACCGGTTTGGTTCGGTTTAACTCCAACTCGAATCCAAAATCAAATTAGTCGGTTTGAGTGAATTTCAACTCAAATCAACTTACTCTAACCCTTAAATCGAACTGAACCAAATCAGTGGTTTGGCTCGGTTAAGTTTGGTTAATCGGTTCGGACTTTTAGTTCAAATTAATTTTTTTTTTTAAAAAAAATTGTCCAAGTTTTGGCCCAATTAAATTACAAGAACTAAAATAACTAAATAACTTTATATTACAAGAATTATTGATTAACAAATAAAATTAGGTTACTAGAGACTAATCAACAGAAAATTTAAAATTTTTATTGCCTTTTAATACATTATGTAGCCCGACTGCTTGAGTGGGGGATAAAGACTAACATAATAAGCTTAATGAAAATTTCAGTAATACTATTCGTCGGCAACATCATAGATTTGAGGGAATTGTGATATAGTTATGAAATTAGAGTTTATTTTTTATTTTTTATTTGTCTTAAAAAAGGTAAATATATAAGTGGGCTGAGTTGGTACGGTTAACCGGCGGTTTGAAGCTTTAAATTATTACTGAACTAAATCACCATAGTTTTATTTAAAGAACCAACCAAACTAATTACTTGTGTGAAACCAAACCGAGAGTCAGTTCGATTTGATTGATCTGATCGGTTATTTGATTTTTTTGCTCAGGCCTATCAAAAATAAAGAATTCGAATTTTTACCTAAATTCGATGATCAATTGTTGAATAAATTCTGAATCACGAACTTCCAACATTTTAATTTCAAGAACTTGATGCTTTAAACTTCCAAATCTTCTATGGTATTCTCCACAGTCAAGACTACATCGGTGGATGGATACATTCTTTTAGTTAAATTAAGAAACCAATTCTTGAACTAGACAATTGAAAAATCAAGAAAAATAAATTTTTCTCTCTCCAAAATTTGAACACCATGGAATTGTGTATTATGAATGTTGTACAATTCCATTTCATAGGATGTCTAGGATCCAATTAATATATATTTATAGAGATAAAAAAGTTTCAATCCTAATACAATAATAATTCCACATTCAAATAGGAGTTCTAATTAAAATCAAAGTAGGAGTTTTAATTAAATTCCAAATCTAATTAGTTTACATCTAATTACATGTGTAGTTCTAGAACTTTAATTACAATTATAATTAAGTTTACAATTTTCATAGTAATTACGACTAAGTACAAAACTTTATTGTAATTACAATTAAGCCCAAAACTATTATAATTACCGTATTAAGTTCTAATACTTTATGGAGCTACCATAGGGACCTGATGGGATATATATTATCCAAACTCGAATAATTAGATATTGTCTAGTTGACTATAGACCACCTAATCTACTTATTAGTCTTTCCTTTTTTCACTAAAGTCAAAACACTGAACTCTTGGAATGCATAAGATTATAAAAGCTAATAAATTTGTAATACTTTCCTCTGACTTGCCATATACATATTTTATCTCCATCCAAGATCCAATAATTAGGTACGAGCATAAATGATCGTTTTACCCCTCTAATTATTCTCACTAACTTAAGTTTTATTTTCTTCAATGGTCCTGTGAACTAATCACAGATGTCAAAGTTTAGTCGTCACTAAACACTAAACTCAGATTTTAACCGTTCAACAGAAAATATTTAAGTAGTTACTCTACCCATTTTTAGGGTGACGGTTCTAGTGATGGCAACGGGGTGGGTTCGGGGCGGGGCACCCCCACCCAGCCCCGTTTGGCCAAAATCCCTCCTCATCGAGGCAACTTTTTGTCCCGTTTGTTGCCCTGTTTAATTTTTTTTTTTTTTTTATTTTTTTTTTACATGTAATTGACACATCTTTAATTCAGTTGTGCATATCATAAATAGAAACTCAATACTCTTCTTTCTAATTACTTCTTGAAACATTGCATAATCAATGTTTATTCACGTGCCATACTAGATCACTTGTCCAAGTAATTGACAGGTGGTGAAAATCAAATGATCCAACTTTCTGTAAACTATTTTTTTAAATAATTGTTATCCAAGTGGACATTCATATTTCTATTTTATATTTTTTTTTCCCCCCCCCCCCCCCCCCCGCCCCCCCCCCGCGCGGGGGGGGGGGGGGGGCGGGGCGGGGACGGGGCAACTTTTTGCCCTGTTTAATTTATTTTTATTTTTTACATTTTGAAAGTTTCGAATTATGTTATTATTAGATAATAAAATTCAAATTTAAAATGAGTTTTTAACGGATGAATTGTTTAGAAATAAAATTATTTTTAATTTTTTTTTTTACTTTTTCTTCACGGGCCCGCCCCGCCCCGCCCCACGCCCCGCCACGGGGCAGGGTAAATTGCCATCACTAGATGGTTCTCGATACGAATTCATGTTTCTGCTCCGTTCATTCTCACATTCCCAACTCGTCGAGATATTTGACCAATCAAATTGATCTCACCCATTGATGAATCAAAGAACCATTAAAATCACGAAAAAATATATATAATCCTGTCAAGGGGTTAGATGAAATACACAGTCTAGTGGAATTTAATTTTCTGCACGGTCATACCATAGAATTAAATACAACACGCTATCTGTTCAATACACTCCAAGTGTACTGGTGTTACCTTTAACTAATTCTGTGATAAGGACAAATCATAAATTTGAATTGTGAATCGATCAACACTACAACCTTCCAATATAAGGTGTCAACACTTATATATTGGCTATGAACAAATTATTTATGATCAAAATATAAGTCGTGTCACACTGTACTTCTCAACGTAAGTACATAACTTATATCATCTCAAGTGATCATAGACATTTTAATTTGCCTGCTTAAAAAATAATGCAATAAATAAATAAAACCTCAATTTGTTTATTATAGATGATTATTTTATCATAGCAAAATATACTATATGAGTACACAACCCAATAGCTAGGTGTTAAATTAAGTCATTTAAAGAGCTCCACCCTTGTGTTAGATTACCATAATCAGTTTCAAACCCCTAAATAAGATGAAATTCAATACTCAACTGCTTGTGCTGGCATTCAGAATGCAGTCTAGCAACAAAGTTTTAACGGAGATCACACAATGTAGCCAATGGAATATCCCTGAATCGGAGTTTCTTGTAAGCACATTTTTATGTACATATAGGATTTAACTTTTGAATGCGATACTTGATGTGATTATGCCAATCACTAGCAACCATAGCCTATATCGACTATCGATTTTGTGTATAAATGATAGTACAATTTGTATTTGCGAATGCATGATTAGGTATTTTTACAACCTTTAATACACAAGGTGAAACGTCGAAATCTTGATGTTTTAAGCAGTTGGATATGAAGCTTGCATGGCTATGCCACAAAGGCCTTCCTCAGCATCGATGTCCCTCTGCATTCTAATGTATCCATTCTCACCCCAGCTTGTTCCCCATGAATTCTTAACTAACCAATACTTGGTACCATCACTGGCTGTTCCATAACCTACTGCTGTAACGCCATGATCTAGATCAGTCCCGCATTCTCCAGTGAAGACTCCACTTGAATAGAACTGGAAGTCGGATCCACTAGCATCAATAGCAACAGATACGGGTTGCTTAGCCACAGATTTAAGCAATGCTGACTCGCTGTTGGCTGGGACATCCTCGTATCCAGTAATCTTGGCAGCATGGGAGGATTCCTTCTTGCTGTTGCATGTCCCATCTGTTCCGGCATATGGGTAATTAGATTCAGCTGTAAGTCCATGATTGTTGATGATGAATTTGAAGGCATTGTCCATTAGACCTCCGTTGCAACCCATATTTGACTCGTGTCACAATCCACGAGTTCTTGTTCGGATAATGAAATCAATTTCCCTGTAGAAAGTTGGTTGATTCCTTCTGTGGCTGCAACAGCTGAGAATGCCCAGCAGCGTCCTATAATTTTTGTACAAATAGTACGATAAAAACATCAATTTTGTTTCTCAAAGTAATAAAATATATAAAAAAGAATTGAGTTAAAATAATCAATGGTTAACCTACCACATTGGCCTTGGTCCTTAACACCAGTAACAGCTCCCTTCTTTCTCCAGTCCATGCTCGATGGAACTGCAGTCACATTTTCATACCTAAATGACGACGCCTTAAGTGACTTTTGGTAAGAGGACACTTTGTACCCATTACGAGATGCCTGGAACTCCTTGTTCGTCAAATCAGCAAATTGATTGATGCCAAGCTTGTAAGATCGAGTTTCTGCTTTGTTAAAAGTCTCGATGTACTCCACATTCTCCTTGAATATTTTGTATCGCATTGCCTTCTCCGCACTATCCTTGTATAAGCGTCCATATTGTGCCATCCATTGCTCGTGTTTTTCAACCATGGATGCATCTTGCAATGAACGCGCTGTGGCTTGAGACGCCCACATCTCCAACACTAGCATTGCAACAAAAACAAGCTTCCAACTTGGAGTCGAAGCCATTCTTTCGAGCAGGAGAGTGTTGATGTATTTGAATTTTATGATCTGAAGAAAGGTTGTTGTGCATTCTCCGAGAGACACAGGTATTTATAGAATTCATGGAGTTCATTCTTCTTCAAAATATCACCTTGTCGCATTTCAAAGTCCCTGGAAAACCCGGCAAGTTATAGATGACAGGGAATTATACCTCAATTCCGTGGACGCTGCTTCATTATATTCAATTATTAAAAGCATGCTTCTACTAACTTATGTTATGAAGTATGAACTCTTTTCTATTATTTTGAATTTTAGTGAACAAATTGTTCATGCCTTTTGGACTTTCCTTTTGTCAGCTGCAGCTACCTTCTTCCCTCAGTTATGTATCATTAAAATCAAGATGAAATGAGGAGAAGAGGTAATTAAAACACTGTCAGTCGACGTCACTCAACTTGTAGCGGACATAATATCATGTTATTCATCGAATATATATAAAATATATTTATTCACTTACCAAATATGCATTTAATCTTCACTTACTTTGAGCATTAGGATTAAAATTTTGTTCAAATAATTAATTATAGGATAATTAGCATAAAACAATCCTATCCTTTATATGCTTTGTACAAAATAGTTATTTCTTTCCATTTTGGCGCAATGCCCTATTAGGTCAAATAAATGTTGCGAAAAAACAATCTTGCAATCCATTTTGTAAATGATGAACTTACGTCATCCTTAATTTTTTTTTTAAAAAAAAAAAAGGAAAAAAGAGAAAAATAAAGGATAAGGAAATAAAAAATAATTGCAGTCATAAATCCAATTTTTTTCCAAAAAGTGCTAAAAAAATCCCAATTAAAACAAATAAAAATTAAAATTAAAAAATACTTATAATTAAAAATGAAACAAATGGCTGGACGTACAGTGGATACCTCATTGTTTAGATTTTTAGATTTTTTTTATTTTAGTTTTTAACATTTTAAATTAGGACCACTTTTCACCTTTTTTTTTTTTTTTTTTTTTTTTTTTTTAAAAAAAAAAAAAAAAAAAAAAAAAAAAAAAAAAAAAAAAAAAAAAAAAAAAAAAAAAAAAAAAAATTTTTTTTTTTTTTTTTTT
>NC_036252.1:13349940-13363435 GCF_002742605.1 Olea europaea var. sylvestris
CCTTTTTTTTTTTTTTTTTTTTTTTTTTTGAAAAATTTAGCACTGTAACTGTAATTATTTCATTTTTCTTTATTTAAAGAGGATAATAAATTCGTCATTTTACAATATTTTAATGTAGAAAATGATTGTATGATTGCTTGATCTAAGGAGGTACTGCATCAAGATGTAAGAATATGTCTTTTTTTTTTTGTGAAAAACATGTAAATGATAGGGTTATCTTGTTACAGTTACCCTTAATTCTATTGAAACAACAAACACAACACACAAAGCCTAAATTTTTCGTTGTACAACATGGTTATATATCTCTACAATCATGGTAATTCAACGATATTTCAGCAGTAACCAAACTTTAAAATTGTTGTAAATAATTACTTATCTTCATCATGATTTTTCACGTGTCAATTATCTCATTCGATTTGAAAATAAACGATTTGGACAACATGGCAAAATTGTGATACAAATACAATGACAATTTATTTTTTAAAATTTCAATAACTATTGAAGAACATTTCTAAAGTATAGCGCCTATTTTGAAAAGTATTTGAAAAACAAAGTGAAAAAGTGGTGTGGCTGTTAAATTTTTTTAACTCCTATGCAAACTGAATGATGGCATTGAAGAGTAAAGCTATTTGAAGAAGGAAAATTATCAAAAAGCTCTACATGTATTGATGGGACAAATTTTATGTGTAACGTTCAATAAAATTCTGTCACTTGACATTCTGTAAATTTGTCAGGCATTTTTCCCTATATATGTAGCATCTCCAGGCGTCAAAACCTCAAGAACCCATTCTAAAAAGGATTTTGCTGGTTGTACAGAAGAAAAAAGTCAGAAGAAGTGACCGAAATGATGTGAAACCAAAAGATTGGATAAAAAAGATAACTATATTTGAAATTGATAAATAATAGAATGTCATTACATAAGACATTATGTAAGAAAATGGCTTTGCTCTCTATTGTCAATAGTTCAAAAAGAAGAACGTCTATTTCCCTAAAGAGTTTTACTACAAGTACAAAAATATTTCATATAATTTTTCACAGATACACATGACAACAAATCATTGAAAAAAAAAAAAAAAAGGAAAGGAGGGAAGATCAGGTGCTGCCTGTAAGGATTTTGTGGTTACCCTGGACTTGGGGATTCATTCTTCCCTAAAGTCCTCTACTTCTTCTGGATTGCTTTTTCACTGCTCCTTTATCCCCTGTTTCCTCTCTCTCTCTCTCTCTCTCTCTTCGACCTCTTCTTTCTCAGGTTATTAACTTTCTATTCTCATTTTTCTTACACCATTGGTTTTAGTCAATGTACTGTATGGTGTGGATGTTAGGTTTTATTTTGATGTCATTCAGTGATTCTGGTTTATGGATTTGTACGCTTTTGTGTTTCCATACATGCAAAATATGGAGAATTCTTTGTTTCTTTGTTGTACATTTGGATGCCAAAATATAGGTATTGTTTCAAGTGTTCTTCACATTTAATGTTAATAGTTGGTTCTTGAATTTTAGTGACTCTATTATTTTCTTCAATTTTATGAAATTGCAATCCATTATATTGGGAACTGACACCAATTCCTTAATTCGGAGATTTATGCTAGTTCTAAGTCCATCTCCAACCATTAGCACACTTTTGCAAAGATTTCGAACCATTACACCAAATGAACCAAATGAACAGTATTTTCTTTCATTTCTTATTCTTAAATTGTCAAGAAATAATTATTTCAGAAATTATTTAATTATAAATTATATTACTGCTAAAATTATTAGATTAAAAATTATAGTTAAATGTTGAATTTATTAATAGATTAAAAAAAATACACTTAATACCACAATTTAAAAAAAAAAATTAAAATTTACTATAATAAAAATAGTAATCAAATTAAAATAAATATAAATACAAATAAAGTTATACCATTGGAATATATGGAATAATAAAAATATGTAAAAAGGATATAATAAAAATTAAAATAAATAGGAAAAACTCTAAAAATCACACCAAATGAATAGTATTAGACACATTTTGGTGCAACGCTATTCATTGCACCAAATTATACTTAGCTGAGTTTCAATATGTTTTCGATCTCGGATTGTTTTTGCTTCTCATTTATAATTCCCCATAAATGGTCAACATGTTCAAGTATTTAAGATCTTCTCTACAAATTCTTGAGGTCTCATTTGTTCAATAAGTAAAATTCCAGTATGGTTTGATTTACATGAAAGAGTTCAATGCATGCAGGACTTGCATCGATGGTTCATGCATTTGTATATTCTATTATATGAAATTTGGAAATATCGAGAGATCTTCCGGGAACTCAGATGAGAGCCAGATTCGGCAGTTACCATTATTTAGCAATTGGATAAGAAAGTTCCATGGCAATGCCACAAAGACCTTCCTTATTATCAATCTTGTTTTCCATTCTGATATATCCCTCCTCACCCCAGTTTGTGCCCCACGAATTCTTCACTAACCAATACTTTGTACCATCTTCACTTGTAGAACTGGAATGCTGATACACTGGCATCAATAGCCGCAGATACCAGTTGATTAGCCACAGCCTTCAATAAGGCAGATTCGCTATTAACCTGAACATCTTCATAGCTTGTGATCTTAGCTGTATGTGAGGCTTCCTTTTGTTTGTTACACGTGCCATCGACTCCTTGATAGGGGTAATTAGATTCCGTGGTGAGGCCATGGTTGACTATTATGAATTGAAATGCATCATCCATGAGACCACCATCACATCCCTCGTTGTCCTTCGTATCACAATCCACAAGTTCTTGTTCGAATAATGAAATTAATTTATCTGTTTTCAGCTGATGGATTCCTTCTACAGCTGCTACTGCTGAAAATGCCCAGCAAGATCCTGTAATTTTTGGTTTTTCAGTTTTATGAATTTTTTTCTAGTATGTCTTATTTGCCAAGTATAATCTTTTGCCTTCCACATTTGCCCTGATCTTTTATTCTAGTGACAGCTCCTTTCGATTTCGCTTGAGGGCAACGTGGTTACATTTTCATATTTGAAGGATGTTGCTTTGGATGAGTTTTTATGGGACGACCTCTTGTATCCATTACGAGAGGCCTGAAACTCTTCATTTCTCATGTCAGCAAATTCGTTGATGCCTAGCTTGTATGGTCGAGTTCCTGCACTGTTGAAAGACTCGATGAATTCTCCATTCTCTTTGAATATATTGAATCTCATTACCTTCTCGTCATTTTCTTTGTACACACGCCCATATTTCGCCATCCAGTGCTCGTATCTCTCGGCAATGGATGCTACATGAATCATGAAGGCTGCTCGAAGTTGCCTGACAAGAATATATCCCAGAGACTAGCAAAAGAGCAAGAATAATTTTCTGATCAAATTGCAAATCTATATGTATGTATTCCACTTTGTATGGCACTTTGAAAATGATATATTTTTGCAAGAACAAGGTATATGTGGGGGACAAATTTCGTCTTCAGCTATTTTTTGCAAAATGCACCCATTGCCACTATGACGTGAATCACTTTTTGAGGATTTGACAAGGAATTTCCAAGCATAAAGGGCCCGGCAAGTTATGTATGAATAGAAACAATTCCAGTTACGTGGACGTTGCTACTGTAATTGGTTTTCTGTTTTGTTAACAATACAGGCATTTCACATGTTTGTAGTGTTTTAACTTTCAGTTCCATCATATATTGATCACTAGCGTGTGTAGGCCAATTTCATTTATTCCTTGTTTCTATCATTTCATGTGTGCAGGGCATCTAATTCAAATTGTAAGTTAAACAGAAAATTAGAAGAACCTAAACAAGGATCATTCACCGGATTTGGGTCATTTGGAGCACAATGAAATTCAATACTCAACTGCTTGCGCTACTCAACTGCTTGTGCTGGCATTCAGAATGCTGTCTAGCAACATAGTTTTAATGGAGATCACACGATGTGGCCGATTGAATATCCCTGAATCGGAGTTTCTTGAAAGCACATTTTTATGTACATGTAGGATTTAACTTTTGACTGAGATACTTGATGTGATTATGCCAATCACTAGCAACGATAGCCTATATTGACTATCGATTTTGTATTTAATTGACAGTAAAATTTGTATTTACGAAGCATGATTAGGTATTTTTACAACCTTCAATACACAAGGAGAAACGACGAAATCTTGATGTTTTAGGCAGTTGGATATGAAGCTTGCATGGCTATGCCGCAAAGGCCTTCCTCAGCATCAATGTCCCTCTGCATTCTAATGTATCCATTCTCACCCCAGCTTGTTCCCCATGAATTCTTAACTAACCAATACTTGGTACCATCACTGGCTGTTCCATAACCTACTGCTGTAACGCCGTGGTCTAGATCAGTCCCGCATTCTCCAGTGAAGACTCCACTGGAGTAGAACTGGAAGTCGGATCCACTAGCATCAATGGCAACAGATACGGGTTGCTTGGCCACAGATTTAAGCAATGCTGACTCGCTATTGGCTGGAACATCCTCGTATCCTGTAATTTTTGCAGCATTGGAGGATTCCTTCTTGCTGTTGCATGTCCCATCTGTTCCGGCATATGGGTAATTAGATTCAGTTGTAAGTCCATGATTGTTGATGATGAATTTGAACGCATTGTCCATTAGACCTCCGTTGCAGCCCATATCTTGACTCGTGTCACAATCCACGAGTTCTTGTTCGGATAATGAAATCAATTTCGCTGTAGAAAGTTGGTTGATGCCTTCTGTGGCTGCAACAGCTGAGAATGCCCAGCAGCATCCTATAATTTTTGTACAAATAGTACGATAAAGACATCAATTTTGTTTCTAGAAGTAATAAAATATATAACCAAGAATAGAGTTAAAATAATCAATGGTTAACCTACCACATTGGCCTTGGTCCTTAACACCAGTAACAGCTCCCTTCTTTCTCCAGTCCATGCTCGATGGAACTGCAGTCACATTTTCATACCTAAATGACGACGCCTTAAGTGACTTTTGGTAAGAGGACACTTTGTACCCATTACGAGATGCCTGGAACTCCTTGTTCGTCAAATCAGCAAATTGATTGATGCCAAGCTTGTAAGATCGAGTTTCTGCTTTGTTAAAAGTCTCGATGTACTCCACATTCTCCTTGAATATTTTGTATCGCATTGCCTTCTCCGCACTATCCTTGTATAAGCGTCCATATTGTGCCATCCATTGCTCGTGTTTTTCAACCATGGATGCATCTTGCAATGAACGCGCTGTGGCTTGAGACGCCCACACCTCCAACACTAGCATTGCAACAAAAATAAGCTTCCAACTTGGAGTAGAAGCCATTCTTTCGAGCAGGAGAGTGTTGATATATTTGAATTTTATGATCTGAAGAAAGGTTGTTGTGCATCTCTCCGAGAGACACAGGTATTTATAGAATTCGTTGAGTTCATTCTTCTTCAAAATATCACCTTGTCGCATTTCAAATTCCCTGGAAAACCAGGCAAGTTATGGATGACAGGGAAATTATACCTCAATTCCGTGGACGCTGCTTCATTATATTCAATTATTAAAAGCTTGCTTCTACTAACTTATGTCCTATGAAGTATGAACTCTTTTCTATTATTTTGGATTTTAGTGAACAAATGGTTCGTGCTGGCTTAATTTCAATTGTCTTTTAGGACTTTCCTTTTGTCAGCAGCTGCCACCCTCTTCTCTCAGTTATATTTGTATCAATAAAATCAGTGAGAAAATTGATCACTAAGTTGAGTGACTAACGGGGTTTTGTACCCTTGAGAAATAAGAAACTTTAGTCGTCTCAGTTGCTTAATGCAGTTTCTTACTCATTTCGATAAAATGCTGCACTTAACGAACAGTAGAGAAATTAAGCACCTTCAATTGAGTTAAACCACAACAAATTAGTTCTAAACAGTTGAATAATTCGAAATCAATTGTACTGTAAATGTAAATCTATTTCAAACTATTGGCACCAATAGTGAATGAATCAGGGCTCAGGTCAAGAAAGTCCAAAAGCACAAAGCAACTCCACACGAATTGGACCAAGAAACGCACTCAGAAACCACAAAGGAATCACTCAATAGTCACCAAGAAAACAGCCTAACGGACTGCACAGAGACGACAGTGAGCAGGGGAGAAAACAGCAATCATAGGACAGGGACGGATCTAGAATTAGATCTAAGACCGGGCTACAAAATTTCAAATCGGGCTACTAAGGAAAAAAATATATATATATACATAAAAAACTGATCTTTTACCAAAAAAAAAATCTCTTGGGCCTAAGGGAGCACCCCCCCCCCCCTCAATCCGTCTCTGCACAGGGACGAAACCGATGGCCCAGTCGCTGGCAAAGATGTCGGCAATGGAGGAGGAAGAGAGGGTTGCACGAAGGATCACGTTCATTTTTTTTTGGTAATTATTTGCTATATTTTATTTGTAAGTTGTGTTGTTTTGTTTAAATTTGTATCGAGTTTCCTTAAGTTTTTAGCAAATAATTTATTGATTACGTCACTCAATTAATTATTTACATTTTAATTTAGTTTCTAGATTTTATCATTCATTGCTAGAATGATTTGGTGAATTACTTAAATGGTCGTTTTGAAGATTTGTCTAAATAGGCTTTCAAAACATTACTTTGATGAAAATTGTGTTACCTCTTCAAATATCCACAATCGATTGTGAGTCTGCATTTCCTATTATTGGTTGAATCTTGATTCCCTTATGAATTCGTTGAGTACAAATATAGTTGAGGAAATGATTTGGCCTAAAAATTAGTGGCATATTTACAAGGAGCCTATCGTCAATATTTGAATAAGGTAGAAGTTGGATGATTCACAGAAAGTTATGCAAGATATTATGTATTTGATGTTTGAAATCATTTTCTTTTATTAGCTGTTTTATACCTTTTAACTCTAATTAATTAATAGACTAATATTTATGATTTAACTTATTCGACATATTATTTTTTATTTGATAAACTGTAATTTGTGAATTGAACCAAACTAGAAAAAAAGTGGTTTGGATTGATTTGATTTAAAAATAGAAGTGATCTGATTTTGAAAAATTCAAAGCCGCTTTTTGCCCCCTATTTTCTCAAACCAATTTTGAAACAACTGATTTCCAAGCTGATCCCTATTGAACAATTTATACTAATTACAATCTGTCCTTCCAAATGTGGCGCAAAATTGATTGGTTGTCTTAATTTTGATTAATCATTCGTAAGTTAAATATTTTAATGGAAATCGTGACTAACATAGAAAATAAAAATTATTCTCTTCGTATCCTCCAAGTCCTATTCCTTTCGACCAATCACATGATGAATCCAGCAACTCCTTCTCTAACAATAATTCTACTTCAACAAAGTTGGGTTATAAAAGTGGGTTTACAAAGTGTGTTGGCGGAATTCAAGCCACATATTTCAAATGATTTAAAAATTTGTTTTTGAAATGATTGGTGTAGATCTAACTTTGTCATCCAATTTTGTCAAACTCTTTTGTCACTGTAGCATAACTACTTTTCTAAACCCCCCCCCCTCCCCTCCCCTTTTTTCCTGTACCTTGCTCACGATCCTAATAGCTAATTGCTCATGCTAAAGGCTACAAAGAGGTAGCAAATTATTTAACCATGTTAAAATTTGGGTGTAACCCGATTTTTTCGTTGAAAATAATTGAGAGTTTTAATTAAAATACATATTAAGAAGAACTCTATTTGGAATGCTATTGTGAAATCCTATTCAAAGTCTATTTGGCAAATTTTAGTTGAAATTTTATTTGAAAACACTGTTTGAAATTAGAATTTGTGTTAAACTTGAAGAAATTAAGATATGGACAAAAGAATGAAAAAATACACTTGGAGCATTAAACCTGAGTCCATCGCCCCGGCGCCAGAGAGTCACTTCAATGGCTATGGGTCAGGCGGCCCGATCCACCTATGCGGCATTTTGGTCTTTTACTCCGTTTTTAATGCTGTATTTGCATTATATATCATTTAAAACTCTACTTTTTGGGGTTTGACATGTCCCTATATATAGTTAACTATTCATTGTATTTTAGATCTGGTTAGACAAAGTCATAAACACAAATCTTTGTATTCTTTCTCCATATTATAATAAAATCTTCATTCTTTGCAAATTATTTTGTCCTTGTGATCAATTACTTCATATTATGGTTATAATCTTCAACAAAGTGGTATTGGATTAATATGGTATCATCTTCATTTCACAACAAACTGATATCAAAGTTTTTTAGTTTTGAAATTTTTTTGGTAAGATCAAGATTTTGATCAAATTAATAACTCAACTTTATTTATAGTGATGTCAACAATTAAGTATGATATTCCGTTATTAGATTGAAATACAAAATTATCTTTGCGGCAGGCAAAAATGCGAGCAGAACTTGCTCGGATGGATTTGGATGACTCGTTATTGGGATTTGACAAGATCCTCACAACTTGTACTAAGGAGGAGAAAACGAGGGATCAAAAGGCCCCATCTGAAGTACATCTTCATCTTTCAAATAATATTCTTTCTAGATGTTTTGAAGGAGAAGTTAGTAGCTGTATTGTGGTTAAAATTGGAACAATTATACATGAAGAAATTTTTTTTTAACAAATTGCATCTAAAGCAACATCGGTTTTCTCATCGTATGAAAGAAGGTTCATCTCTTGAGGATCACTTAAGAAAATCGTAGCTAATTTGGAGATCCTGGAGGTCAACTATGACGAAGAAGATTTGTGATGGATTTTATTGTGTTCATTATCCACTTCATATATATCTTTTAGAAATACGATTTTAAATAATCGTGATACTCTCACCATTGAAGAGATATATGGTGTTCTGTATTCAAATGAGAAGATAAAGCATTTTACAGCATCCAAGGATCATGGAGCTGGCCTTATTATTGATGTGGTCGTGCAAAGGGCTAGTCAAAATCTAACTTCAAAATTTGTAATTATTACAAGAAAAATGGACACTTGATAGATGATTGTTATAAGTTGCAGAATCAATTAAAATTGACTGCAACTTAACAATTAGAAATTTTAAGGAAAGCAAGTATTGTTGAAAAACCTAACAGTGATGGAGAGTTTTATACGTATGTTTGACTACAACTCCAAACTGACGAGTCGTGAATTCTTGATACTGCTTTCACTTTTCATATATCTCCCAATCGAAAATTATTCTCAACATATGAAGAAGTTTCAAAAGGTGTTGTGATGACTAGTAATAATATACCTTATCAGATAGCTGTATTGGTCGAGTCAGAATAAAGATATTCGATGGGACGATTATAACACTTGATGCAGTGAGACACATTCCAAGTATGAAGAGAAATCTTATCACCTTAAGTACTCTTGATTTAAAAGGATACATGTATACTATTGAAGGTAAAGTCCTAAAGGTTGGTAAGGAGCCCATGTTTTTATAAAGGGACAAAAAAAAAAAAATCCTATTTATATATCTTGCAGCGTGATATAAAATCTTTGAACAATCAACATATTTTAAGAACTCGAGTGAAATTGAAGATGGATTCTGCACCATTAGAGTCTAATTTGGTGTATTCTCTAAAGAATACATCTAAGTTTAATTTAGAAGTTATGGTTAAATTACCTTATAGACGACATTACTATATTTAATTGCTAGTAATAGACCCATTTTTTATCATAAGACTCCATATAGATACAATTTTGCTGATTTAGTTAATGGTTTGAATGGAATTAAGAGTATTAATTCTAACCAAAATCCTTCTTCTGATGCATTCAGTTGTGATTCTATTATAGAGCTTGTTTCTGTCTTATTTGGTGGTCATTAAATCACTTTTGTCCCAAGTTGGGGTAGTAGATGTGAAGAATATTTTCAGTTGAAAATTTTTAATTGGGAAATTCTTTTGTGCTTTTCATTGAAGATATCAAGTTTATTCCTTATAGTGGAATTTGTTTGCAGGTGGAGAATTCTTTGAAGTTCTGTTCATTGCAACGAAATTCGTGTCAATGAGAAGCTTGTTAGAATTTAGGTGTGACTTGAATTATTTGTTGAAGGTAATTAAAAGTCCTAATTAAAGTGCATATTACGAAAAACTCTATTTGGAATGCTATTGTGGGATCTCATTCGAAGTATATTTGACAAATCCTAGTTGAAGTTCTATTTAGAAGCCGTATTAGGAATTGAAATTTGTGCTGAACTTAAACAGATCGATATATAGACAAAAAAAAAATGTAAAAAAAAGGCATTCGAAGCATTAAACCCGAGACCTGGTGTCGGAGTGCCACTTCTGCACTGCATTTTGGCCTTCTACTCCATTTTTAACGCTATTTTTGTATTCTATTTCATCTAGAACTCTACCCTTTGAGTTCGACATGTGCTTTACATATAGTTAACTCTTCATTATATTTTAGATCAAGTCAAACAAAGTCATAAATACAAATCTTGGTATTCTTTCTCCATATTATAATAAAATATCTATTCTTTGCAAATTATTTTGTTTTTGTGTTCTTATAATCAACTACTTCATATTGTGACTATAATCTTATTTTCTTTAATAAAGTGGTATTGGATTAATCTGATATCATCTTCATTTCACAACAAACCAGAGTACATCCTAGTTAAATCTCCGTTTACTCAATATGCTATAATGAATAATTTGAGGACTAACTTGGTGTTTAGGATGTAAAAAAATCAAGCATTATAGAAATATCAGAACTAGTGAAAATAACTTGCATAACAAGATTCTGAAAAAGAAAGGGCTAAAATGACAGATGTTTTATTTAGTTGGGATGGAAATGGGATGTCACTAAAGAGGTTAATGATATCTTAAGCTAAGTCATAGACTTCTTCCTTTGTAATGATATCCCATAGAATGTCAATTGACTAAAATGAAACAATTATATTTTGTTTGAAGAATGTCTTACTCTAATTTCACGGGTTAAGCCATTAATGGTAGAAGATTGAAAGGAAACATATAATGAAGTGGAAGATTCTATTCGATTCTTTAATATCAAAGACTTAAAACTATGAATTTCCCAGAAGGAATTCATCGTCTTCAAACATATAAACTGAGTCGTGCTTGAACATAAACACGTCCGACTGGTACATATGATGTATTTTCGATTTTTCTAGTTGTTGACGATTTTTACTTTTCTTTCATTCAAAACAAGTCTTAAAAAGGAAAATAACAAAATTTAAAAATAAAATAAAATCTTATGTCATGTTTATTGTACAGTTTAGACATTCATGAATACTACTAGAGAATAATTAAGGTTATATTTGATAAGTTGTGCTTAGAAATTAGGTTTTGTTTATTTCGTTTTGGACAAGGCAAGTTACAATCTATTAATTCCAAAAGAAAACTATAAAATAAATGTGATGAATTACCTTCCAAGAAATATATATATATTTATTCATATATTCCAACAATATACAGCAAAATGAAGTGGTGGTGCACAAGTAGTGCAATCTAAGATGTTAGCTCTGATCTCGTGTCCCAGTTGGCAGGATGAAAACTTCCCACAAGCGTTCGACTAGGATCGTACCAGCACACCTTTGAATCAATAGGGCAAACTCTTAGAACTTGAACTAATTACCAAAGACTTAAGTTTAGAAGAATCCCCTTCACCATTTGCTCGACGTGTAATTGTTTCCATATTTTTATATAGGCTTTGTTTCACAATTGTTTTCATCAATTTCTTCCCTTCATCAACTTCCCTTGGATTTACAGGGGATCCCATAGTTATTCTCCCATCCTGTGGCCCTGAATGAGGCCCCATCTTCATTTGCCTTTCATTTTTAAACCATTGCAATATTTTTAAAGCCCTTTTCTGAGCCAAGGGACTACCCAACAAAGCCACTTCAAGGAGGACTGGCACAATTCCAGCCTTTGCCATTTTCTGCCTTTGGAGGGAGCTTCTATGAGCTAAAATCATCAATACATAAGCAGATAATTCTTGGCATTTTGGCCTCTCTTCCCAAGTCATAATCTCGATTAACCTCTCGGGCACCATTGGATCACTTTCTAGTGCCTTCTCGCCTGCTAAGGTAACTGTCAAGTTTCCCAAGATTGCAAGGGCTTTTTCTGATGTTTCTTCGAGTATAGACAGCTTCAAGAGAAAGTTGACAACCCCACTTGTAGCCAAAGACGTAGCGTTGTCTAGGACTGAGGAAAGATTGTACAATGTTGTCAAACATGAATCTTTTGTCTGAATAGTACTCGAACTTGACTCCAGAATGTGAGTTACAAACGGGATAATTCTTGATGAGGACAGAGAGAATTGGCTGTTGGCGAAGGCTGAAGATATAGACAAGAGGAGCTGAGCAAATTCTTGCATGGTTGGTTCACCTAAGACATCCTTATTTTCTGGTAATTTTGATAAGATTCCTGCCTCCACCATGAGAGTCTTGTTCCTGCAAGAACAACATATGAAACAAGAATGCCATTAGAATAAGAAACAGGCTCCAAATAATTGGATTGATAATTTTAGTCATAATATTATAAACACAACTTTTTCTAATAAAATATTCAAGTGGGGTCGGACATTAACAAGAAAATCATACGTGGGGTTGCCCAAAGAGGAACAAAATTCCTACCACGAAAATAAAAATATTATGCAATAGAGAAGTCAACAAGATTCTCTCTGGATTAGGTCATTTGCCTTTGAAAATCAAGATCAACACTCGTTAATTTTATATTGTAGATAGGTAACCCATTTTTAAACAACTACATGACCAAATCTCAATTGCGTATATTTTATGTCCCTAGACTAGCTTGACTGCAGAATTAAACTATGTCACTCAATCAAAAGCAGGAGACATCCAAATTTTTTTGTCTATTCATACAATATTACCGTCATGTCTAAATTTTTTGACCATCTTCAAAGTAAATACTTTTCGACATAACTGATTAACGAAACATTTTAACCGGAGGTTGTCATTCACTACGGAACGGGACCGGGGTGGTTGACAACTTCACCATGCTTGTGAAGTGTTCGACTAGGCCCAAAGAGTCCACATCCTGGATATGCTAAAGGTAGAAAATGATGTTAGCTCAACTACTTTGACCCTTACATTAAAATTTTATCAATATTTTTGGTCGGGGTGGGGGACTATGGATGCATAAATTAATTAGAATAATAGCAGGATATTGGGCAAATAACCAACCTCATATTTCCTTCTCCACACATGCAAGTCTGTAATGGCCACTAGTCATCCATTATGGTTGATGGCTTTTGTATAATTTGATCAAGTTCCAATAAAAATTTTGTCACCGTCACCTTGTCGTACTAAAATTCCACTAATCTTTAGCTCCATCGGTGTGAAATTGATCAAAGATAATACTACATGTGCACTTTCGATATACATAATAGATTACACCCCTTCACATGAAGGATGACCCACACATAATAAATTAGAATAATACTACTTGTACTTTTTTTATGTACATAATCGTTGATATCCTCTCACATGGAGGAAGGCCTGCGCATGATAAATTATGTGCGGTATGTATATGGAAAATGTACATATAGCACTACCCAGTAAATTATGCGTGCTCCCTCCC
>NC_036252.1:13363488-13378912 GCF_002742605.1 Olea europaea var. sylvestris
GTAAAGGGTGCTAATGAGGTAAGTGTACATGTAGCACTGCTCATCAAGGATAATCCTTGAATTTATGTTTATGCAACTAATAGAACAGTACCCGATTTTCTTACAAAAAAGATTTATTTATCTTTAAATCAAACCTAATTAAGTAGTTGGAAAAGAAAGCAGGACACTAAAGATCATAAGTGGATTTTTATTTTTTATTTTTTTGGACCGCTCAAATAGAAAAGTTGGAAAATTTCATCACGCTTGAATTTTGATCATATCCAGATTGATTAAGAAACTGAATTATAAACTAAACCAAAAACCGCAAATAAAGCATAAGAATAAATTATGATTAGAGACTGTAAAACATAAGAATTATATCAACTTACGTGAAAGAGCCATTAGCAAGCTCAATTAACGTTTGAACAGCTAATCTTTGACGCGCCACCACTTCTGAACCAACCATGGCCACCAACGGTGGTATAACACCGAGTTCCGCCATGGTTTTCCTCCGCGGCAAGTCTTCTTTCGCCAGTTTTTTAATCTCCTCTGCTGCTACCTCCTTCTCTTCCCAGCTCCCAAAGTGAAGACTCTTCACAGACCTTTGCAAAATCACCACCCAATCACTTTCTTCTCTCATATTTGCCTCTGTATGTATATCTGTATCTACAGGTTTTTCGACTTTTTCCAGCAGTTTGTTATGCTTCTTGGCCGCCTTGAGGTGGAGGAACTGCCGCATGCGACTGAAGAACCTTAGCTTTGTATAGGAGAAGAACCAAGTAGTTAAAGAATCTGGCCTTTTTGGTGCTTGTGGAACTGACATATTTGAAAAATTGAAGAGAGAGGCCGATTGAAAGTTGAAAATTTTGTGGGCTTTTTCTTTAATCAAATTTTGTACGACTTTTAATGCGAGAAAGTTAGAATCAGACAAGAAGAAGTAGACTTTTGTGAAAGAAAGCAGAGAGGAGCAAATGCAGACTAAGAAATCTGTCAGTTACATGGGATCAAATTATTTTCTGGTACACCATATATATGAATTGTTACAATTTTTTTTTATTATTTTATTATTTTTTTTTATCTTGCAACACATTTAAATTTTAATATAGGTCTTTAATCTTTATTTTTCAATTGTACTTATATTTCTAACTATGACTCCTCATGTGCTTAAATTTGTCCTTCTATTATTTAGCATATCTTGTTACACAAAAAGTTAAGTACTTTTTATTGTAATTAAAATGTAACGCAGCATAATAAAATTTTGTGTGGGTACGATTAATTACCAATGCAAATAGGTAATTATATTCACATCACAATTTTTTTTTTTTTTTATGTCTTACACTACATTTTAATTGCACTTAAGGTTCTTAATCTTTACTCATTATAGTATTTTTGTCCCTAACAATTTTTTATGTCATTCTTATCATTAAACTTTTCATAAGTTAACATATTTATATTGGATAACAGTTTTATGTCTACAAGTTCATTGAAATGGCACATATTTTGAAAAAATAAGTAAATTAAAATTGTGAAAAAAAAATATTTTTTGCCCATTTCAAACCATGAAAACAACATATTTTGTTATAAATCATAATCAAAGGCAAAACATACTAATTAATGGAATATTGAAGATAAGAATTCGACCGAAAAAAAAGTTAAGTAAATAATTTCTACAATAAACAAAGATTAAGGAGTTTAACAACAATTAAAATGTAGTTATCAAATAAGATTATGGTGACAATATTACCATTCATGTAATTATTTTATAAGATAATATTTCTTAGATTTCCCACAATGCCATTTGGGCATTTTACTATAATGACATTTTGGGACATTGAAATTAACTAGTGACACATTACCTAATTGTTATATAACTTGTCAACAGTCAATTTAAGGCTACATAATACAGTTGTTGTAGGGAACCTTAGCCTATTGAGTTTTGAGTTTATGGGAAAAATGTAGAATGGACTCTTAAAATTAAATTTCAAATTTCCATTTTGTACCTTCTTCGAGCAACAACTACCTCACTAGTCACTACTAGTCGTGGAATTGCAATTTGTTGGATATTGTTTGAGACTTTAAAATAAATATCATTTATTAATATACAATATGTTACTTTATAAAAATTTTCACATATTGATATTATAGCATTAGCATAGTAAATTTAGGTATCATTAAATTTATATGATATATAAATGATCTGTTTGACATACTTTTGAAATTCAAAAATTGTTTATGAGATTAAGAAGCTATTTCGGACATGTTGGATAATTTTTTAAAATTTTTTGTTTAGTTAGAAGAGTTTTTATGTGAAAATGACTTTTTCAGGAAGCAGAACCAAAAACAGAAATTCTTTATAAAAAAAAAAAAAAGAGATGAAATCTTATTTATTATAGTATTAATCATGTCATTGATAAAGCTCTTTATGTATTATAAAAATAGGCTTACTTCAATTTTCATATGAGTTAACAAAATATAATTAATATAGTAGGGACAATAAATTTTACTTACATTTACTCTAATCAGAAATAATCTCCTACCTATGATCGATAAGAGTTATCTTACGCACTGCTGACGTGCCAACACCACATTAACGATGAACATATTTTATTCTACCCACTATGGATAGAAGATCATTTTTATTATTACTCTAATATACATCTACATTGAATAAAAGAATAATTGTAGTTGAGACCTTAAGCCTTTAAAACGATTGGAGGCTTTTTACTAACCTTTCATTTGTTACAATCGTCATTCCAAATCTTTCAAAATATTGCGGATGAAGCCCCAACGGATAGGTTCCATCCATATTTCTATTAATTGATCAAAAAATTAGAACTTGACCATATTTTAATCAATCATAAAAGGGCAAAATAATAACTTTATATTTTTCATATTAAAAAACTTAAATAAAAAACAACAAAAGAAGAAAAATAAATAAAATAAAAAGGAAAAAAATATTTCTCCTCCCTCGCCCCCAAACCCCACGCTACCCTACCCCACCCCAACACCAACCCCTCAACCAAAAACTGGAAATCTACCTTCACCACCACCTCGCCGCGCCACCGTCCCTTAACACAGTCAATGCGTTTTGATACAGCTTCCGGGAAAATAATTTGGACTTGTTTCCACGTTTACTACATTTTTTATAGATGAAATGGCTTTGAATGTCGCTCCAGTAGCAATGGCCACGGATCCTACTTGAAAAATCAACACCTAATTACCAAGACCGGCCAAAACAATCTGTGTCATTGCTAAATTTGGTCCCCATTGATCTGACCTAAATGAAAATCTACCATAACTCAACAATATGTAATTGTTAGAATTTTTGGTCTAGTGAAAAGGGTAAGCATTGGGATCAATTTGGGTTAGTTCTAGGGACCCAACAACCGGGGGAATCAGTGGCAATGCTGTAAAAACATATATTTGTCTCGGAATCATTCAAGTAAAAGAAGAGATCTGAGCAAGCGTCAGAGCGAGAAACAGATTTGGGCCATGGGTAGTGCTAGGAAAAGACTAAAGTACCCTCAAAGGAGACATCAAAAGAAGGTGAATGGGATTTGCCGTCATAAACAATGAACGTCCAAAAGTAGTGGCCGACGCCAGCGGGTATGCTATAACAATTCTTTTTGTCGGCGGAGATAGGAAAGTAGCGAAGAGTCTTCTTCTTCCTTTTTATTTTAATTTCTTTTTCTTTTCTTGATGTTTTTTATTAAATTTGTTTAATGTAAAAAATATAAAGAAAATATAAAATTACTATTTTGTTCTTTTATAATTGATTAAAATGTGGTCAAAGTCCAATTTTTTGCTCAACAAATCCATCCGTTGGGCTTCATCTGCAACCTTTTGAAAAATTTGGAGTACCGGGTACAATAAATGAAAGATTAGTGGAAAGTCTACAATCTTTTGAAAGGTTTGGAGTCTCAGCTGCAACTATCCCTAAATTAAATATGTGTGAATCATACTTGTTGATAGAATAATATTATCTAGCACCAGTTGAAGTGTGGTCACACTTGATAGATTTAATTAAATGAATAATTTGAATTTATATTTAAATGAATATATCATTTATTGTCATCTAATTATCACATAGACTAGTGCTAAGTCTTATTGATGACAATGTATATAAATAGTGGCATATTAGTAAATTAAAAAATCAATTATACATACTTTAAATAAAGAAAATGACTTGTAATTTAAGACAAATAAAAGAAGAAGGCAAATCTATATTTATATAATGGATCGAGTAATGTTTTGAATGGGAAATGTTATTTGTACACTAGGCTTGACACCAAATCGTGGGATCCCTCTTCTATAAGAGGGACTGACGGCTGTACTCTGAATTGACATTCAGGTGTACAAGGAGCGCAACCCATTTTGGATTGCCATACCTTATATTAATATTTAATAAAATCTCAATTTCTTTTGTGTTCAACCCCATTAAATACTTTTGGGAATCAGGGTTAGCTCGTCATGCTTTATGCTCCCTCTAAATATGCTTAATTTTCTTCCCATAAACGTGGCTTGATGCGAAAATTGCGATCCCTCCAAAAAAATAAAAAAATAAAAAACATATTGGAATTAACTAAAAAAATTATAAAACTGATACATGGTTGGCTCTTTAGAACAATTAATTTTTTAAGACAAAAATTAGAGTATTTGAATAATTAATTTTTCAAAATTTATGGTTGTATAATTTTTTTTCACTTGCCAACAAATTTTCTCCTTATTTTTAGGATGAAGTGAATAAAAATCTAGATATTTTCGCAAGTTTTTCCACATTATTACATCTAATTACCCATATAGTATATGATAGTTTGAATTGTCGTCTACATTGCAATAAGATCACTATTACAGTGTTCAATGAATAAAAATGTATTATAATTTCATTTAACAATGTGACAGTGACGATATTGTCACATAAATTGAACTACAACTTGATATTATGACATCTTTCTCTACCTTATACAACTTTACACAATGAAATCGGTCGAACGATCATAAAATATGGAATCTGACTGATGCAAAATATCGATAGTGCAATATAATATTACTATTTCTTTAACTTTGGAGGCTTGTAAATGTCGATATGTGGCATAGTAGAGAACCTGGATGATGAAAAATATTCAAATTTTCGGTGGGAGAAAAATTGTGGTGGTCGTAGAATGAGGTGTACCACAAGCCAAAATTTGCACACATGGGATAACAAGGCACCAGCTGCGTATTCAATTAAACTACATCATTATCCTCGTTGACACTAGTCAACTATAAAATGTTGTAAAAAATTATTTGAGGATGATGTCATAAATTAAAAGGGCATGAATTTAATCATAAGATTGCCAATAATTATAAATGAAAAAAATAATAGTATGTATATTACATATTCAAAAAAATCGTTAAAATCTTTACATGTCTTTTAACACCCCACTATGAAACAAACAAAAAGTCTTGAAAATGGAATACAATTTTCCGCTAAAATAAGTAGAGTGTAGAGACTAATGATTTCGTGTGCATCTCTTCCACAAAGTTGAGTACGGTCTCGAGAATTTATGATTTGTTTAATGACCGTTATCAATTCTAATTGGTTGATTTCTATTCAAATTTCTCACATCTAAAATGGTATTTGAAAATGTGCATTCCACTAAATTATTAAGTGCATTGACAACTCCATCGAATGATCAATTTCATTTCTATGTGGTCACTTTTTCCTTGTTCAAAATTGAAATATAATTTGAGCAAAATGGCGTTTACTCGGTCAAAATTAGAATTTTTTGTGCGTGTCACGAGTTCTGCGAATCGGAACAATCACTAATTACTAGGAGATTTCAAAAGTCATTTGATTTTCAAACATAGAAAATCCTGCCACGAAGCTTCCTCTGGGATTAGTCTTCTTGTAATTCAAGTTTTCGAGAAAAATGGATTAAAGAATGTTAGTGTTGTTAGGGATAAGAATTATACTGAGTGTACATTTCATGGTGTACATCTTCGTGTATATTTCTTTACATTTCAAAAAGTGTTGGACGGAAAAATGTGTTCTTTTAAAAACTTTCGTTTATGTATCGTCACATGACACAGTGTCAAAATGATGTAAACAATGATGTACATAATGAATTAGTAACTGCATCCAATTTCCCAAAAAAAAAAAAAAGCTTAATTGTGTCGAACTTTCCATTTTTGGAATGGAATAGGGTCAAGATCAAACCTCATTCCATGGTATTTACATGAGGTTTCCTCTTTAAGAAAGTCCTCGAGAGGGTTTAGTTGAAACATGATTGTACGGATAATATCTCACAATGATTTATTTTTGAAACCAGTAATCATTATGTAATAACTTAATCTATTCATATCAATAATGTTAATAGTTTAATATGGAATTCCAATTCTTCATAATTGTTTTATGAAAGAAATCGTTATTATTAAATAAGACATTTTTGAATAAATATTCGATATATATTCTTTTCAAATTACTTATGAATAGATCTATGCCTAAAACCCTAAAAGCATATTCCTTATTTTTTGCATGAAATACATTGTTGAAATTTGTTTGGAATTAGGAAAGTGAGACATTTCAAAGCTTAAACACCTCCTTGTATACGTGTGAAGTTCCTTTTCTATTAAAATACTGTAGGGTAAAATTACTGAAAAATGGAAGCTTTATGATTCAAAAGATAAGCATTTTGTACTTGTAGAATAACATTATAGATTTTTTATTGGTAGATTAATATGTAAAAATTGAGTGGTACAGTAAGAAAATTTAAAAATATGCACCAGCCGGGAATCGAACCCGGGTCTGTACCGTGGCAGTGTACTATTCTACCACTAGACCACTGGTGCTTATGCTCTCGAGAACTGATATATTATTAATCTTGTTTCGATTTTCTGGCTTTTTCCGCTCTACAACTATTATTATTGAGGTTGTACTTCGAAAACCTCCTACAGGTAGGAGTGGGCATTTTTTCCCGAAACTGATGGAATTGGACTGAAATCGTTTAGAACTGGCCAATTCGGTTCCAGTTCTTCTAAAAAATAATTTGGTTTTGAAACAAATTATTAAGAACCGATCGGTTCTGGTCCGTTTCTTGGTTCTAGTATGGGAACCGCGGGGAACCGAACGGTTCTCATAGAATTTTTTTTAGTGGGCATTTTTTTTTCTTTATTGGTAAAATATAAGACTTACTCTCCAATTTGTCCCGAAACCAAATTGGTAATATATATGACTTACTCTTAAAGTGAAAAGAAACTTCCATCAAAGTAAAAAAAAAATTAAAAAAAAAAATTGTAGTCTAACAACATAAGCAAAAGGCAGTGACATATGGAAATGAAACGAATGTTTATGTATATAGTTCATATGTCACTTTTTAATTAAATAATTGAGAAAAATACTGAATTGTGATTACCTGAAGGCTCAAGAAAATGTTAAAAAGGAACCCTTCAGTTGACATTTTTTTCAGTAAAATATATGACACTCTCTCTAAATATTTTTATTTTGTTTTCATTTTGATGAAAGTTTGTTTAATCATTGAAGTACTAGATGGTTTATATAAGTTAATATTTGTTTGATAATAGTAACTTATATTATTTGCATATTGTTTTAAAATTTGTATACTTAGTTTTCTTTTAATCTTTGTATAATATTTTTGGTTCTTCTATATTTTTTTAAAAGTATCACATTGGTAGTTTCTTTAGATTTTTTATTAGTAAACATTTTATTTTGACATCTTTATATAAAGAATCTGACCGGACCGAATGGTTCCGGTTCAGTTCCATAGCTAACAATGGAACCAACGGTTCCATTTCTAAAATTCTCATTGGTATTCGGCTCGGTTCGGTTCCTTTTAGAACTGGACCAAATCGGACCGCGCTCACTCCTACCTACAGGTCCTGACCCACTTAAATATACAAATGAAATTTATGCACTAAAAGTAAAAAAAGTGAAATTATCACATTCGCGTAGTTTTTAAGTCTTGAACCAAGAATCACATGAAATATCTGTGTCATATTACAAATCCTCTAGGCTACATACCAATCCACAATAAAACCTTTCGGGTATGCTTATTTTGGTATATTCAACAACATTGGACATGGAAAGAATTTTGACAGATCTTCTATAACCATATTTAGAATTGTTTGGTCCTGATAAATTTTAATTAGTGAAATTTACACAATACCATACATTAAAAATTCCACATTCCAAAATCAGATGGATTGCTTTACTATTCAAAAATCAGAAAACGCTAATTTTCTTACTTATTTTTCCTCTAAGATTTAATAAATCAATTCATCCCAAATCATTCATTCTCTCTCTCTCTCTCTCTCTCTCTCTCTTCGCCATTTTTATTTTTTTCTCTAGAGACACTATGATGATGAAGCCATCATAGTGGAGTAAGTGTCACCTCCAACAGCAACACTACGCCCTTTGCAAGCGAATATGAACAGCGATGATTGCCGCTGCGCGACTGGTTTTGGGCTATAGGATTGTGGAGGATGAAGGTGGATAGAATTGTGTAGGAGTGGTTGTTGGACGGTGGCTCTAGCGATAGGTGGTGTTTGACAGTAGGCTGCGATTGTGGATCTAGCGGTGAGGTGCTTGGTTGATGGCGATTGCGATGTTTTTTTTTTTAATGGTTGTTGGACGGTGGCGGTACGGTGTTGGGTTGTGGTGATGATGGTGGATCTATGGTGGGTTTCCGTTCGCTGGATCTGTGGTGTTGATTTTTGGCGATGATGGTTGCGGTGGTGCTGTTACAAGTTAGAGGGTGGTGGTGCAGTAGTGTGGGTAGTGGTGGTGGTTAGGGATGACAATTTGAACCGTTAAAATCGAAAATTGCGGTTAATCGAACCGAATGGGACGAAAAAAATCGAACCGATGGTGCAATGAGGCGGATATGATATTTGATTTTAATGAACTAGTTCGTGACGCTTCGAGTATGATATTTATACCGTCGAACCGAAATCAAACCGATTACCCGCTTAAAAAAAATCATTCTTTTATCAGGGATGACAAGGTTTAGTGAGGAGAAAGTTGACGAAAATGTACATTTTTTATTTAAATCTTAGTTAAAATCATTCTGGATTAGGTAGTATCGTTGTATTCTTTACTTACATTTCTTATTTACTATATAGGAATCAATTTTAAGTGCTGACCTATGCTAGTAAGAGTTGTGGGAAAGAATGGAAATTGAATATGAGTTAAGGTTGAAGTTTTTGAATTATTGAGCATGAATCAAGTAACTACAATGCACAAGAATCAAGAATGAAGGAAAAGTTTAGTATTATTATATTCATAATATTGTTTATTAAATTTGTATTTTGTAATTGGAATTTGAGATAATGTTTGCATTTCCTTTGGAATATTGCGTTTTTGTTTTCATTAACTCTTTTTCATAAATTGTTTTATATTAATTTGAAGGATGAACCTTTAAAAAATTATTTATTTTTATGATTATTAACTGAACCAAACCGAACCGATTTATGTGCTTATGGTATGACAAAAAATTTGACGGTTCGGTGATGGTTTTGGCTGAACCGAATCGAAATCAAATCGTTGCCATAGTGGTCGTTTGTTGTTGGGGATTCGATGGATTTGGCGTTGGTGAGGCTGGTGGTGGTGGTGGATTTGGCGAGGGATGGTTGGCGGTGTTGCTTGATTCATCACATCAAATTATTTAAATCTTAGTTAAAAATAAAAATTAAAAAAATGAAATTATCACATCAAATATCTGTCTCATATTACAAATCCTCTAGGCTACATACCAATCCACAATAAGACTTTTCGGGTATGCTTAATTTGGTATATTGGACGTGGAAAGAATTTTAACAGATCTTCGATAACCATATTTAGAATTGTTTGGTCCTGATAAATTTTAATAATTCATAACTGAAAAAAAGAAGATGGAAGAAGCCATTTAGTTTTATTTAAAAGACCATCTTTGAGGATTTATTAACGTTCTTGATTGTCCTGTGGAGCGTGAATAACAAGAACTGTCAACTGTTTTATGCGCCTAAGAATGTAAAACATCCATAAAATTCAACATATTAACAATCTCCCGCTAGAAAAAATGGTATTGACTACTTGTTGGAAGCTTATTTTTGTGGCAATGCTAATGTTGGAGATATGGGCATCGCCTCAAGCCACAGCCCGATCATTGCAGGATGAATCCATGGTTGAAAGGCACAATATGGACGTGGGCATAAGGATAATGGAGAGAAGGGTATGCGATGCAAAATATTCAAGGACAATGTGTAGTACATCGAGTCCTTTAATAAAGCAGGGACTCGGACTAATAATGTTGGCATTCAATAATTTGCTGATTTGACAAATGAGGAGTTTAAGGCATCTCGTTCCTCTTACCAAAAAGATGTAATGGAGGTCTAATGGATGACGTGTTTGGGTTCATCATTAACAATCATGACCTTACAACTTAATCTAACTACCCTTATAAGGGACAGATGGCACGTGCAACAACCAAAAGAGAGCCTTCCATGCTGCCAAGATTACAGGATACGAGGATTTTCCAACTAATAGTAACTCAACATTGCAACTAAATTGTTGACCCTTGTTTTTGCATGGAGGATGTGACAAACGGATCTTGACTTCACTCACGTTCATGTAGCTTATTCTGTACAATTGGACAAACAGTTAGGAGCACATGGCTTTCTCCAATGGTGGGGGAATTGACCGCAAGAACTTCGAATGTTAAGTCAGTCAACTTGTATGAATATATTTGGGTATAAGACGTGCAAAGGATGTATGCCACAATAATGTTCGGGCACCTGGAGTTTATAAAGAGTAATATACGTGAGAACAATATTACTTAAAGTGCATAAAATTGCATTACCTTTAAATGACATCAAGAGCAAGATTTTATTGTAGAGGAGGTAGAATGATTTTCATTGGATAAAGAGACAAGTGGCCTCATCTTGACAGTCAGGTGTCTTGTCATAGACGTCATTCCATCAGTTCTAAGTTCGGAAATATTTAATGTTTATAAAAAGTAGCTATCCTATAGTTTAGACATAACATGTAAAGGATGGACTGAAAAGTAGCTACCCTACTGTGATGTAGAGTGCGGGGTTGAATTTAGTTATTACATGGATGTCACGTGGTCGTTCTCGGAGCCTCATTGAATGAGGCTTAACATAAACAACTAGTATCCGCTGCCATTGATGATAGTAAATCCAACTTCCAATTCAATTGGAGTGGAGATAGACATTGAAGCTAAGCAAGGCCTGTGGCATTGCCATGCAAACTTCCTATCCAACTGCTCAAAGCAACATGGTTGTTCAATATGCAATGTTGGACATAATTAGACACTATTAAAAAACAAATTAAAATCTTAATGAGTATTGTACTGCTAAATCATGTGTAGGAAACATGTCTTAAAAAGATCTGGAGATTACAGTAGCCATTTCACTCTTGAGACTTTGTCAATTCACGTAGCATATATTTGTGTCAAACTGCCCACTTTAGCATTTGTAAGTGCTAATGGTGTGTGTATATTTGTTGACCCCTAAAAATGTGTAAACAGTTGTCAATCTTAGCTGACGTCCACATAAATAGATTTCAACTGTCTTTAAATCAGAAGCTTTATTGGAAAAGTACAAACGTGCGTAACGGTTGAACCCCAACCTTAAGGGCCCCTACCGACCCTGCCCTGGGCCATCGTGGAGGAGGTAAATCGCAGGATGTGCCTCCAAGGAGCCAAGGTGGAGAGCACATGGATAGGCCAAGGCTTTTAACCCATATGGTAACTCCCGCTTGCAACAAAGTCAATTCCACCTTGCGAGGAATCGAACTCTGAACACTACCGCGCTGAGCCCTATCCGCCCTCCCCTTTGCCACTGGGAATAATATTGAAAATGAAAACATTGAAACCGCACGTACAATTCCTCGCTAACTTTTTTTAAGATTACTCTCAAGTAGAATAATGATAATACTAGTATGCGTCTCGTGCGTTGCACGAATTTTGTATTTATTTTGATTTTATTAGCGTAAAATTTATAGATTGTACAAAAAGTATTTAGAAATAAAAAATGTTTGTTTGATTCTCATCTTTTGATCGACTGTATATTTTATGTCACGATAATTTATTTTTATTCTTATAAATAAGTATAATGAATGTTGTGATTGTATATATGTCAACGATAATTTATTTTTAATTATTTATTGTATTTTTTTGTTTAATGTAGATGAAGGTTCTTTTTTTTTTTTTTTATATATATCTAATATTGCAAATAAGTTGTAAATTGAATTTTGTAAAATGTTTTTCTTTAGCAATTTCAATTCGAGAGGTTATACTTGTAGTTCAAAAATAACACATGCAGTTGTAAATTAAAAGAGAATATCCACATACACAAACATTTAAATAACAAACTCAGGTTCGCACGTAAAATAACTTGAAATGGCGCTTACTGGATGGCCAACTTCCTTATTGGTGTGAGAATTAGAACCCTAATAGCAGGCACATTCTTCGGACGATACAACAGTCACTCCAAGGTTGGTAGGGCAAAAGAATTTGAAAAAAAAAATTTAAATAAATTTTATTCGAAAGATAAAAGAATTAAAAAGAAATTTAAATAAATTGATAAAAAAACCAATTATTTATAAAGTAAAATTTTCAATTTTAATTAAATAATATTTATATATTCTTTATTTAATTTTCATAACTTTATTTTATTTTTTACTTCTAAATAATTTTAAACGATTTTTTTTTACTTATATAAGTAATTTTTACATATATTAGAAATAATTTTTGTTACTATGTTTATTTTTAATTTTTTTTTTACTAAAAGTGATTTTTGAAAAATTAAGTTTTATTTGAAAGAGAAAAGAATTAAAAAGAAAAAAATAATTGATTTTTTTAAGAAGAAAACGCATTTGTTAATACATACGTTTAATCTCCGTTTAACTATTTTTGATATTTATTTAGATCATTCGATATATCTACGATATAGTTCTCAAAATGAGTTTCTAGAGAATGTAAAATATTGATCAATTCGACTATCGTGCAATCGTCGATGAATTTTTAAAGTCAGCTTGTTATCGAAAATTTTAAAATAGTAATAAAATAATTGATTTTTTTAATAAAAAACGACTTATGCGTATTTTTTAACACATACATTTAATATCCGTTTAACTATTTTTGATATCTATTTAGATCATTCGATATTTCTACGATATAGTTTTCAAAATGAGTTTCGAGAGAATGTAAAACATTTATCGATTCGACTATCGTACAATTGTCGATGAATTTTTAAAATTAGATTGTTATCGAAAATTTCGAAATATTGTTTGAAAATGCCTATTTTGACGTCCAATAACATTTGCTATGATTGATCGTTTCACGTACCGTTAACGACGTGCAATACTATGCCGCGAGTACTTCAAAATGATATTAAGAATGTAATATTTCGATTTCGTTTAATATCCCGTAATAAGCCTGAAAATAAAGATAAAAACATAAGTATATAAAAAAAAATCTGTGGTCTCTATGCAAGGAGACTTCATGTCTCCGTGCACGGAGTCCTCTTTTTTTTTCCTTCTTTTTTAAATAAAAATTATATATATATATATATATATTATTTTTATTTTTTTACAACTTGAAGCAGACTTTTTACTATGTAAAGAAATATACTTAAAACTTTGAGTTAATATTTAATCTAAAGTAATATTTAGATAAATTTAATTTAAAAAATTTAATATTACTAAAAATATTACTATAAAATTAAATATTGTATGAAATTATTAGATATATCCAACTACGATGATATAGTTTTTTTTTTTTTAGTTTTCTATATCTATAATAATGTAAAAAAAATAAAAATCCATGCACTCTATACACGGAGGAACGCATCGTTTTTGCTCCCCATTTGGAAAAAAATGAAATTTTAAATAATTGAAAAAAATTTACGTCATACCGTATAATTTTTTTTAAGCAAAATGATGTATTGGGACAAATGTTGCGAAAAAAATAATAAATAGTAATAAAAAATTAATTTTTTTAAGAAAAAAGACTTATACGCATTTTTTAACACATACATTTAATATCTGTTTAACTATTTTCGATATTTATTTATATCATTAGATGTCTCTACGATATAGTTCTCAAAATGAGTTTCGAGGGAATGTAAAACATTATGATTCGCACAATCGTCGACGAAATTTTAAAATTAGCTTGTTATTGAAAATTTCGAAATATTAATAAAATAATTAATTTTTTTAAGGAAAAACGACTTATGCATATTTTTTAACATATACGTTTAATGTTCGTTTAACTATTTTTTATTTTTTTTAAATATTTGTGTTGTTTACATTATAATTTTTTTTCAATTTAAAATTCTTTTCTCTTAATAATTCCAAACAAAAACTTAGAATTGAAATTTTTTTCTGTGTAGTTTTACGTTATAAATAATAGTTTTTTCAATTTAGAATTCTTTTTAAATTTTTTCTTCAAATTTTTATTATTAATCAGTATTTTTTAATAGTTTGAGATAAAATTTAATTTTCTAGTAATAATTCAATATATAAAATGATGAAAAAAATATTCACTCCGTGCATGGAGAAAAGTTTTTTCGTCATACCACATAATTTTTTTTTGAGCAAAATGATGCATTGAGAAAATTGTTGCAAAAAAAGAATAAATAGTAATAAAATAATTGATTTTTTTAAGAAAAACGACGTATACGCATTTTTATCACATACGTTTAATTTTCGTTTAATTATTTTCGATATTTATTTAGATCATATGATATCTCTACAATATAATTCTCAAAATGAGTTTCGAGAGAATGTAAAATATTTATCAATTCGACTATCGTACAATCGTCGACGAATTTTTAAAGTTAGCTTGTTATCGAAAATTTCGAAATAGTAACAAAATAATTTATTTTTTTAAGAAAAACGACTTATGCGTATTTTTTATCCGTTTAACTATTTTCGATATCTATTCAGATCACTCGATATCTCTACGATATAGTTCTCAAAATGAGTTTCGAGAGAATGTAAAACATTTATTGATTCGACTATCGTACAATCGTCGATAAAATTTTAAAATTAGCTTGTTATGAAAAATTTCGAAATATAGTTTGAAAATGCCTACTTTGACATCCCATAACATTTGGTACGATTGACCGTTTCACGCACCGTCAAAGACGTGCAATACTATGCCACGAGTACTTCAAAACGATATTAAGAATGTAATATTTCGATTTTCGTTTGATATCCCATAATGAGTCTGAAAATGAACACAAAAACATAAGTAAAAAAAAAAAATTTCATGGTCTCCGTGCATGGAGTCTTCCAATTTTTTTTTTCTTTCATGCACAGAGAGATTATTTTTTTTTGCTGTGTAGTTTTAAGTTATAACTTTTTTTTCAATTTAAAATTCTCTTTAATTCTTTTCTCTTCAAATTTTTTACTTACAAGTAATATGTTGTAAAAAAATTTCTA
>NC_036252.1:13379012-13396958 GCF_002742605.1 Olea europaea var. sylvestris
CTTGAATTTCACCATTTAAGAACGCCGATTTTACATCAAGTTGATAAACACATACCTCCAATTGAGCTGCCAGTGCCAAAACAATACGAATTGTCTCCATTCTTACAACCGGAGCATATGTTTCAGTGTAATCAATTCCCGGCTGTTGAGAATACCCTTTTGCAACAAGACGTGCTTTGTGCTTTTGGATCGACCCATCTTCATTGTATTTTATTTTATAGACCCACTTGAGTCCAATGATTTTCTTCCCTTCTGGCAAGGCAACAAGCTTCCAAGTTTTGTTTTTCTCGATTGTGGACATTTCTTCATTCATGGCTTTTGTCCAACATACTTCTTTTGAGGCTTCTTCAAATGATTGTGGTTCACTAGAGAACAACCCAAGTTCACATGACTCATATATGTCTTGTAGTGAACGTGTCTTTCTTGGAGGGCTTTCTGGATCAGATTCTTCCTCACTTCTTGGAGTAGGGTTTGGATTATTCTCTAAATTTCCAACTTGTGACGGACCTTCTTTAATTTGGACAGCAATGGTGCCTTTTCCTACGGCATCTCTACATGTTCCATCGCCAAGAATTACTTGTGAAGTAATATTTGGATTAAGGTCCACAAAGATATCGCGATTCCCCGTCATGTGATTGCTACAACCGCTATCCAAATACCAAGGGCTTTGAGCTCCATTTTCATAATTTTAAGAATAAAACAGAATTTCCTTTTCATTCTCTTGAGAAAAGTTTGCTGCACTTTTTCTTTCTGTCATCTCTTTATTTTGAAACCAACAATCCCTTTGAGAATGATTGTGGATCTTGCACCTTTTGCATCTAAAGTAACACTCCTTTGATTCATGATTCATTTTTTTGCAAATTATGCAAGTTGGATTGTTACCATCAGAAATTTGTGTTTGCTTGCCTTTCCATTTGCTTTGCTTGTCACCCTTCTTCCAATAGCTATCTTTTTGTTTTGTTTGATTTGAGCCTCTGTTGTGTTCTCCATAGTTGTTCGATCCTCCTTTTGATGTTTGCTTTGATTGGAAAGCTTGTTCGGTAGTAGATTGGTTACTCGAACGATTGATCCTTTGCTCATGGGCAAGAAGTGACCCGGTTAACTCATAAATGGTCATTTTGGACAAGTCTTTCGATTCTTCAATTGCGGCTGCAACATGGTCAAACTTTGGAGGAAGGCATCTTAACATTTTCTCCACGACTCTTTTATCTGTAATTGTGTCACCACAGCTTTTGATTTGATTTACTGTCTTGGCTACTCGTGAAGAAAAAACACGAACCGATTCTCGTTCTTCCATTTGGAGATTATCAAAGTCTCTCCATAAGGATTGAAGTTTCAAGGCGATCGTTTTCTCCATTCATTGAAATTCTTGCATCAATATTTCCCAAGCATCTTTGGCTTTTTTAACACCAAAGATACGAGGGAAAATTAATTTCCCGACTCCTTGTTGAATATAGCGAAGAGCCATTGCATCTTTTCTTTTAAATTCTTTTTGCAATTTTTCGTAATCTTCATTGTCTTCGGATGGTTCTTCGTACTCCTCATCGTCAATGACATCCCAAAGATCTAAGGAGACGAAGAAAGTTTGCATTTGGATGATCCAGTATTCATAATGCTCGCCTTCGAAGATTGGGACTTGACTGGAAGAATATGTAAACAACGAAGCTGTTTGTATGAAAGCCATGAAAAAATGCAATCACAAGTTATGGCTCTGATACCAGATTTGTTAGTGCGGAAACGAAGTGTTGAAGAAAAACTTGAATTTTTATTGATAGTTTTTGAGTTGCTACAGCACACTCAATAATGTTTTCTTCTTTTTTTTCTTACAATGAGACTACAAGAATGACCTCTATTTATAGGACCACATGGATAGCTCTAGAGACATGGGAATATAAATGGACACCTAATAATTCATGAATTTGCATCATGTATTTTCCTGATACATTTTCTTCAAGTGTATTTTCCTGATACATTTTCTTCAAGTGCATCATGTATTTTCCTGATACATTTTCTTCAAGTGCATGTAACCTTATTTATTTCCTAAGATTACAAATTAATGCCACATTTAACAGGACAAACATCTCTATTTTTGAACAGTTCCTGGCAAACTTTTGGACGTGCATGGCTCCGAAAGCATCGATCCCCATTGCAACATCATATCTATGAAAACACCAAGAAATACAGATTATTTATTTTTATCCACTAATATTATAGCCGTAAATGTAGAGTTAAATGCTCTACAATTTAAAAGGTCACATGCATTATCAGAAGCTTAAACAAAATTAGGAATTCGTATGCAAAATCAACCATATGTTTGATGGGAGCAACAATTTACATCCACATTGTTATATGTCTATCCACTTTTTAAAAAAATATATATTATATTTTTAACCTTACATAAATTGACTTAAATAAAAATATATCACTTCAAAGGCAACAACTAATATTTATTTTCATTAAATTCTTTTAATATTCATAAACTATCATCTTCAACAAAAGCCCAAACAGTAATGGAAGAGATATCATTAGAGCAAATACATATAAACATAGCTATATGAAGAAAAATTTGAACAAGTAAGGATTGTTGTGGATTTGATGAATTTCGTATATGAATAATTATTGATTTCTATTTTGATAGAATTTATCTCATGTCCCTAATGGATAAGATAAAATCTTTTCACTATTAATGTGATAAGTGAATTTTAGTTATAATTTTTGTTGACCATTTTTATTTTTTGTAGTGGTAACATGATCCATAGATCTCGGGTCTACATAAGCCTTTTGTCTTGCACTCTTGGACAAATCGTAAGTTGTGCGTGGTCTTCTTCGAAGTGAAGGAAGGCGACTGTATACACTCCAACAAGAAGTCAGTCAACGTATAAGTGAAGGGGTGTGGGACTTGCTAGATATGTAAGTCACTAAGTATAAAGTGGTCGGATCTGGAAGGGTATAAAGTAAATATATTGAGGGCGAACTTATAGATTTGAGAGTCTAAAATTGCATTACCTTCAAATGGCACAATATCTAAGCTTTTATAATAGTAGATGAGAAATTATAACCATTGGATGGAGTGACATGTGGCCTTAGCATGATTGCTGAGGACTTTTCCTAGATATCACTCCATCAATTTTAGACTGACGGTATGTGAAGAGGCAATTTCCATCAATTGGAAGGTTGATTGCTTCGAACTTCCAATGTAGTAGAAGTGACATCTCATCTCGACCTTGGAGGGTCGGCCCACCAAGGTACCTTGGAAGAAGTGATGCATCACATCGATATGGTTCACCTTGATCAAGTGGGATGCTGATGTGAAGTGTGGGTCGATTAACTTGCTGACTAGCTGCGACATAGAGGCGATTTGGAGCCTCATCAGGAGAGGCATAATAATTCTTTGAATCTATGATCGTTTCATAGAACCATATTTCATAGAACTATTGGACATATATAGCGACCAATTTGCTCTAAATCTAAGAAATATCGATATGTAGTGTCATATTATATTTATATCAACTTAAATAAGAATATGGCACGTATTTTTACTTTTTAAAAAAAATACACACTCTTACAAAAAATTTCAAATTAGAACGAGCCATGTGGATGTGTGAAAGATTGTCCGAGTGATGCTGATGGGGTCGTCAAGTAAAAAATTTCTAAAAATGATAAATGCAAATTTATATTTGAAAAAACATCCTTATGTTAAATTATATGCACGTTATTTAATAGTTTTCTTTTCTGTTCAAGCATTTGATGTTCAAAGTTAAATTTAAATTTATGGGTTGACATCTTAGTATTTCAAGATTTTATTTAATTTGAAATTTTCACTTAAATTGTTGATTAATTATTATCGAATTATCAACAAAAAAATTTCAAAAAAAAAAAGAATTTCCTCTTAAATTAGATAAAGAAGATTATTATTATTATTATTTTGGTAACAACTCAAGTCTATTTTAAAAAAAATAAAATTGAAATAGATTTTGGGGCGTTACAATTAAGGTTCTCTCATTACAATTTCATTCCAAATTATTATTGGGATTATCTTATCTTTTCTTGATGGCTATCTTTTTTGCTTGGATTATCCAAATAAAAATTTGAGTTTTGTACTGGGACTAATTTTTTCCTAGAATTCAAAGCAATAGTGAATTTGTTGGGATTATCAAAACAAGTAAAGAAATAGTGCACAATGATTGCAATGATTACGAAGGAATTATGATGGGATACATATAAAAAAATGGAGTGGATGTGTAAATTTATAAAAATGATATGAATAGATATATGAAAGGATTGAATGAATTACGTTGGAATAGATATATAAAAATAGTGTGGACGTATAATATTTAAATGAATGAATTTAATAAGGACAATATTGAAATGTGATGTGGATGAAAATAGTATTTTTTTTAAAAAAAAATTAAAGTTTAATAGATTTAAAGTGAGATAGATATATAAGTGTCGTGTGTTGTCACACCTGTCCTACCCACCTGGACCAATGGCCCACTTATCTTGATTCACGTAGCATTCCTGCCGAGGTGGTACACATTGCCGAGGTGGGATATATCCGAAGTGCTTCAGGTCGAGGCCCCATGACCCGAGGCATGGAACCTGTTGGACGTAGCTGAGATCCTCAAGTGGAAGTATTTGTCAAATGGGCGAAGCCCCGAAGTCGATGCACGAGCCTCTTAACCCGAAGTCGCCTGCACAGATCTTATTCGAACGATTGACGGAACGTTTGTCATAAGTATAAAGGTCAAGTCTTGTCACTAACATGGAGGCCCTGCACAAGCAATAAATGCGCCGCAAGCTAGCAAGTCAAGTCCCATATCTAGGAAAGGATGTTTGAACTAAAGAGATGAGGCCACGTGCCACTTCATCCAAGGGCTCCCATTTCATATGCACTACTATAAATACTTTCATTGTGTGATGTCAAAGGCTAATGCAAGAATCAATACTAAAGACTACATTTTACTCAACTCTCTCTCATTTGCTTGTAATACACAAATCGAATTTATACACTTTTACATATACATCTACGAGCACCGGTTGGTAATTATTGTACAATTGAATTTCGGACGTCACCGTCCCGCATCGTTGGCTACTCCCACGCCCCTTTGAACCGCTCATTTTAGACCGTCCACGTGTCTTAGCGTGTTGGACATTCGCCCACGCAAGCGCGGGTGGGACCGGCATCTGTTGGTGCACTTTTTGGGGTCAACAGATTGGCGTCTTCTGTGGGAAACCATACCATAACCACAAGCAACCTGGTGGTAAAAGCTTACTGAAATACATTTGGGCAACCCCCCTTGAAAAAAAGGATTTGTTCTTGAAAAAGAACAGGAGGAACCCCTATCACTTAGAAAAATCTAAGTTTGATAAAAGAAAAATGAGTTCTAATGAAGATACTCCCCCGAGGAGGGTAAGAGAAAGTACGTATGTGCCTCCCCAGCCTGCTGCACCAGCAGCTCGGCCGAGGCTCCACCACCACCAAAGGAGAGGTGGGATGCGTGCGACGGCACGACTATCAAGAGAAATGGCTACCATGGCAGCCAACATGAGGGATATAGCCAACCAAAACTTGGCCATGAGGGAACTCATGGCCCAAATGCAAGGCCAGAGAGGCTTCCCCATTCCTCCAAATGCCCCCCACGGGCACTATCAGCAAGAGGACGAGGTCTAAAGTCATAGGGTTGCCTCGCCAGACAATGGCCGAGGTGAAAGCCCATTCGAAAGGGAAGTGGGAGTCGACATTTCCTCCAACTATGCATCTGGCCGACCCTCCGGGGTCCAAATGAGCCATGATAACTTTCCACCTCCATATGAGCAAGACCCAAGACATAGGAGGGCAGGAAGTGTTTTTGACAGAATTAGCCCTGTCGAACCAAGGCCCAGTCAACAGCAGACACAGCAGCCTCGGACGAGGCCACAGCCTCCACCTCCGATGCCCCAGCAGCCGGAGAGAAGGCATGAAAATGCCCCCCGTGCTGTCCCGCCTAGAAGTAGGCCGCAAACGAGGGAAGAAGAGGCTAGGAACCGGCCCGGACCCTCTAACCAACAACCGAGGTACGAGGCCGAAGACCACGATTTTGATGAGCAGCAGATGTCCTGTGACTTGGACGATGATGATGAGAACCTGCCATTCTCAAGAGAACTAAGAAATGCCCAGGTCCCGAGCCACTATGTCATGCTAAAGATACCAAAGTATGATGGGAGAGGTGACCCAGAAAAGCACCTCAACGCTTACAAAACTCACATGAGCCTGAGGGGTGCCACCCCAGCCATAAAGTGCAGAGCATTCCATTTAACCCTGAGTGGAGCGGCTGAAATCTGGTATAGTAGGCTACCATCTGGGAGCATTCGAAGCTGGCCCGAGTTCAAAACTACCTTCTTGAAGAGGTTTGCAGTAAGCAAGGAAGGAGAGGCCCCCATCTAGCGCCTTCAAGATATGAGACAGGCGCATGGCGAGTCCTTGAAAAGCTTCCTATCCCGCTTCACCGACGAGATGACCTACTGTGTACAAGTCACTGACAGAGAAGCACTATCTGTATTGAGAGGAGGCTTAAACATGAACACCCTATTCTGGAGGGATGTGCAGAATCAAGACCCAACCACCTATGACGCCCTACTAGAGATGATGAGAATGGAGATAATCAATAAAGAATTGATTGAGCATAGGAACAGGGCAAGCAGAGGTCTCCTGCCTCCTCAAAGACAGCGGGGTAGGGGTCCGACCTCCCACCTCATGGACTACCAGATGAACCGAACCGAAAATGAGAACTTGAGCCAAGCCCTGGCCACCACAACTTTGAACGCGGTCCCAACCTTGGCATATGAGGATGTCAACCCAACTGCTAATGCATACCCGACCGAGGCCCAGCAGGGACTCCGTAGAGGGAGAGGTCAAGGCTGAGGTTTTGCACCTAGAAACAGCTCCAATCCGAACCTCCCTGGATACTGTTTGCACCACAGGTCCTACGGGCACGACACCGCGGATTGCAGAGACTATGCACACTGCTCCCGGCAGGAACCCGCCAGAGAAAGACACAACTCGCCCCAGGCGAACAGGCCCCCGCCTAGGCACGACAACCGACATGGGCGTGAGGCGGTCGCTCCTTGCCAAAGGGATGTACCCCCAAGGTGAAGAGAGCAAGACACAGAGAGGCCCAGGGAAGGGCGTAAACACCGAAGAAATAGGCAAGCTCAAGATGAGGCCCCTATCCACGAGATAGACACCATATTTGGAGGTCCTTATGTTGGCAACGAAACACGAAACGCCAAAAGGAATTATGCTAGGGAGGCAAAGCACCCCCCTCTGACGAGTTACATTGTGGATAGTAGCTCTAGAAGAAACCAAGTACCACCCATTGTCTTCACCCAGGAAGACGCCGAAGGAGTGCATTATCCCCACTGCGATGCGCTGGTGGTGAGGGCTGTCATAGCCCGAAATGGGCTCAAAAGAATGCTAGTCGAAAACGGCAGCTCCGTCAACATCCTATTCGGGTCCGCCTTTGACAAGATGATATTGGACAATCAGTTGACGCCCGCCACCACTCCATTGTACGGATTTACCGGAGATAGCATCACTCGTAGAGGAAAGATAACACTGGCAGTGGAGATGGAGAATCTCCTCAAACTACGATGAACTTCATGGAATTCCTCGTAGTTAACAGTCGGTCGGCTTACCACGGAGTCCTGGGCAGACCGGCCCTAAAGGAATTGGGAGCAGTCACCTCTATCCACCACCTATGAATGAAATTCCAAACAGAGAATGGAGTGGCAACGGTGAGAGGCGACCAGAGGGGTTCGAGAGAGTGCTATCTGAGCTCCATTAAAAAGGTAGAGCCCCGGGACGTCCACGTGATCATGGCTGATGTGGTCATGGCGGATATCTCAGGAGACGCTCCCACTGACCAAGAAGATGTTGATATGATTGACGCACCGCTTATTCAGGAGGTATTGATCGTTGATGAGATCGACCCCCGCATAATGGAACATGAGCCTCAGGCACCCCCTGTAGAGGAACTTGAGAGCTTCTCAGCAGACCCCCGAGATCCGTCCAAGGTGTTGAAAGTAGGCAGGGGCCTATCCAACATTTTGAGAGAAAAGATCAAGGACTTCCTAGGCAAGAACCTCGACGTCTTTGCTTGGAGGCATGAGGACATGGTGGGCACAGACCCCAAGATCAGCTGCCACCACTTAAAAATTGATCCTAATGTTGCCCCGCATAGATAAAAAAGGAGAGCCCTCAACCCTGAGAGGTATGAGGCCCTAAAGGAAGAGGTTCAGAAGCTCATCCAAAATGGCTTCATCAGGGAGGCCACCTACCCGAGGTGGGTCTCCAACCCGGTATTGGTTAAGAAACACAGTGGCAAATGGAGGGTATGCATCGACTTTACCAACCTTAATAGAGCCTGCCTAAAAGACAGCTTTCCGCTTCCAAGGATTGACCAATTGGTGGACTCCACGGCTGGGCACGAGTTGTTGAGCTTCATGGATGCATACTCCGGCTACAACCAGATCCCCATGCACCCGGCCGATGAAGAGCACACCTCTTTTATCACGGACCGAGTCCTCTATTGCTATAGAATGATGCCCTTCGGGTTGAAAAACGTCGGGGCAACCTACCAAAGACTCGTGAACAAAATGTTTACCGACCTCATTGGCAAAACAATGGAGGTCTACGTGGATGACATGCTGGTGAAGAGCTTAGAGGCAGAAAACCACGTAGCGCACCTCAACAACACCTTCCAAATCCTGAAAAGGTACAGGATGAGGCTCAACCCCTTGAAATGTGCCTTTGGGGTGGCTTCCGGCAAGTTCTTGGGGTACATGGTCAACCAGCGAGGAATTGAAGCAAATCCCGAGAAGATTGAGGCTCTGTGCCAGATGAGGTCCCCTCAAAAGCCAAAGGAGGTACAAAGCTTAACTGGACAAGTGGCAGCACTAAGTCGCTTCGTCTCCAAAGCGACTGACGAGTGCCTCCCGTTTTTCAAAGTGCTTAAGGCTAGGAAGAAATTCCAATGGACTGAGGAATGTGAAGAGGCCTTCCAGGGACTGAAAAGGCATTTGGGGCAGGCCCCCCTCCTCTCCAAGCCGAAGCCCAGTGACATCTTGCAACTATATCTCGCCGCCTCCAATGACGCCATCAGTTCGATTTTGATTCGAGAAGAAGAGTCCACCCAACATTCCGTCTACTATACGAGTAAAGCGCTCCTACCGCCGGAGACCCGATACCCCGATATGGAGAAGCTTGCTTTGGCCTTAATCACGGCTTCTAGGAAATTGAGACCCTACTTCCAAGCTCATACCATCCATGTACTTACAAATTTGCCCCTGAGGCAAGTACTCCAGAAGCCCGATGCCTCGGGAAGATTGTTGAAATGGGCAGTGGAACTAAGTGAATTTGACCTTGTGTTCAAAGCAAGGGCAGCCATCAAAGGGCAAGCCTTAGCAGACTTCGTTGCTGAATTCGCCAACCTACCCGAGGTGGATGAAATCATGGAATCCGTCGAACCCCCCACGTGGAGCCTCTTCGTCGATGGCTCAGTAGGGGAAATCGGCTCAAGTGTCGGGGTTGTCCTCATCAGCCCCGAGGGTCACAAACTCACCTCGGCCGTGAGGTTCGGATTCAAAGCCACCAACAATGTTGCAGAGTATGAAGCACTCCTTGCAGGCCTCAGACTGGCCAAGAAAATGCAAGTAAAGAAGCTACTCATCAATAGTGACTCCCAGCTGGTGGTTAGCCAAGTCAACGGTAATTTCTCAGCCAAAGACAAAACAATGGCCTCCTATCTGAAAATGGTGATGAGCCTCATCCCATCCTTTGAAAAGTTCGAGTTAATCCAGGTTCCCCGCATCGAAAATGCTCATGCGAATGCACTCTCGAAGATGGCTAGTAGCAAAGACTCAGAGCTACTCACTGTAGTGCCTATCGAGCACCTCCTACGGCCTTCTACCGAGGCCCCTAATGTCATGTGGGTCGGTGGAACTCCCACCTGGATGCAGCCAATTATAGCATATATGAAAGACCAGGTGTTGCCCACCAACAAGAATGAGGCTTATAAGCTGAGAAGGAGGTCAGCCCATTTCCTCTTCATCGATGACATTCTCTACAAGAGAAGTTTCTCCTCTCCGCTCTTACGATGCGTCGGAGGAGAAGAGGCTACCTACATACTAAGAGAAGTTCACGAGGGAGTGTGCGGTAACCACTCTGGAGGCCTATCTCTGGCACAAAAGATACTGAGGCAAGGGTACTACTGGCCTACCCTGAAACGGGATGCCCTCGAATTTGTGCGAAAATGTGACAAGTGCCAACGATTCTCTCCCGTTCAAAGACGACCATCACAGGATTTGACTGCAGTCTTCTGCCCCTGGCCTTTCTCGAAGTGGGGTGTGGACCTCATAGGCCCTCTACCAAAGGGTAGAGGAGGCGCAAGTTTTGCAATAATGGCCATTGATTACTTCACGAAGTGGGTCAAAGCTGAACCACTGGCAAAAATCACAGAAGCAAACACCTCCAAGTTCCTATGGAAGAATATCATTTGCCGGTTCGGAATTCCCTACTCGATCGTCTCAGACAATGGCAGGCAATTCGATAACAAGAAGGTTAGAGAACTGTGTGAAGATCTTGGCATAAAGAAGCACTTCTCTACACCTCACCACCCACAAGCTAATGGCCAAGTCGAAGCCGTAAACAAGACAATCAAGCACGTCCTGAAAAGGAGGCTTGATGTGTCCAAGGGAGCTTGGGTTGATGAGCTGCCCCAAGTACTTTGGGCAATCCGAACCACCACCAGGACCCCAACCGGGGAGACCCCTTTCCTCATGGCTTTTGGGACTGAGGCGATGAGCTCGTGGAGGTCGGACTCCCATCTCCACGGCGTCTGCACTTCAGCGAAGTGACCAACGACGAGCTCCTGAGGCTAGACCTCGATTTCATTGAAGAGAGGAGGGACGACTCCCAGCTGAGGCTAGGCACCTACCAAAGGAAGATGACAAGGTACTTCAACTCCAAAGTCAAGAAGAAGTCTTTCCGAATCAACGATCTTGTGCTCAGGAGGGTCTTCCCATCTTCAAAAGAACCCGGTTCCGGATCCCTTGGGCCGAACTGGGAAGGTCCATACAAGATCAGAGAAGAAATCCGACCTAGAACCTACTGGATTGAAGACATGGACGACAAGGCACAACCCCGTCCATGGAACATTGAACACCTCAGAATCTTTTATCAATGAATTGTATCATGCTGGATGACTTTTCCAGCCTTTGTAATATTTCTATGGCTCAATAAAATACATTGATTAAATCGTCATACTACGTCGTCACCTCGGAGGAGAGGCTCGGGACCCACCTCTGGGCCACCTCGATTGAACTCCGAGGCGCTAGCACATGCCTCCCTTTGGCTTTGCTGAACGCCAAGGGGAGAAGCCTCAACATGGCTGCACCATCCACCATGTCTGGGATGTGTCGTCACCTCGGAGGAGAGGCTCGGGACCTACCTCTGGGCCACCTCGATTGAACTCCGAGGCGCTAGCACATGTCTCCCTTCGGCCTTGCTAAACGCCAAGGGGAGAAGCCACAACCTTAAGTTATATTCATTTGCTTAAGTCCGAGGCTCCAACAGTTCATCTCCTTAAGTTGTATTCATCTGCTTAAGTCCGAGGCTCCAACAGTTCATCTCCTTAAGTTGTGTTCATTTACTTAAGTCCGAGGCTTATATAGTTGCCTGATTAATGTCAGGGTACCAAGTTAAAGTTATTTAGTTCGTGCTCTAATCAACTTCTAGTTCGCTTGTTTAACGAGGCACAAAAACTTGGATAAAGAACAACAATTAGTGAAGAAAAACATTATATTAGTATTCAAAAGGGATTACAAAGGAGGGCCTCTGGCCATTACACAAAGTACTGAAAAGGAAAACCTAATCTAAGCCTGGCTAGATGGTGGAGGCGCCTCAGCACTTGGAGGTTCGACAACTTGGGCATTAGTAGTTGCTTCCTCTGCCTCAGCACTTGGGGCTTCAGCATCAGCTGCCTCGTCACCTTGCACCTCCTCAGCTGGGGTCTGAGGAACCTCATCCACAAATTCAGACCTAAATTGTGCCAGGTCCAAGTTGGGATAAAGCTCCTCTGCCCTCTCCAGCACTTCGGCATAGGCGAAGTTCCTCCAGTACGCGCTGAAGCTTTTATACTCCTCAGTAGTGTGGAAATTGGCAATGTATGCCTTCATCGCCTCTTCCGCTGCAGTTCGGGCCTCCTCTCTGGCAACCGAGGCGTCGTTCATGTACCACTTCGCTTGGCCTTCAAGAAACTGATAAGCATCTCGAGCACCGGCCAAGGAGAGGTTCGCCTTCTCGAGGGCCTCAGCAGTCACCTTTTGGTGCTCATTGGAGACCTCCACCTTCTTTGTCAAGGAGGCCACCTCGTACTGTGACTCATACACTTCCTTCTTCAGGGCCTCAATTTGGGCCAAAGCAGACTCGAGCTTCGCCGCTTCTTCAACCCTCTGAGCTTTGGCTTCTTCGGCCTCGGCCTTAGCAACTTTGACTTCCTCTGCAAGGGAGGCAGCCTTCCCCTCCGAGGTGTGAGTCCTTGTCTGGAATTCACTTAATGCCTCCCTGCATTCGAGCGCGAGGCCGAAGGTCCGGGCGCTTTGACTCACCAGTACCCTTGTGAGGTCGGTAGCATCACAAGACGAGGCATGAAGCTACCACCTCTCCGTCCAGAAATTGTAAAAGCTCTCGGTGGCACTTCTAATTTCCTAAGGGAGAGCCTCCACCAAGGCCGAGGCCAGCTCATCCTCCCTCCCAGCTAGGAAGTTTGGAGACTTCTCCTTCTCCCGAACCGGCTTCTCCTTCGCCGCCTCTTCTTCGGCGGCTTCTGCAGCTAGCCTTGCAGCCTCTTCTCTGGCCTCTTCGGCCTCCACCTCTCTTACCATCTCCATTTTGATGGCCTTAGAGGCTGCAGCAAGAAGCTTCGGCTCTCCAGTTTGTTCTGCCCTATGGGATACTGAAGTCCCAAACTTGCCAGCTGAGCTCGAGATGTGGACCAGCTTCCTCTTCTCAGTCTCCTCAAAGACTTTCTCCTTGCCCCGAGGCTCCTTAGGCTTCTCTGGCCTCTGAGAAGATGCCTCCTCCAAGGCCCTGGGAGTGCAGTCCTTCGACAGGCGCTTGACCCTGCCTCAGACTTCCTTTGCTCCACTGGACCCAGGCTTCAGGGGCCTCGCCTTCGCGGTAGAAGTGGCCTTCAAGATGGAGGCCATGTCCGGAGCTGGGTACTCCCTCTTCTTAAATTTGTCTGCACAACATAGATTAGCATCAGCATAAGAAACATTCAGGATAAAAACATCAAGTGTTGGGGCCCCATACCTCTGGATGCCATCAGCTCGAAGTCCAAGAAGTATCTGCTTCTATCAATCAGGTGATCGAAGTGTCGAAGCTTCAGAGGCCTCTTGTAAATGTCCTCTATCACCTCGAATTCCTCACTGCTGAGCTCGAACCTCGTACTACTATCTGTAAAGACGAACCTCCAACAGTTAGACGAATAAATATTCTAATTTCAAAACACGAGCAGAGGTCGGGAGACTCACGAGCTTCGTAGTACTGGGTCGGCACTGTGCATGACAGGGATTTGTCACCCTCCACTGCCTGCCATTTACCTCGCACCCAGAACCAGGACTCCTTCCACCCCTTGATAGAGGAAGGAAGTCCCACCACAAAGGGTGCGTGAGCCCCCCAAGGCGTGAGGTAGTACCACCCCCTTGACTTCTTCCCAATCACCGGGGGCTGGAACAGGGTCAAGAAGACATGAAGAGGCATGTCCTCCTAAGTGACACTTCCTTCCACAGGAAGTACGAGCCGACCAGTTGGCTCCACTCATTCGACAGAACCTGGGTCGGTGACAGCATGAATTTCCTAAGCACTGCCCTAAAGAAGGGGTGCAAAGGAAGACGCATACCTGCTTTGAATAGGTATTCACTCACGGCCACGCAGCCGAGCCTCGGATAGCAGGCCCGCTCGTTCGGTTCGGGGACTAACATCTCTATGTTATGGGGGCACACTGTACCTTTCCCTAAGTTCCCCCAACCTCTTCCCCGTCATGTTCGAGGGCACTCTAGAAGCCCCCCACTCTTGGGTATAATCCACAGCCTCCTCGGCCATGGCATACCTATCCACCTCGGACGTCCCCCCATGACCTACCCCGTGGTCTAAAGACGCCACTGTAACAAGTTCCCTACCCGAAGTGGACTCCATATTTTTCAGAACAAAGACAATAACAACGGTTTTTTATGCAAACAATACCTAAAAGAGTTCAACACAAACGAAGACTGGTCGGAATCTAATCGCAGACAACCTCGATGCCGGAAAATGGGAGATTTGAGAGAATTTGAGAATGCAAAGTGTTCAAAAATCCTGAAAATTGGGATTTTCTCGCCTTTTATAAAGGTCCAAGACGAACCCCACCCGTCAGATCAAATCTCAGTCAATCCGAGCCCTCCATTTCAGATCCAATCCGAGGCGTTGAATTCAAACAGTTTTTTCAATCCTACGCCTCCGATCTATGTGTGCCTCCCACGCACCCCTCAAACACGTCTGCTTCTAGAAACGCCAGCTACCCTCATAATTACATTTTTAATTCGACGGCGCCATCGCCTTGGCAGTTGTAACGATTCAGCTACCTTTCCTCGAAAACAAGCACAAAACATCAAATCATTGGCACAGTGACCAACGCACAATCATTACCATTGGACCTCGGCAAGCCTCGCAAGTTCGATTTTCTCAACCATCTCGGCTTCCTCTTCGGCATTCAGCCCTCACAAGCCTCGCAGGTTCGGTTTCCTCAACCACCTCGGCTTCCTCTTCGGCACTCAGCGTTCAAGCCTCGCAGGTTCGATTTCCTCAACCACCTCGGCTTCCTCTTCGGCACTCAGCGTTCAAGTCTCGCGGGTTCGGTTTCCTCAACCACCTCGGCTTCTTCATCATTCACCCAAGCAACACTTCTCAAACTCCACGCATTATATAAATATCTATGCTTGGACTTGGGGGACTATTATTTGGGGTTCCAAAATTCTTCAACTTACTCCATCAAAGTCCACGCACTACATTAATGATTATACTTGGACTTGGGGGACTATTGTCGCGTATTGTCACACCTGTCCTACCCACCTGGACCAATGGCCCACTCATCCTGATTCACGTGACATTCCTGTCGAGGTGGCACACATTGTCGAGGTGGGATATATCCGAAGTGCTTCAGGCCGAGGCCCATGACCCGAGGCCCCATGACCCGAGGCATGGAACCTGTTGGACGTAGCTGAGGTCCTCAAGTGGAAGTATTTGTCAAATGGGCGAAGCCCCGAAGTCGATGCACGAGCCTCTAACCACAAGGAAACATCCTACATGGTCACCTTTCCCAAGAGATCGCTTGCACAGATCTTATTCGAATGATTGATGGAACGTTTGTCATAAGCATAAAGGTCAAGTCTTGTCACTAACATGGAGGCCCTGCACAAGTAATAAATGCGCTGCAAGCTAGCAAGTCAAGTCCCATATCTAGGAAAAGATGTTTGAACTAAAGAGATGAGGCCACGTGCCACTTCATCCAAGGGCTCCCATTTCATATGCACTACTATAAATACTTCCATTGTGTGATGTCAAAGGCTAATGCAAGAATCAATACTAAAGACTACATTTTACTCAACTCTCTCTCATTTGCTTGCAATACACAAATCGAATTTATACACTTTTACATATACATCTACGAGCACCGGTTGGTAATTATTGTACAATCGGATTACGAACAACCCGTCGGATTCCGGACATCACCGTCCCGCGTCATTGGGATACTCCCACGCCCCTTTGAACCGCTCGTTTTAGACCATCCACGTGTCTTAGCGTGTTGGACATTCGCCCACGCAAGCGCGGGTGGGACCGGCATCTGTTGGCGCACTTTTTGGGGTCAACAATAAGAACGGTAGATGTAAATAGTGGCTATTTGATTAGATTTTATTTAATAATAAGATTCAGATAAATGCTAGTCCGTATTAAAAGATGAGGCTTGAGTATACCTTTCATCAAATTTAGTTGTTGTGGCCGAGTTAACAATAATATCTACTTCTTGCCACATCTCATCTCTCAATTTTGAGTCATAGATACCTAAGTTCTCATAAGAAACATCACCACAAACCAGAATAACTTTTGATAGTAGAAAAGGAATTAAGTCAGCACCGTATTTCTCCTCAAGAACTCCAAACAATTCAGTGTTGAGCACCTGAAACATATACAAGTGTCAAATAAGAAGATAAACAATATTTTTTTCCTTACTACTCACCTACTCACCCGACCCTTAAAGATAACAAACTAAATGGAATAGATAACATAATTTATCTAATGGCCTGGCATCGCTGATCCATTGTTGACTAAACATATCCCTTCTTTTTCCTTACGTGAGTGAATATTATGGGGGATCTATCATTTCTTGTCCCTTCAAAATCCACCTTGTCCTCAAGGTGGAAGCTATTGCTTGTTAATTCATCATACAACCACAAATTTTTCTTCGCAAGGACTTCAGCAATTGTCATAGCGAAGGGCGTCTCAACCTTTCAAAGTTGATGGACTTATTCAATTGAGAAACTATCACAAGTATGGTCTCTAAGGCAACTCAACCCTATAGCCAGTTGGCCCTACCCACGAAGTGTCCAATTTTTTAACTTAAAGAACTGAAATAAATTTGTAGTTGAATGTAAATGTGTGTTTCTCATGATAAAATAGACATTCTCCATTTTTCAACTATAACTCTACATCGGTAAGCCTTTTGAAAAGAGAAGCCCCTTTGGTTGTTAGCGCTATAATCGAGTTATGTAAACTGAAAAATCATGGGAATGTAGGTTTGGGTTCTTTACATTCCGATCTTCAACACTTTGGGCCAATCCCCTAATCTGGCAAACCTTAAGGCTTCAACATCCTCACCTCAGCCTACTAATGAAATTCCTTCCCACCATTTCTTCTGGAATCATCAGCACTGGCACTGAAATGATTTCAATTAATCTGTCCAGTCTATGGCTTTGCTTGTCCATCTTTCTTGCTTCGACACGGTGGTTCCAATTGTCATTACTAACTCCAATTTCATCAAGTTTTTGGTGAACTTTCAGAGGTAAAGCTGGGTTCGAGTGTAGCCACCATCAAACCTTTTTCCATTAGATGTTTTGCTCACCATGGTTAGCCCATTTTACTCCTATATTCGATTTTTTTGCCTTATCAGACTTTGGAGGAATTTCAGAAGCGAACATATGCTTGGGCGAGTTCTCTACTAGCCCATTTTCCTTCCATTTCCATACTTGTCCATCCAACTTCCTCATCATCAACTCGGATTTCTCCTTCACCACTACCATATCTTTCTATAATTTAAATTTCATGTCCCTATTACCTTTTGTAACTCCAAATTCATTTTGTCAATCCTTGCTTCCAAAGTGTTAAGTCAATCGATGAGTATCATATTCCTAAGACTGTTACTCTGGGTTAGGATTTCAAGCATAAAAAAGGCAGTATGTAGAAACTGAGCCACAAACTCACAGAACACAATAAACACGACACAAAGATATGGTCTCTGAGTTCAACAATGACTAATTTTGGGGCTCTGAAATAAGGAGCCCGTTACTATGTGCAAAGAATCACCTAAGAGAGAGTTCAAGATTAGAGTACAATAGTCTCACACAAATATGCTATCGTTGATCTGTATAGATAACACTAAAACCAACATCTAATCAACATAAGACCGAAACCAAGTGTGTATTCAATTCTATACAGAATAATCAACCACAAAAGCGCCTAAGACTTCTACAAATGATCACAATACATGAGCCACCATACTAACCTGACTTTACAATAGACGAAAATCAGAAATCAGAAACCAAATCTGATTTACAGTAAAGAAAAACATACCTTGAAGATGAAAAGTTTCTTGA
>NC_036252.1:13416331-13492912 GCF_002742605.1 Olea europaea var. sylvestris
GCGTTACAATTAAGGTTCTCTCATTACAATTTCATTCCAAATTATTATTGGGATTATCTTATCTTTTCTTGATGGCTATCTTTTTTGCTTGGATTATCCAAATAAAAATTTGAGTTTTGTACTGGGACTAATTTTATCCTTGAATTCAAAGCAATAGTGAATCTGTTGGGATTATCAAAACAAGTAAAGAAATAGTGCACAATGATTGCAATGATTACGAAGGAATTATGATGGGATACATATAAAAAAATGGAGTGTATGTGTAAATTTATAAAAATGATATGAATAGATATATGAAAGGATTGAATGAATTACGTTGGAATAGATATATAAAAATAGTGTGGACGTATAATATTTAAATGAATGAATTTAATAAGGACAATATTGAAATGTGATGTGGATGAAAATAGTATTTTTTTTAAAAAAAATTTAAAGTTTAATAGATTTAAAGTGAGACAGATATATAAGAACGGTAGATGTAAATAGTGGCTCTTTGATTAGATTTTATTTAATAATAAGATTCAGATAAATGCTAGTCCGTATTAAAAGATGAGGCTTGAGTATACCTTTCATCAAATTTAGTTGTTGCGGCCGAGTTAACAATAATATCTACTTCTTGCCACATCTCATCTCTCAATTTTGAGTCATAGATACCTAAGTTCTCATAAGAAACATCACCGCAAACCGGAATAACTTTTGATAGTAGAAAAGGAATTAAGTCAGCACCTTATTTCTCCTCAAGAACTCCAAGCAATTCAGTGTTGAGCACCTGAAACATATACAAGTGTCAAATAAGAAGATAAACAGTATTTTTTTCCTTACTACTCACCTACTCACCCGACCCTTAAAGATAACAAACTAAATGGAATAGATAACATAATTTATCTAATGGCCTGGCATCGCTGATCCATTGTTGACTAAACATATCCCTTCTTTTTCCTTACATGAGTGAATATTATGGGGGATCTATCATTTCTTGTCCCTTCGAAATCCACCTTGTCCTCAAGGTGGAAGCTATTGCTAGTTAATTCATCATACAACCACAAATTTTTCTTCGCAAGGACTTCAGCAATTGTCATAGCGAAGGGCGTCTCAACCTTTCAAAGTTGATGGACTTATTCAATCGAGAAACTATCACAAGTATGGTCTCTAAGGCAACTCAACCAAATAAGAAGATAAACAGTATTTTTTTTTTCAATACTCCAATTTTTTAACTTAACGAACTGAAATAAATTTGTAGTTGAATGTAAATGTGTGTTTCTCATGATAAAATAGACATTCTCCATTTTTCAACTATAACTCTACATCGGTAAGCCTTTTGAAAAGAGAAGCCCCTTTGGTTGTTAGCGCTATAATCGAGTTATGTAAACTGAAAAATTATGGGAATGTAGGTTTGGGTTCTTTACATTCCGATCTTCAACACTTTGGGCCAATCCCCTAATCTGCCAAACCTTAAGGCTTCAACATCCTCACCTCAGCCAACTAATGAAATTCCTTCCCACCATTTCTTCTGGAATCATCGGCACTGGCACTGAAATGATTTCAATTAATTTGTCCAGTCTATGGCTTTGCTTGTCCATCTTTCTTGCTTCGACACGGTTGTTCCAATTGTCATTACTAACTCCAATTTCATCAGGTTTTTGGTGAACTTTCAGAGGTAAGGCTGGGTTCGAGTGTAGCCACCGTCAAACCTTTTTCCATCAGATGTTTTGCTCACCATGGTTAGCCCATTTTACTCCTATATTCGATTTTTTTGCCTTATCAGACTTTGGAGGAATTTCAGAAGCGAACATATGCTTGGGCGAGTTCTCTACTAGCCCATTTTCCTTCCATTTCCATACTTGTCCATCCAACTTCCTCATCATCAACTCGGATTTCTCCTTCACCACTACCATATCTTTCTATAATTTAAATTTCATGTCCCTATTACCTTTTGTAACTCCAAATTCATTTTGTCAATCCTTGCTTCCAAAGTGTTAAGTCAATCGATGAGTATCATATTCCTAAGACTGTTACTCTGGGTTAGGATTTCAAGCATAAAAAAGGCAGTATGTAGAAACTGAGCCACAAACTCACAGAACACAATAAACACGACACAAAGATATGGTCTCTGAGTTCAACAATGACTAATTTTGGGGCTCTGAAATAAGGAGCTCGTTACTATGTGCAAAGAATCACCTAAGAGAGAGTTCAAGATTAGAGTACAATAGTCTCACACAAATATGCTATCGTTGATCTGTATAGATAACACTAAAACCAACATCTAATCAACATAAGACCGAAACCAAGTGTGTATTCAATTCTATACAGAATAATCAACCACAAAAGCGCCTAAGACTTCTACAAATGATCACAATACATGAGCCACCATACTAACCTGACTTTACAATAGACGAAAATCAGAAATCAGAAACCAAATCTGATTTACAGTAAAGAAAAACATACCTTGAAGATGAAAAGTTTCTTGAGATTTTAGTGAGAGAAAATATGAGAATCAAGTCTGAAAGAATGAATAAATTCACCGAGCCAGCCAAGGAGCCACTAACTAAATAATTCTAACTTGAGCCACAACTGTTAGATCCAAACCAACTGTCCAAAATAGCCATAAAGAAATACAGATCTAGGTCACCATAAATCAGCCAACAGATTTATGCCAAGTGGACATGCCATTTAAAATCATTTTCCCACTTCTAAGAAAGGGGTTTTAAAAACATATTTTACAATCTTCACCTTGTTTTCTCAAACCTCACTCTCTTTAATTGCTAAATTGCACGTGACGATAATTTAACCTACATCATTGCTCAAGAACCTGCAAAAGATTAACCCGTATCAATATGTAGTAAAGACAAATAAGATCTAAACTTAACAAATAGAATCTTGGTTCCCATGTCAGACGGATTAATATCTGTATGAATTTTTTCGGGAATGACCTCACGACATGCAATTTTCTCTTGTATGAAATGATACTTCACCTTAATATTCTTAGATCTCTCACGATAAAATAGGATTCTTACATAGAATTAAAGCACTTTAACTAGCGGTGAAAATTGTAGGTGATTCGTGCAAAAAATTCAATTCTCCCAAAATTCCTTTTAACTAGACCCACTCTTTTACAGATTTAGTAATTGTTACGTATCCAGCTTTTGTACTAGATAACGTGACAATAGATTGAAGTTTTGACTTTCATGTGATGTAATTATTACTAGGTGTGAAGAAATAGGCAGTTGTAGAATTTCTTTGGTATTTGTAACCAGCAGAATCAGAGTCTACATCACCCTTTAAAGTAAATTGTTCAGGTCTCCTTTCAGACACTAATCTTGTACTCAATGTTCCAACTACATATCTCAGAAGCCATTTTAACCTGGCCCAATAAGGTTTTTTAAGATTAGACGTAAATCTACTTAGGAAACTTATAGTATAAGCTAAATCAAGCCTAGTAGCAATCATAGAAACATGACAAATCCTATGCATTAGCATATGGGATATTCTTTATTTCTTTCATTTCAGTTTCATTTTTATGTGATTGGAATGATGATAGACTCATATAGGCTGCAAGAGGTACTTTCACATGTTTAGAATCTTTCATGCCGAACTTTCTTATAACCATAAATAAGCACATTGTGTTATGGTTAAAATATTCTCGTCTGTTTCTGTCAATAACTGCTCTAAAAATTTTCTTGGTATTTTCTAAGTCTTTCATATCAAATTCAAACTTCAGAGGTTTTTAAGTCTCAGTATTTCATCTTTGCTAGAGCTGGCCAATTACATGTCATCAACATATAGAAGTAAATGAACCTTACTACCATCGCTAGCATTATTGTAGTATAAACAATGATCATATTCATTTATCTTAGATTCAATCTTCAACACACCTGTTAAATCTAATGTATCATTGCTTTAGACTTTGTTTGAGTTCATATAATGATTTTTGCAATTTGCAAATATAATCTTTCTTTTCTTTCATCTCAAACCCTTGGGGTTGACACATAGATGTCTTTATCTAACTCACTATGTAAGAATGTCATCTTGACATCTAATTGTTTAAGTTCTCAATTGAATTGAACAACTAGTTCAATAATCAATCTTATATCTTATATTTGACAAAGAGGGAGGTGATCTCATTATAGTTAACACATTCTCTTTAAGTAAAGCCTTTGACTACAAGCCTAGCTTTATATGTCAAAGGGTCAGATGAAATAATCCCATCCTTTAGTTTGAAAATCCACTTGCATTGAACATCTCTTTGATTTTGAGGTTTCTTTACTAGTTTTCATGTTTTATTTACAAGTAGATATTTATTTATTCATTTGTTGTATCTTTCCATTTCTCAAATTTAGAGCTATTCATGGTCTCTTCATAAGATAAATGTTCTGAATACTCTAAAGATTCACCAGAGGCAAAGCAGTCAAGTTATTTATTTCATATCTTGTATTTGGTTTGACTTATCTCCTTTCCCTAGCTTCAATCAGTTGATAATCTTGAGTACTTTACACAATAGTGGGGATATTTGGGTTTTCAATTTCAGTTTCAACCTCAGTTTGGGATAGTTGTACTTCACCTTCATCCTTGTTAACTATGTTTTCATTAGATTGTTGAACACCAACTTTAGCATTATCAAGTTGAGTGTGGCTAAGCTTTGCTAACTTCACCTCAATCTGTGAAATAGTCTCGTCAGTTTTCTCCTTTGGATTTTCAATTTTATTTTTCGTACATGGTATTTCAGATTCATTAAATACCACATTTCTGCTATTAATGATCTTAATGTCTTGCACATCGAACACCCACAACATGTACCCCTTCAGGGTTTTCAAGCCTAATATATTTAGTTGTGCTAGGGTCCAACTTTCCCTCAATTTGATGTATATATGTCATATATCCAAACACCCAACAAAATTTCATGGAGATTGATTTATAAGATAAGCCTCAGCTTAAAAACCTTTAGCTAATCCAGAATTAATTAGCATATACCTAACCTTGTTTATTAGATTTCTGTTCATTCTTTCAGTGACCCTATTTTGTTGAGATTTGTGTTTAACTGTTCTGTATCTTACAATTCCCTTTTGTTTACAAAAGTTATCAAACTCATCATTACAAAATTCCAAATCATTATTATCAACTTAATTTTCAACTTCTTATCAAGTTAATTTTCAACCATCTTTAACCAAGTTCTGAATTTTTGAAATGTTTCAAGTTGAGACTTCAATGGATAAGTCCACACCTTTCTTGAGTAGTCATCAACTATAGAAATGAAATACTTATTCCTTCCAAAGGTAGGATGACTCTCTAGTCCTCATAAATTCGAGTGGACATAGTCTAGGGCCTAGAGGTAGTATGTAACCCAGTCTCAAAGCCACCCCCTGTGACTTACCCAGCACACATGTTTCACAAAATTCAAGGGGCTCAATAATATATTTCCCAAGTAATTTTCGTTTATTTAGATACTCCAGACCCTTATTTTCCTATATATCACATTCTATTATGCCACAATTCTAATTTGTTTTCAATTATGATCAAAGACTTGGCATCTTGAGGAGTAACAATTAATCTCTCCCATAAGATAGCACAATCTATTTCTTTAGGCCCACTGAAAATTACCAAAGATCCTTCATCACTTTTAAAGTGTAATTTTTCGGACTTGAAAGAATGTCCCCCATCTTTAAGGATTCCCAATGAGATGAGTTTTCTTTTCAGATTTAGGACATATCTCACATTTTCAGTTGCCTAACAGTACCATCATACATTTTGTTGGAAAATATCACCAATACCAAGAACACTTTGAAAGTTATTTTTACCCATATACACTTTCTAGGGTTCAATTTCAATGTAATTATTAAACCAAGACCTATTAGGACACATGTGGAATGTACACCCTGAATTCAAGATCCAGTCCTTATCAACTCTTCATTAGACACAATCATTATAAATAGGCTATCTAATTCAGAACCTATGGCAGAATTATTCAATTCACCATTATTTTGATCCTTTAGTTTTTTCTTTCATTCAAAACAATCTCTTATAAAGTGGCCTAACTTTCCAAAATGGCAACACTGCTTATTGCTTTTATCTCTTAACTTATATCTAATTTTATATTTAGATTTGAATGTTATGTTGTTGAAGTTATTTTCCTTCTTCTTAGTTATTCCTTTTACAAACATATCTCCTCTCTTGACCTCCAATTCTCGATATCTTAGAGCATTAGTGAGAACTATTTGTGTTAGTACATCTTTCGAGTAGTCTATCACATTCTTGATATCCTTATATAAATCAGGTAATGAATTAAGAAGTATCACCGCAAGGTCCTCATTCTCTCTCTCTCTCTCTCTTTTGGTCATTATGAACAATGCTGTTAGCTAGGATGCTAAAATCACTCAAATTAATTTCCAATTCTTTCCTAGCATCCATTTTGAAACTAAAGAGTTTATCTAAGAGGTAGATTTTATTAGGCAATGTCTTAGTACAAAACAAAGCGTTTAATGCAGGCCACAAGGCTCTAGGGATTTTAGTATCTTCAACTTGTCTTACTATATTGTCAAATAAGTGCAATATGATAGAATTATATACAATTTCATTTATATCTTGAATTTCATCAGGCTTAGCTTTCAATTCAACAGAAAAAGTTTTAAGATCATCCAGGGTTTTAGCAATCCTTTGTTGGACCAATATGACCCTCATTTTTTGTTTCTAGATGGAGTAATCCCTCTTTCCATTGAATTGTAATAATTCGACCTTCAAACCCATTGCAGGTTCTATAAAAGGTTGACTATTACTAGTGGACATACGTGGTATTTAATTTGAAGATTACTTAAGTTGCGGAAAAGGTTTTGAAAAAGTTTTTGCAATTTTTGACAAGTTGATCTCAGAATGAAAATCAACTCTACAATAATATGCACAGACTAAAAAAGTATCCAAGAAGAATCAATTTAGAGTTACTACAGATGATGCCAAACATTCAGATTGAAGAAACTGGGAAAAATCTAAACGTACACTTATTACAATCAAATAATTTATCATGATTCTTGGATAAACTAAATCACAGTAATATCAATAGATTCACATATAACATTTAAATCATGCAAATTAGTTACTGATAAATGTAATTGGAACAATCTCACCGAAATACTATGTATAACAATATTTAAATATCCAGTTCGTTTTTAGAAATTAAAATCCAATTCCAGCGATAATTTCAAAGCCAAATCCCAAACCCAGCCTCCAAGAATCTCAGTTCGAATCAAATTCAAGAATTGCACAGATCAAAAAATGCATCAATACGAAAAGAAATTCAAATCGCATTTCAAAAATGCCTTACCGAACACCTTATGAGGCTTTGATACCAATTTCGTTAGGATTTTGCCCACAAAAAATAGGCAAAATCGCACCACAAACTCACAAAAAACAGTAAGCGTAATACCAAAATATGGTCAAGGTTAGAGTACAAAAATATGGTCACACAGTTCAGCAATGCCTAATCTAGGGGCTCGGAGATAAAGAGTCCATCACTATGTGCAAAGAACCACCCAAGAGAGAGTTCAAGGTTAGAGTACAACAATTAGACTCAAATATACTATCATCAATCTGTATGGATCTCATTAGAACCAATATCTAATTGTCATAAGACTGAAACCAAGTGTAGCTTAAATTCTATACAGATCAATCAACCACAAAAGCACATAAGACTTCTGTAAATGATCACAATACATAAGCCGCCATACAAGCCTGATTTTACAATAGACCAAAACCAGAAATCAGAAACCAGATCTGATTCACAATGAAGAATAACAGACCTTGAAGATGAAAAGTTTCTTGAGATTTTAGTGAGAGAAAATACGATAATTAAGTCTGAAAGAATGAATGAATTGACCTAGCTAGCCAAGGAACCACTAACCAAATAATTCTCACTTAAGCCATAGTCGTTAGATCCAAACCAATGGTCCAAAATAGCCACAAAGAAATAGAGATTCGGGTCGCCATTAATCAGCCAACAAATTTATGCCAAGTGACATGCCATTCAAAATCGTTTTTCCACTTCTAAAAAATGGGTTTTAGAAAACACATTTTACACTTTGAAACCAAGTTGATAGAACCTCACTGCTGTTGCTCCTAGAGATATCTCTGTGAAGCCGATGCTACTGTATCTACTGTTGAAAACTGTGTTGCTGTAGTGACCTCGTGCTATGAATTAGATGTTGCGAAAATAGCATTTGATGTGTTGGCTAGTGAATTTCTATTATATATAATATATGTTGGAGTGATATTTAGTATAGATGGATTGATGCAATTATTTGTAAACAAAGAACAATTGTACTGAAGACTGCATTGATATTTCACAGAATGTAAACGACAAATTCCATCAAATTGAGACCAGATATCTCCCCGACTTCTGAATGAATCTCTAATCCCCCCTCCCTATCACATTTATTCCTCAATTGACTCAACTACTCATTTTACCTTTAAAGATAACATACTAACTGGATTAGACAACAGAATTTATCTACTGACTTGGCTGACCCACGATTAATCTGCTGGCCTAGCCAACCTACTGTTGACCATAGCATATGCCTTCTTTCTCTTGAATTAGTGAATATTATCGAGGCTCTATCAGTATATCCGCACCTAAACTTTCAAATGAAGAAGTTAAGAGTCGTGATTGAAAGGAAAGATAATTTTCCAAAATAGCCATAGGCTGGGACCATTTGTATAAATAAGTCCTCTCAAAATTTTTTTTATTGTGTGTGTGTGTGTGTGTGTGTGTGTATGCGGACCCAAGGGCCGGGGGTAATGGGGGTCACTTGACCCCCAACTTTTGAGATTTTCTCCTTTTTTTTTTTTTTTTTGATAAGGTCATGTTTGGTGCCGATTGAAATTTAAATTTTAATCTAAATTAAAGTTAATAATTAATTTTAATAACTTATTTCCTGGATTCCTTAACTTTTAAAATTTTATCAAAATTTACTAAAAATCGAACTTTAATTCCCACCAAATAGAGACAAAATCACAATAAATTTGAATTTTCTCTCTTTTTTATTACTCTATCGTATTCTCTCCCTCAAACCTTTTATCCAAATCTTAACTCTTCTATTTTTTAAAAATTTGTCTATAATTTCTCTACAATTATTACATTTACTACAAATTTTCAAATTTCAATCAAATTTTCAACTAATTAGAATCTAAATTTGCATTTTCTCCTATCCTATTTATGTATATAGCACGTGTCTAAACTGATTATATAAAATTTAACTTATATCTAATGAATTGTGTTTATTTGACTGATTATTAGTATTGAATATTGATTGTTTGTTTTTTCTTTTGATTACTTGAATTAATTGTTTGTATCAAACACACAATTTTTTAAAACATAAATATACATTTTCTTGTGATGAGCAAAGTATTAAAAAATTTATTGTTCAAAATCAAATAAATGAAAATGATTAGCAAAATATTAATGAAGAAATATTTTTGAAATGTAAATCTACATTTTTTTAGGTTAAATATGAATCATTCAAAAATAAAAAACAAAGTATTCTATTTGTACAAAGTTTGATTGTGTCTCCCTAACTCATTTTGTAAGTAACCAGGCATCACCCATTGTTCAAAATTATTTTGTATAACAATGAACAAGATAAAAGATGGACTGTAAAATGGAAAAATTAGTCACGACCGTAACATATTCTTGGGCTATTCGCCTACTCACTGGTGTTATGATGTTGAGAGAGAAAATCGTATGTCATCTTTGATACTATGCTCTTTGGAAGAGGGGGGGAATTCTACGCAATATCAATTTCGGGAAATTCTACATGTTCCTATTGTTCTAACGTTCCCAAAAGCTTCAAGCCAAAATTCTCCGGTCACACAAATTGTGACTCACAAAAAAGTTGAACAAATTCAGTCTATTCTAAGTAACTTCATCCCATGAGGACCATACATGCTCGCTTTTCAACCTAAACGTTTTTAATTATACTTGAAAAAAGTTTTCTTAAAAGTATACATATTCTAATATATTAATAATTTCAAAGTGTGAATCCAACATTTTCAAGACACTTCGAGATCCAAAGTTAACAAAATAATTTTACAAACATTAGAGAATTGCAGAAACTTGTGGTCCTAAACCCACCACCTTATCCACTGCACATTGAATTGTTTTCTCGTGCTTCTAACTACAATATCTAAAGTTTAAACAATGAGAATAAGGCCTGGGTTCAATGCATCTACGTCCGACATTCATTTTCCTAATCCCCATCAAGATTTTAAGATGTAGCGAAATCATTGAATAGAATATACAATATTGTTTAGCAGCATGGAAGATTGTGTCACGAGATTGTAGATTTTGATGAAAAGATGTTTAGTCAAGAAATGTCTCATCACTGATGATTTTTAGCCAGGTTTTTGATAGTTTGAGTGCGACCATTGATTCCTTGTACGAACACAGGCAAACCATTTTTGACTGTAGCAGTCAGGCCCGGCGTGAACTTAAGAGTGTGACTTGGGTTAGCCATTTGGATATCAAACTGCCTAATGAAAGACAAAGCAACATTTTTCATTTCCACCAATGCCATTTCTTTACCCAAACAAACCCTAAACCCGGCCTGAAATACTGGGTACTTGAAAGGATTTACTTGCTTGAAAATCCCATCTTGTATCCATCTTTCAGGCTTGAATTCAAGGCAATCCGGGCCCCAAATTGTTTCCATTCTGCCCATTGCATAGGGATGGTATGTAACCCTAGTGCCTTTTGCTACAAACGTACCATCTGGGAGAATATCATCTTCTTGACAGAACTTTGAATCAAATTGAACTGGTGGAAATAGTCTCATGCTCTCATGTACTGCTGCTTGAAGATAATGCATTTCCTTCAATTGCTCAAAACTCGCAACATCTTGAGTTTTCGACCCCATTATTCGGTCTGATTCTTCTCGAATAGCCAGCATGACATGTGGATGATTTGACAATAGCCAGAAGAAAGTGGTTAAGGCTGAGGCAATGGTGTCTCGACCTGCCAGGACAAAGCTTATGACAATGTCCCGGAGGAATTTGTCGTCGTCTATATTCGCCATAAATCTCGACACTAGGTCTTCATGAGAGGAGACATCCATGTTTCTTTTGTGCTTGATCAGCTCCTCAGCTAGGACATTAACCAATTTAATGGTTTCTCTCAGTTTCTTCTCACTGCCTAAATTGAAAAATCTTTTCATTTTCCAGATCAATGGTGATACCGTCAATGCGCGCTCAGCTGATAATTTTGATGTAAGATCAAAGGCCACTGCAAATTCTGAATCCGGTAGTGACAATTTTAGGCAGCCGGGGTCTAGTCCGAATGAAAATTTGCAAATGCTATCGAATGAAAATCTTCGAAACACGTCTTGTAAATCAAGAACACCATTTTCTTTACCAGAAAAAGAGGAAAATAATGGAATTAGTCTGGAACGAATTTCAGACACTACAATCTCAAATGCATATGATTTTACAGAAAGATTGCTTAGTTCTAGACTTGCCATTTTCCTCTGGAACTTCCATAAATGGCCATCCACGTTGAAAATCCCTCTCCCCAGAAGATCACTCAAAATGGATGAAAATTGTTTGCCTTTTGGGTAATTATCAAACCTTTTTTTGAGCATGTACTCAACATTTTCTGGATTGGCAGTGATAATATTACCAAGAATGTGAACACGAATTGTTCCAGTTTTTGATTTTTTCAGAAGATGAGAGTACCAATCACACAAATTACTGAATTCCAAGGACCACCTTGAACTGACAAAACATTGACAGATTTCACAACTACACCATGGCTTCAATCTCAGAACAAAAACCGAGAGAGAGACAATACAGAAAGAGGCTATAGTAACGAAGAACAAGAACAAACGTAACCACGTGAAAGCTTCAAAAATCATTGTTACAGAATAATTTTAGAGAGAGAAGAAGCGGAAGGATCTGAGAAAGAGGCAAGAAAGAATGAGATTGATGGACATCAAAGGCTATGGTTTTATATTGTTGGAATGTAGCCTATTGTCATTTTCACTTTTCAGTGTAAAATTATACAGTTTTTTTCCGTGTATTCACGTAAAGAGCACCACTTTGGATTTGCTTTCAGAATTTGACACCAGTTCTTGGCACGAGGCCAACGGGAAAATCGGCATAAATAACGCGTGCGTTAAATAAATTAAAATGACGTGTAGCTTATGTCCGTAACTACACAGGAGTTAACGTGCATTAATTATGACCAAGTAGACTGCAATAATTAAAGGTTAAATATAAGTAAAATATATTTTAATTGCATGAACTGTCTTGTAAATTGTTATATTTATGTTTATACTTTTATTTATCGCATTTTTCATCAATCATCTATTATTTAATATATCTTCTTTCATACAACGATTTTTGTCCAAAATTATATCAAGAGAGTAAAAAAAATTATTTAGGGAGACGCTATATATATCTACTTTTTAAGAAGAAAAATATATTTTATTTTTAACTTTACGTAATTTACTTAAATACACACATATAAAATTATATATAAATATATCGCTCTAAATCCATCCACTAATATTTATTTTCATTAAATTCTTTTGAATGTTTTATATTCTTTTCAAATTTATGTTTAACCAAAAACTGTAATATTAATAAAATATCCTCTTCAAATAAAGCTAAAAAGATAACGAAAGAGACACCATTAAAGCAAGTAAATGCAACATAGCAATAGAGGCAAAGTTATGGAGCATTTTATCGTTTCTTTGAGGGTTCTGGTCACATATTATAAAGGAAGGTCCACAAGGAGGAGAATTACATCACAAATGTTTGATCCAAGTGTATATAAACTGTGACCGTATTCGCATTTACCTGAGTGGTGAATCAGAAGGAAAGACAACCACTCCTCAAGATTAGTCAGACGAAACTCGGACATCCGAGTTACAAAAAAATAAATATATGAAGAATGTGTAATTAAAATGATATTAGATAACTATTTAAAAATGTATTTTTTTGAAAGAATGAGAGTCAAATTGGGCCTAAATATAATACTCTCTAATTTAAAGAGTCAATCCTTAAAATTTTGTTCTATAAAACTTTTTAAATTAATATTTTAAAATAAAATGTATTTGGAGAGACAAACTTACTCTCTATAATGCACTCATTGGAAAGAAGTTGGAGAAAACAAAAGATAGAAAAAAATAAAAAATACTTTTTGAGAGTAGTAAAACTAAAAGAAAAATATAAAGCCTCTTGAAACATTTAAAATTTTTGGCTATCTAAAGTTATAGATGCTTTCTAAATTGCTAAATTTGCTTTTTAAAAATAGGGAATATCTTGGAGATATTCTTTAAATAAACACTTTTTAAATTAACATTTTAATTTAGAGAGTAGGTTTGGTGCTCCAAACTCACTCGTTATAATTAAATGCATTCAAAGTGTTTCAATTTTCAATGTAGAAAAATACTAAAATAATCTAAAGAAAAGGTAGTTAAAATAAAAGATAGAGAAAAATAATAAACATTTTTTGGGAGTAGTAACATTAAGGGTGTGTTTGATACACCCAAATTTTTCATAGAAAATGGAAAATCAATTCCAACTTCCACTTTTGCATTGTTTGAGAGCATTTTTTTCCTAGAATTCATTTTTCACTTTTTTTGCTACCTAAACTAAATTCCACATATTCCTTGAATTGGAATTCTCACCAATATATTTGGCAATAGAAACGAATTCTGAGAATTATTGTAAAAAACTATTTCCATTTAATTGACATTTTTCATGTAAAACAAAGTCAAACGAATATCAAAAGATAGATGATTTTCTTGAATTTTTTTTGGCAATGGAAACAAGTTTCATCTCCAATATCAGTAAATTCTATCCCCTTAATTGACAATTTTAATATAAAATAGGGCCAAACGAACACTAAAAAATACTTTCATTTCAACATTTTTCTCGTGAAAAATTACACCAATCAAACACAATAATTTACAATTCCTAGAAAACAATTTTTAGGTAATTCAATTCTCTGGAATTCGTTTTCAATTCAATTCAATTTCATCTTCGCAATCAAACGGACCCTAATTATTAAATATAAAGAGTTTGTTGGAATACTTCAAAATTTTAATTATCTAAATTTGTAGATATTCTTCAAATGATAATATATACTTTTTAAAAATAGAGTCTCTTAATGACACTCCTACTCCCTTTATATACTTTCAAACCTTTGAATCCAATATTCCTACTTTGGTTTTTACGAAATGAATTTTTAGGTGTCTGTCATTGCATCGAACTTTTTTTTTTTTAACTATTATTATGTTAATCTTCTACAACATATATGTCAAATTTCAAGGATAAATTACTGTTATTTATACTATGAAAATTGTCATACCTAATTTTTCTGCATTGAGAACAGCTTAGAAATTGTCACGCAACATTATCAAAAACAACTATTCACACCATATTTAAATTAAGGCCAAAACATCTTTTATTACTAACTTTAATCTTATTGAACACCAGATTATATTATATGCTACTAAACAAACAAAAACATAAAAATTTGTTTTGAAACTTATTCTGCATTTAGCTTACCATAGTTACGTTATAAATTTTAAGCCTCTCCGTATCTATTCTTTCATAACTGCTGCCTAACATCTACAATTTCTAAGGTATAATCTCACAAACTCGGCATTCAGGGTGGTGGTGATTGTTCATGCTTTATGGAGTTCTATCTTTTAATTTTTTGTCTATAGAATTAGTTATTAAATTGTGAGAAAGTTGATGTTATATATAATGGGGATGAATATAGTCTTTCTTTTTCTTTTTCTTTTTTTTTTATAAAGAAAAATTAATATTGTAATATGGATAAATTTAGAGTAGGATAAATATATATAAAAATAGTATGTATGTATAGTATTTGCGTGAATAAAATTAATAAGGGCAGTATTGAAATGTGATTTTTTTTTAAATTTTAATAGAAATAGAGTGGAATAGATATTTAACATGGTGAATTTAAATAGCGGCTCCCATTATTTATCCCTCAATTTAAAGCACGGACTAATAAATTTTTTGGACAAAAATAATAATTAAGAATAACATTTGTTAATTGATAAAAAACTAAAAATTAAAAATGTGATAGAAAAAGGTACTGGTTATATTCACACCATTTTTTTTATAAATATATTATATTTTAATTATATTGAAGGTCATTAATTTTTATTCATTATTAAATTTATATCCTTAATTTTTTCTTTATCACATTCTTTTTTTTTTTGACATTTTATTAATCAAAAAGTATTGTCCTTAATAATAATTGTCGTCCAAAAATATTGTTAACATGCTTTAAAATAATGGTCAAATATTTAATTGTATTATTATTATTATTATTATTATTATTATTATTATTATTATTATTTAAAAATACTATTGATAAATAACTCTATTTTACTCTATTTTAATGAAAAATTTGAAGAGAAATCAAAATCAGGAACAATTTATTTTAATTTATGAATAAGAATGCGATGAAAAAAAGTTTGAAACATAAATGTGATAATATGTAAAAAATCATATTAAAAACTGTGGTGTGACATACTTAGCAATATGGAAATACTAACCAACATGATTTTGGGCTAATTATCTTGACAAGTTTGACATTTTAAGATAGAATCGTAATACATAATATAATATGAGAGCCGATAATGTTTAAATGTGTGATTTGATTTGTTTAGAAGCTTAAATGACTATCAAATTTCAAGTTTAATATTTCAGAATAACCACCACCATACGAGGAGTATTTTAAGGATAAAATCTCACAAAAGTCATATAAAATCACTAACTAAAATATAATGACTTGAGTTAGTTAGAAATGTTAATGGTTAACCTTTTGAATTGGAACACAAATCTAAAATCCTTAAGTGAAAATAAAAAAAGTTACTTATGATGTTAAGAAGTTAATTTTAAATCTGTATGAATAATTTTTTGAAAGTACTTTGTGTGATTAGAAAAGTTTTTAGATAAAGTTTTTAGGTAACTTTTCTACTAGGACCAAAAGTATAAACATAAATGACGCCAACAGAATCCTTAATCTTCTAAATGACTTTTGAATTCCTCAACAAACAAATTATGAATACATATTATTCTTTTGACAAATGGAATAGGTCATATCTTTGATTAGACCAAAATACATTTTGGAATAGTACTTTGATAGATACTGTGTGAAAAAATAAGGAAAAATTTTGAATTTGTTTGTAAAGTTATTTTATTAAAAAATGTGTTATTGAAAATAAAAGAAAAAAATATATTTTAGAAATAATGGGATCAAATGAAGGTTTAGTATGATTAAATAAAGAGGAATTAATTTGAATTCCGCTAACGAGGAATGCGTATTAATACTCTTCTGTATGCAATGAACCAAATTTGCAGGCCACTCCAAAATTTCATGCACCAATAAACTATTATTGTTCATGTATTTAATCAAACGGTGTTTGGTGAGAATTAAAATTAGATTTTTAATATAAATTTTTAAAATGTGTGGTTAAAAACAAAACAGGCTCTAAATTTCTTCACACACACACGCACACCTCCAATCTTTGAAACAAGGTGGTCCAGCATTATACATTTAATAGATACACTACTACTCCAATGTCGTATTCAGAAAAACCAAATTCACAATATACGTACCATTTTAATGGTAAACAATTCAACCCTCGGAATATGCTAAAACTCCAAACGGCAGAGCCGACATCGAGGTGATTTTCCTTCTGTCCCACTTAAAAAGTCATCTTTTGGGGCAAGAAAGACAATCCGAATGGAAAGATATCTAGATAAAAAGACGATGGTGTGTAAAGGCAATTAACGATGTGTTTTTAAACTTATTAAAAAAAAGGAAAAAAAAAAACAAAAAAAAAAAAACTTATAACTGACTATAATGATCTTTTCTTCAGTCACCTCTTGTTGAACTCTTTTTTATCGTATATTAAAACTTTGCTAATCTTTGATTACTTTTAAGGATTGTGTTTAAATCCTCTTAACACTTTTCGCGTGGGGTAGTAAACTTTTCTACTGGAGTGGGCGGGGAGAAAAAACATGTTAATATGAATTTGAATATAACTTGTTCACAGCCACAATCCCAATTTCCACATAGTTCGTCTGATCTGTTGTTGTCGCAGTCGACCTAAGCACATTTTTCACATTTTCACCTCATTTTCGTATATATTGAATAATATTGAGTTTTGGCTGTTGAATGTTGTGGTTCTAAAATGTGCCAAAGCTGCGAATGGCGCCATCAGACAACTTAGGATTTTATTCTGTATGTCGGCCATGACTTCTTGTTTTTCTTTTTACTTTTTTATCGTCTTCTTTTGTCCATCATTAAAAAAATGAAAAGAAAAAAGAAGAAGAAGAAGAAGAAGAGGAGAAATCCTAATATTTGAATAAGCCTTCCGTATTTTTCTAGACACTGCTATCTTGCAATTAGGATATCACAATACTCAAATATAAAAAGTTGGAGTAATAAGTCTAGAAAAACATTTAGAATTTTGACTCAAAATTTTTCAGTGGTAAGATTTGTGCATGCTACACCTTGGTCTATATATTTGTCCTTCTTGAGAACGAACTGATTTATATTCAAGAATGCAACTTGCTAGAGATATTAGTTGATCGTCTTGAACTTCTAGTATATAGGCTTAAGATGAAACTCTTAAAAACATAAAATAGGTATTGAATTTTGCCGTTGATGAAAGTCCTCCGATACATTCACAGAACAAAGTGTCCAGCAAGTTTCACTTCACCATAATATAAAAGAGCCTAATTTTGGGCACTATTTATGTTGAATACGTATCGCAATTTCCTATTGTCAACATCTTTCTTTCACTTTTTTTTTTCCTTATAATCTCATTTTCCCTTATTTATACTTTACTATTAAGCCTCCGTTTGGTAGCAATTTTTCACTCCCAAAAAGTCAATTTTTTTTTTACAATTATTTCTCTATTCAAATCGTCATTTTAACTTCTTCACTCATGGGTGGGACCCATTTTTCTATCTAACTATCAAAAAATCAATTCTCATAATCCCCACTAAACAGACCCTAAATTTCATTTAATAAGAGAAAGGGTAATATGGCCTTCTTACTCATACTCACAATCTTCTTATTGTTGACTTGCTTAGCGTATAAGTTTACTTATTAAATTAATTAAATTCAGTAGCGGCTTCAAATTTTTTTTATCTTTATGATTTTAAGCTATTCTCCTACAAAAATATCTTTAATAGATAACTTACACTTAAAAAAGTTGGCAATGAAGTTGAGAAATAATTTTTGAAGTTCATTAACTCAAAAAATTATGACTCAATGTTTTTCTTTGCATAAGCACTATTCATATTGGACACATGTCAACACCTCCTATCGTCAACCTCTTTCTTTATTTTTTTTCTTCTATTCCCATTTTGCCGTTAGTCGTACATCACTATTAATTTTCATTTGGCAAAGGAAAGGATAATATGGCCTTCATATCATACCTATGATCTTCTCATTGTAGACTTGCCTTTTTTTACGTCCTCATTTTTTTATGAAAGTGTATGAGTTTGTTTATTAAATTAATTAAATTTATTAGCAACTTCAAATTTTTTTATCATTACGATTTAAGCCATTCTCCTACAAAAATATCTTTAATAGATAGATAACTTACAATTAAAGAAGTTGTTAAAATGAAGTTAAGAAATAATTTTTGGAGTTCATCGACTCAAAAAATTAAACTCAATGTTTTTCTTTTAATATTCTTTGCGTACAAAATTTGCATCATATTAATAATCTTGGTTCAGAACATTAATATGAATGGAAGTGCATACGTTATGCATATGCAAGATAGTAAAATCTATCACTAAATTATAAGTATTTTACACCCAATGCTGAAAATTTTACCTTCTAAACATTTTAATTTTTATCAAAAATAAATAGTAGCAGGTTCAATCTTGATCAATGGAGGAAAATGATCCCTTTTTTTTTTTTTCAATAAGATCCCAAAATAGATATTATATTATACGTTTGGCAAATGTTAACAATGAAAATAAGTACAATAATATATTTTATTTTATTTTTTATTCAATATTATTTGGCCATAATGTTTGATACAGATTACTTGAAATTTATATTTTTTCATTTTCAACCACACGTTCTATTCATTTTTTCTTACTTTTTAACAACGTAATCGTCAAATTTGGAGTTACATCCTAAAAGGTAAACTTTATTGAGAGGATTAGCCCAAACTTTTATAAGTTGGTCTATATATTTATCTTTACTTGATATGTGATTTATTCATTAACATATCTCGGAAGATAGTGGCTCTTTAAAGTAAATCAACTTCGAAATTTGTGTCTCATTTTTTAGTTTTAATAGGATCAAATTGCTCGTTGAAACTTTTTTTTTTTTTTAAATGTAACTTTTATTTATAAGCCTGCACTTATGGCGGAGGCAGACCGTGGTTGCAAATATCAATAATAATAAACTCAATACAATAAAATCAACGAATACGAAAGGAAGGACAATCACTATAGTCTAATACGAAACAACCTTTTGTAGTCTTAGGGAAGTCTCTAATATAGTAAGAAAATTGAGAGCGTCCATCTGTACCCAACTTAGCCAAAGAGTCAGCAACCGAATTTGCCTTTCTATAGACATGGGTGACATTTAAATCGATGAGGTCTGCCAGATCAACGATGTCATCCCAAACTTGCTGAAGAGACCAAGGAGTATTTCTCATCCCATTAAACCAATGACAAACCATTTGGGAATCAGTTTCAACCCATACCTTTGAAACCCCCAAAAGATAGCAATAATACAAACCCAATTTCAAAGCCATTGTTTCCGCCATGGAGTTAGTGGCTACCCCAAGAGAGTGGGAAAAGCCAAAAACAAATTTTCCTTTCCAATCCCTAAGCACCCCACCATAGCCAGCTCTACCAGGATTGCCACAGCTAGCACGATCAATGTTAAGTTTAAGAATATCACAAGGGGGACGATACCAACGAACAAGGAGAGGAGCCTTAGTTGTCAAAGGAGTTGGAGCCATACCAAGACAATGGAGAGTAGCATGAAAATGAGAGGGAGTAGCACGTGATGGTCGCAATAATGAATTTAATTCAACCATCTAGCATTTCACTTTGGAGCAAATTTTATGTCCATTGACCAAACCTTCATTAAATCTAGCCTCATTAAGTGCAATCCAAAGCTCCCAAGCAATTGGCGTAGGGGTCAAAAGAGCAAGTTGATGAAATTGCGAAGAACCATCAAATTGGTGCAACCAATTAATAAGTACGACACGCCATGAGCTAGCAAAAACAATTCGAGCTCCAACGATGTTGGCAAAATGAGTCCAAACATGAGTCGTTGCTTCGCTAGTATGAAATAGGTGCTCAACATCCTCCACTTTTGTATGAGAACAACAATAACACTTTGATACTAATGGGACACCACGACTTCTAATAACACTATCCACTGGTATTATACCAAACCAAACACGCCAAAAGAAGATTGAGATTTTTACCAGGAGCAATTTATTCCAAATCAATTTGAAGAGATGAAGTTTGTCCTTGGTCTCACGTAAAAGATTCCAAGTCGTATTAGTAGAGAACTCTCCTGTTGGAGTTGGACACCAAATCAGTTTGTCTGGCATTTGCTTCAAGCAGATAGCTAAAGTATGAATGTAAGCCATCAAATTGTCACTTCCCAGCTTATGAATAAGATCAGTATTCCAAGCATCCTTTGCACAAACATCTTTCAACTGTAACCTTGGTTCATTAACAATCCAGCCTTGGTCATATAAAGAGCCAAAACCTGTCCAGTTTGCATACCAAAATGAGATTTTTCCTTCCCCGATCATCCACTTGCTGTGGTCATGAATAAAAGGAAGGTGTTTACTTAAATTACACCAACATGGAGATGAACCAAGTCCAGGTGAGTAAGAGTTCATGTTAAAATTTACAATCAAATATTTCTGCCTTATGAATGCAGCCCATAAAAACTCACCTGTCAAAACTCTCCATAGCATTTTACATTGGAGTGAGTATAAAACATCAAATAAACTTCGGACACCCAATCCCCCTTCTTAAGAGGGGAAACAAATTTTCTTCCAAGAAATCCAATGATATTTATGCTTCCCTTCATAATCACCCCAGAAAAAATTAGCAAAGATCTATTGTAATTCATGAATCACTTTATCTGGAGAGCGTATCACTGACATTAAATGCATAGAGGTTAATACCGATCGAATGAGGGTGAGCTTACCTCCCCAAGAAAGTAGTTTACCTTTCCAGCCTGCAACCTTTTTACAAACTTTGTCGACCATCGGAGCAAATAACGAGGAAGTGCAGCGATCATAAAATAGTGGGGCCCCTAAGTAGCTGAAGGGTAGAAAGTTTCTTGAAAATTAGTAGCAGATGCAATAATCCTCCGACGAGAAAAGGCTGTTTTTCTACTATAACTTAAGAATTTAATTTTGTAAAATTTATTATGTTTTTAGAGCAAAGAAATTGGTAAAAAGAATGTATCATATTAGTAGTTAGAAAAACTACAATAAATGGAATATCAGCAGAATTAGATTGTATAAATTTATTTATGTTATCTGCATTATTTTAAAATGAACATGCTTATGGTATAAATGTAGGTTAAAAAATATGAAAAATGAAAATGAACACACACTTAATAATTTCTTCACAACTGGATATGCATAGCTAACAATTTTAACGAATCAAAGAAAGTACTATATTGACAAACTTTTTTACAAATGGTGGAAATTTGCTATCAAGAAATAGAAGCATTTGTCATCAATATATAGCCACAATTAGAAGCTCAGCAAACTAACTTCTAGTTTCTTTAACCCACTTCAAAACCTCCAAGTTGAATGTTTAAGAATCATCAATACCATCGCAATTAACCTACAAGTACACCACTGTCTATGTAAGACTACTTGAAAGTAAATACTATAGCAATAGTTAGTCATGCATTAAAAATCAAATATTAACATTTCACTCATAAATAGATTGCCAGATAATAAATCGAAAGTATTTGGTTGTACTTCAAATTTCAACTTTTCCCTAAACTAAGAGAATCACGAAATTAATATCCAACATTTTGATTTCCATTATTCATTTAAAAAAAGGCAAATTGTTAATAAAAACATTATGATACTCCCATGAGCTGAACATCAAAATGTGATCTCGTTGTGATATTTATGAGCTTCACAAAAAGGAACAAAAAATTGATATGGATGCTAAAGATTCTATAATACAGAATAAATAAAGGTTCAACTGGTTTTTTTTTTATTTTTATTTTTTTATCTATATTTGGAATAATTTGCTCTCATAGCTCATATTGTTGCTTGAAACAGCCTCTATAAATATTGATTCAACTTATATTAGAGGATAAGACTATAGCATGATATTATAAGAGTTTGCTAATAAAAATTTTTGAACACGAATATAAATTCTTTACCAGATAGAAGGAATATTGTACCAAGAAATATTACGCAGTGGGTTTGATATTACTTGCCTAGTGGTCCCAAGCCTAATATTATGTGGGAATATGGTGTAATTATAGACGTTGTTGTGTCCATGAATAGCATTAAACCCACAAATCATAGGAATCCCTAGATGTGTAAATAGAGACCTTCTCTAGACATTCACCATGTTAACCCAGTCTGCAGCGATTGCATGTGAAAATGGTGTACTTCCACCACTGCTTAATACATTCCCAGCATAAATGTGCTTTTATAAGAAGCATAAAATCTTAATTATCCTTTTACTTTTAATAGACACTGCCAAAGGATAACAATATCTTCAAGTCTTATACTCACGACAAGACAAATAGGGTTTTTCTAAACTATAATCAACAAGATGCACACATGATGAATTGTATCAAAACACATTTGATATTATGCAAGTAATATCACATGAACGTTCAAATTAGAGACAAACTGGAATCTGCACAAACTTGGTCAACATACTTTCATTCTCGACTTAATGAGCAAAAATATGAAATTTTGAAACTTATGTCCATTTCTTACATTCTAATAAATTACTAAATACAAAATGTGCATGTAAACAAAAATGTAGATCCTTTTCAAGTTTATAGAATACATTTACAAAGTCACAAGGTGGCAATAGAACGACAAATTTATGGGAGGTGTGAAAATGTATATGATACTTATTGTTTAGAAAAATAGTTAATATATAATAAAACAAAATAAATAAAACAAATGGAAGTTAGATTGAAAAGCTCTATCTGTCAATTCTTAATGAAGTTACTCTAACGACAACTTCAACAAAGATGAAGCCAAGTGCAAAATAATCCAAACCTTGTGTTACTTCGTAGTTTGAATTGCTACAAGAAATCATATTTATGTCTTGTTAACATATTAGGTTTGTCAAACTCCAAGTCAGGTTAACAAAAAAGAAAAATCTTTTATTATAATCTTACCATTTTAGGACTTCCCATCCCACCTTTCAAGATTAATAGCAGCAATATTTCCAACGTAAAAATGAAATACACCCTAGTTTTGTCCCTTCCTAAGAAAGCTACAATTTCAAGTGGATGAATAACTATATAATATAGAAACAATACTTTATTACTTGTGTAATCGTACATTTCCTTGCTAGGAATTGAACTCTAGTTATTTGAAATCATTTATTCATCAAAACAATACCCGTAGTTCAAACGTGCAAGATAATGTTCTACAAAAAGATTTCATTTGGCTAAGCAAAGACATTTTCATGTAACTATGAGAAAAGCAACTTCAAGAACCTATCCAACTGTTTGAAAATATGCAACTCTCAGTTTGAATCTGCAAACAAAAGCCACATTTTTAACCCCAACCACATCAGTGCCTAAGTTGACACAACATACACATAGATTCATGGAAAAACACAAACACAGTAATCTCATTTACTTTAGAGACAATAGTCCAATCAGATGTAGATTGATCATAATGAAAACAAAATGAGTTTATTGAGCAGCTAACAATACAACATATTGGATAAAGAAAATTGAATGAATGATCAAAAGATTAATACATAACACACTAGAAGCTGCTAGTCTTTGAATTAAATGCATGATAATTTTGAAATGATATTCCAAGGTATAACCATTATAAGAATGCCTGGTTTTTCACTTTTTCACTGATCAGTATAAATAAACTAAAAGAGTGCAAATAATTCATAAAAAAAAAAAGGACAAATAAGTAAAGTGGGGAAAAAAATATTTATGCGATAAAAAAAGTCTACCTAAAAGAATATATTTTTTAACTTTCTTTTTTCAATTAGGTTTTTTGTCAAATTCCTCTAACAAGATTCTGTTACCATATTTTCTAATAGCCCACAAGAGTGCCTCACCTACTTGTTTGGAATTCCACATGGAATCTAACTCAGCATCTGCCTATATGGTGCTGTGTAATTCAGGTATATTGGCGTGTATCATATCTAAAGCATCACCAAATCGGGTCTTTGTTACCAAATTGCAACTGTCATTGCCTCAAAAATTTGCTTCAGGTAAAATGCAACAAGTGTATTTTTGACAAAGAACCAACAATGAATATACAATTTCAGTAAACTCAATGTCATAACTTTGCATAAATATAATTGTCGAGATGTTAATCCAAAATACCACTTAATAGCTTATTAAAAGAATTTCATATAAAACTATTTAATCCCTCATGCCATATATGTAATCATATGCACACTTTTGAACGACAATGTTGTTCTCATTTAATTTTGACTTCATCGACTATACAGAAAGGCAATTGAATTTCACTTTCATACTCCTGTGACCTTGAGGAAAGTAAAAGAGCTTATCTCCAACATGCGGTATGTTAGGTATGGGATCGGCACGGTCGAGCAACAGTGGCACACAAATTGCTTCTTTCTTAATTAAATACATGAATCTCGATATTATTATAACGCATAAATAAAGGACTTGAAATTAGAATTTTTTGTCAATATAAAGACAATAAACAGCTAATATTTTGTACATTATAGTGTTATACTTGAGGTTCGGGATAACCTCCTTGAGGCCATTCAATGGGCCACTTAACATCCCTTTTGCAAAAGGCTGAGCTTTTGCTCAATACCATACCTTAAATGTGAAAAATATAAATTCAACGCATCAGAAATTCCAAATTTTTTTTGAAAGAAATCATATTACAATTCAATTCTCAAAAATTATTACCATGTTTTTCCAGTAGCAATATCGGGATTGCTAAAAATCTTGACTGAATTGTACTGCTTGTTTGTTGGAGTAGGATCACCAAATAGAGTGTAAGCATCATACATGACCTAATCGAGAGAAATAATCAAGTAAGGTATGATCTAAAAACATAAAATTAAACTTCAAACCGACATAATTAAATGCATAATCGATGATAATAAGAAGCAACTTACCAATGTATTATTTCCCCTGCAGGATCTTTGAAAATTGCTTGAGGATTTTATCATTCAATAATAGAATGAGTAAAAAGTTCAAAGAAGTGAGAGAAGTATACCTTGGATGAGTTGGATGCCATCTTAAATTCCAAACCATTCATCACAATGACGTTTTCCATAGACATGTATACAAAAGATTCATCAATATTGGCAAATTTACACATGTTTCTGCACGTGCATTACAAGCAACACCAGACAATGAAATCTATCAAATAAAATGTCATCAAACTAATGAAAATATTTACAGTTTCTTAAGCTCACGAAAAAAAAAATACAAGAATTATATGGCGCGTACCATCCAAATAAAATAGTTATGTCATATGAGATATTCCTACTATTGATGCTTTTTTCTCATCCTTTTAGACAGACCCTGTTAACAGTGGCTAAACCTTTTCTTATCTTTCATTCTAACAAGTAGACTGTCAAAATTTTCTATATTGTGCAACTTGAAAAATAATGATGATGCCACTTTGCAGATGACTCCTTTCTGTCACAAACAACATAGATAATCATTGTGTGGATAGTTTACAAAATTAGGTTTCATGGAATCTACCATAACATTATACTTTTCATTTCCATTATCCACAGACAAATGTTTCAATGAACATGTCCCATTAATGCCATATAAAACACATTTTTGTAAAGTCTCTATTTCATTGAAGAAGAGAAACTTTCAGTTTGCGAAAATGCTGACATAACCTAAAATAAATAGACCAAGGGGCATACAAACATAAAGATAGACCTTGATATAATTAGCGTGTATCTAAACCAAATTATAAATGATTACTAAAAGTAAGGAGTGTAAAGAAGAGGAAATGAAGGATACCTAGATCTGATTTGGAGTTAGGCTGGAGAGTTTCTCGATGAAGCTACTAAACATTGGCGTTTTTGGACTAAAAACAGCACAATTGTGGGAAGAAGCCGTGGAAAATTAACAACCCGAGACGTAAAATTAAATTAAACCTAAATTTTTAACCAACTGAAATCATATTTAAATTAATTATTGATAAAAACTAAAAAAAAATCGAACTTACTCTTTGAGGAAGATGATCCTGGGATGGGAGTTGAAGAGACGTAGGGTTGAGACTCGAATAGAAAATCAGAGTCGGGCCTTCCGTAATTGATGAAACCGTAACAAGAAATAGAAAAGAAGGACAAAATTGAACAAAAATAGAAAAGAGAGAAGAAGAAAGAAAAAAACCTATAAAATATGTTGTGTATAGAATAGAGCAATAAGCATGGGAGGTTGTGTGAAGAAATGGAGAAAGAGAGTGAGAAGGAAAAAACGTCATGCTTGAGAAAAAGAAAAGGTAAAATTGGTACAAAAATGATGTAAGCATGATGTCTTATGAATAGTGTTACAACTTTCCTACTTTATATATTGTAGTGATTTAAACTATGAGCATAGTTTCCATCCAAAATTTCATCAATTGATGAAAGTCATCGTTTGATCATAATTTGACCAATTTTAGAAAGCTAAGACAGTCTCTCTCTCTCTCTCTCTCTCTCTCTCTCTCTCTCTCTCACATTTACTAGTAGTAAGCACGTGTGTTGCATATCTTATGTATCGGGTGAATGATGCATGTAATATTGTTTAAGTACTAATAATATTTTTAAAAGTAGTTGATCAATCGATATTGCTAAAGAAAAAATTAAAATTGTTAAAAAGAATAAACACACTCACACATTCAGAAAATGAATATTTCAATAGATGTATTGAAAATTATTTTCTTTTAAATTTGAATCGACATCTTTCATCCTTTGCTAGAGTTAATGGGATGCGCAGAAGGAAAACTTGTTTTCCGGCATGTTGTCCAACAGTTATTTCTGAATGGATAATATGTCTTTTGAAATTACGAGAAATAATTCTTGTTCCATTGTAAAGATCGTTGGATGAGTTCAGATTCCTTAGAGCGTTACTGAACAATTTCTTTTCAACATTAACTTATTTGGTGGGATACCAATTGACAACAATATATTTAGGAATGCTTCATGGTAAAATTAATTTGTATTAGATTCCACACAAAAAATAAAAAAGGAGAATCACACAAGTCTATTGACTTCTCTCTGTTCTCTTCTCTTTTCTTCACTTTTATAACACGTTAACAGCACGATAGCTTAATTTTTCAAAGTTTAGTGAAAGTAATAATTTTTATAGGCATGAATATTTATCACGTAATCTGAACACATATTAATTCACGTTCCTTTTATTCATACACGATCATTTTTTCCACATATTAATCAGTATTAATTTTGTTTTTTAAATCTGTTACATATTAGTTTTACCTTTAGTTTTTCTATATATGTGAAATTCACATGCATGTTTAGTATCTTTTGCATATTGGTAAAAGATTTCGCCAATAAATGATTTAGCTTATTTTCTTAACTTCTATGTATAGAGATTCTTTTTCTTAATGCATGTTTGGTAATTAATTTTTATATATAAGTTCATATCATGTCTATAAGGTAATTATATATTTTTAGATATTATTCTGTGAATTTCAAATTAAGAATTTATCATCTTAATGTTTCAAAAGTAGCACAACATTATAATTAATATTCCGAAAGAATATTAATTGTATAACTATCTATTATGAATAGTTCGTTGTTGCTTCTTAAGTAGCACAACATTATTAATATTCCAGAAGAATATTACTTACTTATAAAGAGTATGATATTACAAGTTTAGTTTCCAAAAGAATATTGACTCAATGCTCCTGAAGAAGTGTAATTTAAATTATAGTTATTTTAAATGAATATAATGTTGATGTTCTCAAAGAAACACAAAACACGTTATATAAATATTCATGAAGAATATTTCATTGTTACTCATGTAGGACATAAATTTTATTATTTAGCCAAAAAGGTAGAATTAATCGTCAATGTCAATATTCCAAAAGAGTATTGTATTTATACTCTTAAAGATTATATGTCTCGTTGTGCTCCTAAAGAAAATATATTTTATATATATAAAAAATAATATTAAAAAAAAAGGTTGTGTTGGTGTTCCTGAAGAAACACAATGTTATTAATATTAAAAAAATAGAATATTAATTGCTTCAAAAGAGTATGATATTATAATTACAATATTCCTAAAAAATATTGATCGACTATATGTAAAGTCACGAATTAAATTACGCTATTTATTTACGTGTCCATTTTTCTGTATACATGTTTAGGTATTGATGCTCTGGTAAGATTTTATTGCTCTTAAAGAGCACAATGATATGAGATCTAACATAAAATTATGTTTTTATTCCTGAAGAGTAAATTTTTATATAATTATTACTGTAAACAATAATATTTTATTACTCCTGAAGAGCATGACATTAAAATTTTTCATATAATCCAAAAGAATATTAACATATTGCTTTTGAATGAGCAATAATAATAATAATAATAATAATAATAATAATAATAATAATAACATGCTTTTAAAGTAGCACATGTTTCAAAAAATATATTATCTTGAGTTCATGTTTATTCCTGAAGAAAAACATATAACTAATGTCGTTAGAACATTGATTAATTTGACTACTTGAATGATATATGATTATATAATATTTAATCATATTCTTCGAGATTAAATAATTGAATTATATATTATATTGAACTAGAAGTTCAATTTGATTTTATTATTTGGCATGACCAATTGGACCATCACTGGATCAATAATGATGCAAAATTAAATTTTTTTAATGGATATTAAATGAAGCATCAGAATATTTTTCAATCCAATGAATTCCTATATATTATTTATTTTCTTTATCGACAATTGATCATTAAACATCGCAAGCTAAAATAGGGATTGAATTCTCTATATTTTTGAAAATTAATTAGGGTGATATATGAGGCCCCGTCACCCACCATGTTAACTATCTAAATATTATTTGTATCTAATAGATTTGACATAAATATTAGATGATTACCTGGTGTTTGTAATTCAAAGTTTTGCGAAATTATTGCTCAAGTTGTGAGCATAATTTTCAAATTATATAATCAAGACTATGTCTTGTTAATGTTAGTGGGCATAAATCTTAACATTTTAATAATTGTTAATTGAGATGTCGATAAATGGTTCAACACTACTGTTTGTTAAATGCCTCTAATTAATTTAATTGAGAATAAAGTATTTCCCATTTTTATTTAGGGAATTCTATTACGCGTCATGTCAAAATCATAATTCTTCATATTATAATCAGTTTATGGTCAGATCCTAATTTTTCTATCTAATTATTTTTTATGGTGCAGTATATATAAAAATTGAACACCACAATACATTGAGATGAAAAATAAAGAATGGTGAGAATATGTATGTAGTTTGAACTATTATTTCAAATGGGCGATATTTTATAACACTGAAAAAATAATTGTCAATTTGATTGGACAATTCTCTCAGCGTTAGGGGAGGAATTAAAAAGTTGAAAATAATGTATAAATGCATCATCATCTGAATCCTCGCTAAATATCATTCGAACCGGAAGTTCGAAAGATAATTTATTTAGATGTATTTATTGATCAAAGAAATCAACAATATCTCACGCACCAATTTTTAATGCTCCAATACGAATCGATGTCTTAGGGGACAATTTGTTAGCATTATATTTGATACATCTATGGCACGCCTGAAGCATGATGATATTCGATTCTAATACATAAATCTTCAAATGAAAATGGAGCATGGTTTCGTTAAGGAGGTATATACTCTTAATGAGTATTTAGACACAACAAATTATAAAATTCCAGAAAAGGTTCAGGTACCTGATAAGTTGAAAATTGAGATATCTAAATAAGTTATGTCACTATAGGAAAAGAAAAAGTTGTCGACAACAATTTTGTACATGATATACAATGTCATATGTGAATCTCGAGGAATCGAAATAAATGCGTCGACATAAATCGATTGAAATAATGTTTGATTAAATAAAAGGAGATGCAATCTAAATTGAATTTATTAGATAAACACGAAATTTTTGGACATGTAGTCCGAAAATCTAAAGATATATACTTATACGAAAAGGAAATGAAAAAAATGAAGTCGTATTGTGTAATGCAAAACTCTCAACAAGTGAATTTCGCAAAGATCGTCATGGATGAAATCACTAGTCTATATCATGTTATCTTGACGATATATGAAATTTGAAATTTGTGATAGTCAACTGATCTGACATGTTTATTAATGTTATCTGTAAAAGATTTAATATGCAGAAGCATAACTCAAATGATAATGCCCGAGAACCATGTTCTTAGATCATTATATTGATTAAAACAATCTAGGTGCATGTGGTATAATTGCCTTAACGAATATTTGTTGAATGAATGCTATGAAAATGACCATGTCCGCCCATATGTTTTCATAAAGAAAACAGATCTTGGATTTGCAATTGTAACAATTTATGTTGATGATTAAATTTAATTGAAACTCCCGAAAAGTTCAAGAAAATTGCTCATTATTTGAAAAATGAATTTGAGATAAAGGATTTGGAAAAACCAAATTTCATCTCGAATTGCAGATTGAATATTTCGTAGATGGATTATTTGTTCACCAATCTACGTATATAGAAAAAAATTTAAAACATTGTTATATGGATAATGTACATCCATTGACATCACCTATGGTTGTTCGATTACTTGATGTGAAAAAAGATCTATTTCGTCCACTTGAAGATGGAGAAAATGTTCTTGGTCCTGAAGTACCATATCTTAATACAATTGGAGCATTAACTTATCTTATAAATTGCACTCGACTTGACATAACTTTTTCTGTAAATTTCTTTATAAGATATAGCTCTACACCAACTCAAAAATAATGTAATGGTGTTAACATATTTTTCATTACCTAAAGAGTACTATTGATTTGAGATTATTTTATTCTCAAAAGTTGGGGTCTGCTTTAGTGGGATATGCAGATACAGGTTATCTATCTGACTCACATAAAGCTAAATCGTAAACATGTTATATATTTACACGTGGAATAACAGCTATATTATGGAGATCTGTGAAGCAATCATTGACAGCTATATTTTCAAATCATTCTGAAATTATTGCAATCCATGAAGCAGGCCGAAAATCTGTGTGGTTGAGAAACATGAACATGACCCACATATCCAAGCATCATGCGGATTAACTTTAACAAATGATAGTCCAACAATTTTGCATAAAGACAATGCAGCTTGTATTGCACAACTTGGAGACTATATCAAAGGTGATAGAACGAAGCATATTTCTCTAAAATTCTTTCATACACATGAGTTTCAAAAAAATGGCGACATCGGTATCCAACAAATTCGCTCAAGTGACAAGGTAGACGATTTATTCACAAAAGCACTGCCAACATCTACATTCAAGAAATTAGTTCATGAGATTGGAGTCTGTTGACTCAAAGATTTTCAATGATCAATATCAGGGGGAGTAGCTGTACTCTTTTTCCTTCACATAGGTTTTGTCCTACTGGATTTTCCTAACAATGTTTTAATGAGGCAGCATTTATTTTTTAGTATTCCAAAATAACTATACTCGTTTTCCTTCGTTTTGATTTTTTTCCATTGAATTTTTATCAAACAAGGTTTTAATGAGGCATATATTTTGTAATGTGTCATTCAATGGGGAGTGTTGTAAAATGAAAGTTTATTAGGGTTTAGAGGTGAATGACAATTATACCCTTGTAGCCCTAAAAATTATTACTGTTGTATCCCTTATTCTGCCTTATAAATACAGGGCTTTGGTCCTTAATAAAATACACACAAGTCTATTGACTTCTCCCTATTTTCTTCTCTTTTCATAACATTTTTATCATTTCTGCTTTATTTTGAATAATAACTTCAAATATATTATAAAATTCTTACTATAATGTAACAAAGTTCTTATCTGATTCGTTTCAATATAAATATGTCAAATTAAATTTAAAAAGTAAAGTAGGTATACATTTGAATATTAAAATGCAAATATCGATGCATAATTTATATTCATTAAATATATCCGAAATCACAAATCATAAAACATTATACCTATTTTATTTGTCAAAAGTAGTGATACATTTAGTCTTTTGCTTTTGTTTGCCTAAATTCAAGTAAACATATTTGATTCATTTCGATTGGATTAGATTTTGTATCATTGATGACATGCACTTCTTTTCTAATAATCCTGTAAAGGTCAAAAGGAAATGATAATAATAAAAATTATAAAAATAATTGGTAAGAACTTAAAATCAAAAGCTCATTTTCCAAAAACGCTTTGCATATAATATATTACGACAAAAGAATTTATAATTTAAATAAAGTTATTGTGAGCTTGTGAACCTCATTTTTATTGAAGAATACATTTTGGAATAGCAGATTGATGGAAAATGTGTGAGTAAAAGATAAAGAAAAGCTTTGAAAATGTGATTGAAAAGAAGAGAGAGAAAAAATTAATGAAAATAATGGAGATCAAATAAGGTCTAAGTCAAATTTAAAATCTTACATTATTTAATAATATTATTACTTTTAGCAATTTTTATATAACTTTAATATTGATACTTACAATTATTTTATATCGAATACCGCAATTTTTACAAGACGGCATTAAAATTTAAAATATACACTTTTTAGTATGATAATATGACTAATGTTCTATTGTTATAATTGATAAAAAAAAAAAAGGCTTTGAAATGCCTACAAAATATTAAAATATCAAAATATTTAGACGAAAAATTGTGGGATGGGACATAAAACTTTAATTATTTAATAGTGCAATTAAATGATTTATGTAATTAATTTTTAACTATAATTTTGTGTCAAAACCAAATATTAAAAGAAAAAAGTTGCTAGGTTATGCACTCAAGAGCCTAGTGGTGTCAACAAGTCGAGCCGGCTGGCCGGCTCGAGTAAAATGGTTCGAACATTTTACGAGCCCAAGTCGAACTTTTGCTCTGTCAAGAAATCAAGGTTGGACCTGAGCTTTCGGCTCGAGCTTTACTGAACAGAGCCAAGCAAGCTCGATTTTAGTTTTGGTCTTGATTTTTTTTTTTTTTGTTTTAAATTAAGGTAGCAGGCTGTTGCTTTATTTCAATTAAGGCAGCAACTTGCTACCCATTTTAGGCAACAAAAGGTAGCGTGTTGCTGCTTTTATAATGTGTTTTTTTTAAAAATATAAGCTCGTGAGCCCAAGTCGGTCAGCTTGGGCTCAGCCTAACACCCCAAAACGGGGCTCGACCCAAGCCTTGCCTCGATTCTCCCGATCCTTGAGCCGGGGTAGCTCGAACTTTTTTCGGGCCGAGCCCGATTGCTATCCCTACAAGAGCCTTCTTAATGATTAGTAAGATCATAATTTAGTAAAAAAATAAATAAATAAAAAATAGATTTCTCCTATGACTTAAAAGGTAACAATACTTAGTGAATGTAAATTACGTGAATGACTATAACCGGTAAATTAATAACTTGAAAATCATTAATTATTCTATGGAAAAGTGTATTGCATCAAACTTGTAAGGGTTAAAAATTCCGAGAATATGATCACTCGAAAGTTGGGAGAATCTAATTTTAGATTACGATGATCTTTTCTTTTATTCAATGTTTAAGTGAAGAAAAAAAATGCAAATTTCAATAAACACCAAACTGCTTTCCAAGGCTAACAACTTGTACACAAATTCCTCGCAAGTGAAAATGTGGCATTGAAATTTTCGCTTTCTCAAAACTAACACTCGCACATTGTACAATTATAACAATAAGGAGAAAATATATGTCCATTAATTTATGAATATCGACAAAATATACAAAATTCAAGTTGAGTAAACAAAGAATTTATTTATTTATTTATTTATTTATTTTACTGAATTGAATAATCGGATGCAAGTAAATTTCTATTAAAAAATAGAGTATTGTTACAATTTTTATTTTATATCAGTTTTTTTATTAATCATACATTGATAATTAATAAAAGTGTTTAGTGGAAATTAATTAACTTAATCTTGAAAAATAATAAATAATTTTAATTTTAATAATAATTGAATTTAGTTAAATATACTTAATTTTAAGAGTATTGTTGACTCTAAACATAAAAAATGTAATGGTAAAATGGTAAATTAAAGATATAACGATAAATGAGGGTGTATTGGATCTATAGCCAAATTTGTAAGTGTAAAATTGATAATCAAAAGTTTCTCCTCAATCCTCACTTGAATATATTGTAGATTTATTAATTGAAAAGGATAATTTGCATGAAAGTCCCAAACCTTAAAAAAATATGCAATGGAGATCCTCAAATCTTTAATAAATGTGCCGGTAGGACCTCTAACGATTAACGTTAAAAAATATGTTAGTTCACAAAATATTCATATTCACTGATCTGCATAACTACTCAATTACAACACCTAATGACTAACAAACTCAATCCCACCAATTGGTGGGTGAGGGAGCCTTAGCTATCGTCACAACTATTGGCTATGAAAAGAAATTATCTATTTTTATTCATGTTTTATTAGCATTCTAAAGGTTCCTGTTAGGAATTATTAAATGCAATTATGGGGATGGGGATAATAGGGTCGACGGAGGCGAAGAAAATGAGGTGACGACGGTGGCAGACTAGTTGAAATTACTGGTGAATACACCAATATTGTTCATATTATATTCACAAAAAAATTTACCTTTTATGTTCATGAAATCAAAACGTAATTTCGACTTATCGAAATGGATTTGAAAAGCAAAACAATAATAGTTACCGAATCCGAATACATGTAAATGGATTCATCTCTTTCAATTCTTGAACAAAAGTAAGTCATTATTTGGATCAAACCTTGCACCATGAGCATATAAATAATGTTAAACATTTTCTGAAATCAAAGTATGATTAAAAGAAATCAGAAAATGAGGGAAGAAAATCCAAGTAATGGATTGGCCGAGGCAAATGCTTGATACTCTTTCCTTAAAATGAATTTGCCCCGCATCGGTGCTCACGGTTTTTCAACAATCGTCTCACAAAATACAACGATCACATTAAGCCATAGGAGCACTCCAAATGACTTCGACCAACAAACTTGAACGAAATTCCTCTCTACCATAACCATGATTTGGATACAAAATATAATCACTTTTACAAAGTATTTGATGCAACAGGACATGAAATGAATAATATAGAATTACAAATGAACGTCCAAGGAGTCTTATACATAGAAGTTGAAAGTTGTGGGTGAAAGGACATCCCAAATTTAGCAGTTTTCTTGAAAAGTTGCAATCCAATTGTCGCTAATTTTTCGCAATTCAGCATTTTTCATGAAAAGTTGCAACCAAATTATCGCTAACTTTTCTCTAACCCATCATTTGAGTAACGGTCTTACCTGCTGAATTTTGATTTCTTTCAAATATTGGACCAAATTTCTCATTCATAAAAATTAGTCTTCAACCAATTTCCAACAATCCCCCACATGAATGGATATTTCACATACGCAAATGATAATGCAGACACTAGTAGAGAGAGAGAGAGAGGGCAAAAAAACACTGCATCAAGGATGATAGCTTCTGGCCTTGAACCTCCCTTAGTAAAATACCACCGAACTTACTCGCTCAATTGGTGAACGTCACGTCTTAAACCATTCAGCCTTTAGTGTAAGCCTAGACAATGATACTCACACAATGTCTTCCCTAAACCGTTCATGGTTCTAATGACTTGGTTCATTTTGGCCCTGAACCCTTCTTGATTCTGCGAGTGTTTAGAGAATTCAAGCCTTGAATAATTCTCATTGAAGCGGCCCCACTTCGCCTCACATAGATGATCTCCTATTAAGAGTATTCTGTCTTACTCCACTTGACTTAATCAAGATATAGGAATTATTAAAAGATCATCTTAACCTTTTATAACTCTACATAAATCACTTTAATACCATACGAATGAATTAGGAAATTATTTTTCTTAGTGCTTCATGGAATCCTCATAACTTAGTTGTCCCTTTGAACGAAGATCTTGGGATCTCAGTCAATAAGGTATGATTACTATTACAAGGACTCTTACATAGTAGGTTTAATTTCATTCCCTTCGATATGCAATATACTTGATCTCTTGGTAAACATATATAAATGGATCCACAAGTTTACACCATTGAGATCAACTGGTTGTGGTATTATATCTACGACATACATGTCTAGACTTACATGTGACTTAGTATCTTATTAAATATAGTTAGCCAACAATCAATTCATTTAATAGATACATATTGTCACCACGAAGAAATCTTTTCATGAAGCTACATGCTTCTCATTAGCTTTATCAATTTCAAACAAGATTGAAGAATTTCTATCAATTATTACATTAGTCAATCATATTTACTAGTATATTTCATACATAGGTATTCATATCATCATTAAAGCATTGCAATGCATTCAAACTTTATGAATATTCTCCAATATTCCAATTGTTCTTACCGTTACAATTGGCTTCCGCCCATTTAATCCACTTTAAACCTAGTGTATATCATCTTTATAATTAGTATAAGGGTTTTCTATCTTTCCACCTTCATAGATATCTTTCTATGATTATAAGATAGAAGCAAATGTAACTGTTAAATTAAGTTACCCTCACGATTCCTAAATTAGGAATACATATGTAATCTAGTAATGTTGCATCCTCAAGTTTTGAACTTTTCATTCAAGTTCACGAGTATTTACGATAACCCCCTACATCTTTGGCTTACAATTGAAGTTCGAATTCAGCAACTCTTTCATAGTTCAATTCATTTCTCTCTTAGATAATATCTGTATCAAGTGCTTCATGAAAGTCTAAGTATTTTTAAAATAGTGGTCGTTGACTCACAATTTATTTCTATTAAAGTTGCATATAACGTGCTTCAATCCAATTATTTTAATTTGATCATCCAAATTAAATCAAGGCCATCATATAGACCAACAATACTTTACAAGCATAAACCAATTTAATTGGTCTCATGAATGAAGTCAATTTCAATAGTAAAGGGGGCTAAGCATCTTGATTCACACGAATTGCAATTTCTCCAAACATATGTAACTTATCACATTTGTAACATTTCATATGATAGTTTCATTTCATGTCAAATAATAAGGTATATATTCACTTTATTCACCATATTCAAACTTGAATGAACGAATGAACCATATGTTGAAAAGTTGTGTTCTCAAGGGACACAACTCTACAAAAGGACACACCTCTTGAATTAATCTTTATGAAGAGACACACCCATTAGAAATAATCATACCAAAAGCCATGATTATTCATATAAAAAGACACCTTTTCATTTAAATTGATTTTAGAATATTTCATAATATTCTACACAATCTTGCATAACACAGTTTTTATCCTTTCCAAGTGAATGTCGTTTTTCAATCATTATTTTCAAGGATAACCGGTACCACCGCCAACTATAGACACCGTCTGTGCTCCATAATTTCATATCACAATAATTTGGCAAACAATAAAAGGCCACATTTTGTCTTACTCTTATACAAATATAATTTTACATAAGATCAACTCACTTAATCTCATAAAATTAAATGAGGCTATCAATTTTAACTCAAGTTAATATGAGTTCAATCAAGACATGAAATCAATCAAACAAATTTATCATGTCATTTCCATATATTTCAATGAAATAATTGGCATACACCCCAATAACATTGGAGTCACCAGTGACCAACTATACTTTTTCAGATTATTCAAAGAAAATTGCATGAAATCCATCATCTAACAAAACTGCCTTAATGAGCCACATGGAACGACACGTATTGGGTTTGGCAGCCATGCATTTTAATTGACAATCCAAGCCACGTATGATACCTTTGTCACACACTGCACAAATGGCACAGCAAATAATGCGTGCATAAGTTCCATAAAGCCTATGCAAAATCAAATGTTTTCTCTTCATGGTGTCCAACTATTACCACAGTCAACGGTTGCCAAAACCACCATATGAATTTAATTGTCGGGACCGTTTCAACAGATCTAGAAAAGACGTGCACTTTAAGTTTAAAATCTTATCGACGAATTGCCAACGTTTATGACAATTCGACGAATGTGGAATCAATATATACCATTAATATGAGTGCACAAAATCAATTACAAATTTATAGATTTATGTTCTTGCATAATTTCCAGAATGTCGAGCATATGAGATGCACATAAAATAAAGACATCTGGTCGTTTAAATGGCGTTTACCTTTTTCCAGATCATGCAACAAATTATACATAATCAAATTTCCATGATTTATGTTACGCTCCGATCTGATACCCCTCGGAACGCTCACCACCATATATTCCGACCTGATAAAGACTCGTTCGAAGTGTTTCCGAAGTGATATCAACAATGCCTGCAACCTAGTAATATTGACCTGACCAAAAGTACCTCGCCCGAGGCTTGGGCCAAGTGGACCCCAGTTAGAAGATTCACTGCCAATTTCAGAAAGAGATTTGTGCCAAGATCTTTCCTGCACCTAAGGTTTAAATTGATTCAACGTCTCCATGAGGCTAGCTGATGTGACTTATCAACTTTATGTCAATTCAATTCAGAAGAAACAAGCTGTCTGCTAACTTTACAGACGCAGCTGATTGACGCTTATGAGCGGACGCCTCATACCGTCAGATGTATACACGCATCCCATATCTAACGGCTCATACCACCTATAAATACCCAAGGTTCGGCAAGAAGCAGAGGTAATGAAACTCTTACTACATAGCACTCCATAGCAAGCTTATATATTTTCTTCTCCCCCTTTATCATTGATTTGCACTGTTCCGATCACTTAAACCTGACTTGACCGTCGGAGTGTATACGGTCGCCACCACCCTCGCTGGTCCCGACCGTCTGCGTCTGACCATTCGCTGATTGTGCGCAGGGAGGAATACGTGGAGTAGCTCTCAGTTGGCCACGTGGAAGGACCAATTTTCGAGGTCAACAGATTGGCGCCATCTATGGGAAACAGTTCCCATTCGAAGTTTTGCATTCTCCATCGGAGAAGTTACTGGAAAACTAGCGACTAACCCTGAAAATGGGACGTTCTTGAAAAAGAATAAAGTCGAGTTACAATCCAAGTTCTCACCATCCTTGAAAAAGGAGGTAGGATGAGCTATAACCATGAAGACGACAACCCCATGAGAGAGGCCTCTGAAGAAGAGGTACTCCATAACAATGTTACTCATCAGAGACCACATCACGGACGTCGCCGAGGTGGAAGAACAGCCATACTCACTGAAGGAATGGCTCAGATAGCTGCAGGTATGAGAGACATCGCAGCTTAGAATATGGCAATGCATGAACTCCTCATGCAAGCCCAGGGTCATCAGGGCTATCAAATGCCCCAAGGATCTTATTCGGTGCGAGAAGCCCCTGTATCTCACTCCCGAGGCCACATTAGTCGACACACAGAACTTTCCCTCGAAAGGGAGATGAACGCCAAAGCCACATCTTATGTGCAAGGGAGTCAGCCATCAGAACCATGCTTGGGGGGGACAATTTCCCTCAAGAACATGAGGACCAAAGGTTGGTAAGCGTCTTCGACCGGATAGGGGAGGGTTCTAGTAATAGGGTCCGCCCAGCAAGAGGATCAGTTCGTCCAGATCATGAACAAAAACATGCTTCCCCTCCTCCTAGAAATAGGAGAGAAAGGAGAACCTAGTCGATTGGGGAAGTGGAGGAGAAACATCTCCACCTCCCCAGAACATCCAAGATGATGAAGGGTTAAATGGGCCCTGTCGATCTTATGAGATTGACGATGATGATGATAACCTCCATTTCTCAATGGAGATCCGAAGCTTCCCAATGCCAACAAATTTTATGCCCCCTAAGATCCCCAAGTATGAAGGAAAGGGGGATCCGGAGAAGCACCTCACCAAGTACATAACACAGATGAGCCTAAGGGGAGCCTCGCCTGCTTTAAAATGCAGAGCCTTCCATTTAACGCTAGGCGGGGCCGCTGAAGTATGGTACAACATGCTTCCTCCCCTAAGCATCAGAAGTTGGCCAGATTTGAAGAAAGCATTTTTGAACCAGTACCTCTCACGCAGGGAAGGAGAGGCACCAGTGCAATGCCTCTAAGTTATGAGGCAGGCCCCTGGGGAGACGCTAAAAAGCTATCTCGCCAGGTTTACAGACAAAATCACCTACTGCGAATAGGTCATTGACAGAGAAGCCCTTTCAGCCCTGAAAGGTGGGCTCAACATGAACACTTTGTTCTGGAGGGACGTGCGCAGTAAGAATCCCTCCACATATGACGAGCTGGTGGAAATGATGAGAGTGGAAATTGTCAGTGAAGAAATGATTGATCATCGCAATCGTGCCGCGCAGGGACTCCCTTCTCCTCAGAGGCAGGTAGGCCGAGGACCCGCAGCACACCTTGTTACTCAGCAATGGACCCAACCAGGTCATACAATAGTTCCCACATCCGGACAGCCCTAGCTTCCGTCACATTGAATGCAGTACCGGTGCTGGTATATGATAATGCCCCTGTCGAAGCGGGACCATCTGGAAGAGCTGATAACAAGAAGAAGAAGAAGAGGTCAAACAGACCCTTGGAAGGAGCAAGGTTTTGTACATTCCATCAACTCTATGGACATGACACTAGTGAGTGCCGTGACGTCAATCGACGCCTTGATCGAAGCAACTCGCACCCTTCTAGCAGGAACGAATACCCTCGCAGATCTACCTTTCCGAGGAGGGGAGGGAGAGGTCACATGGAACAATCCCCTCAGAGAAGAGAATCAAGGGATCGAGGTCAATCCAGACAGGGAAACTAAGCCCAATTTTTTGGAAGCCAGGTCATCAGGGAAATCGATACTATCATTGGGGGACCCCACGTCGGTGGCAACACTAGGAATGCCCAGAGAAACTACACAAGAGAAGCAAAGGACCCCTCAATGATCACTTACATTGTCAACGAATCGCAAGCAACAGATAGGATGGCCCCAATCACCTTCTCCCAAGAAGACTCAAAGGGGGTTCACCACCCCCATTGTGATGCATTGGTTGTAAGAGCCATAGTGGCTAGAAACGGATTAAAACGCATGCTCGTTGACAATGGCAATTCCGTGAACATATTGTTCGACTCCACTTTTGACAAAATGCAAATTGAACATGGGTTAATCCCTATGACCGACCCACTATTCGGATTCACTGGGGACAACATCATCCCACGAGGGCGGATCACCCTGCCTGTTGAAATGGGTTCGGCATCCCTAGTCGCCCAGCACTTCATGGAATTTCTGGTGGTAGATCACAGATCGGCTTATCATGGAGTATTGGGCAAACCCGCTCTGAAAGACCTTTGGGCTGTCACGTCCATCCACTACTTGTGCATGAAATTTCCAATCGAACATGGGATTGCTACGGTCCGAGGCGATCAGATGGGCTCCAGGGCATGCTACTTAAACTCGCTGCGAAAGTTCGAGCCCCGAATTGTTAATGTAATCCTAACTGAGGTACCCGCTGAAGTCAGTACGGACATGGAAATGCTCGACGCCCCTGAACAAGGGCATAACTCTGAATAAGGGGGAGACGTCGACATGGAAGAGGTCCCTGAACAAGGACACCCTCTTGATGAGTTAGATCCCCAAATAATTGATTATGAACCAAATGCGACCCCAATGGAAGAATTGGAGACTTTCCTTGTCAACCCAGAAGACCCCAGTCAGGTCTTACGTATAGGAAAATCATTGTTACCTGAAGCAAAAGCAGAGATGATACGCTTCCTGAAAGGGAACCTGGATGTCTTCGCATGGAAACATGAAGATATGGTGGGAATAGATCCTAGGATCAGTTGCCATCACCTTAACATCAACCCCTCCTATGCCCCCCATAGACAGAAGAGTCGTGCCCTCAATCCGAAAAGGTACGAGGCACTGAATGATGAAGTAAACAAACTTAGCTGCAGTGGTTTCATAAGAGAGGTCATCTATCCAAGGTGGATATCCAATGCGGTCATGGTGAAAAAGCCCAGCGAAAAGTGGAGGGTATGTGTGGACTTCACGAATCTAAATAAGGCATGTCCCAAAGACAGCTTCCCACTTCCAAGAACAGATCAACTTGTGGACTCTACTGCTAGACATGAACTACTGAGTTTCATGGATGCATACTCGGGGTATAACCAGATACCCATGTTCCGACCTAATGAGGAAGCTACATCGTTCATTACGGACAGGGGTCTGTATTGCTACAAAGTTATGCCCTTCGGATTGAAGAATGCCGGAGCTACATATTAGAGGTTGATCAACATGATGTTTGCCGTACTCATTGGCAAAACCATGGAGGTCTACGTGGATGACATGCTGGTCAAAAGCCTCCAGGCAGCCGAACACGTGAGTCAACTCGACCAAACTTTTCAGATACTTAGAAAGTATAATATGAAATTGAATCCCCTCAAGTGCACCTTTAGAGTGGCATCGGGCCAGTTCTTGGGGTATATTGTAAATTAGAGAGGAATTGAGGTGAATCCAGTGAAAGTAACGGCCTTGCTAGAAATGAGGTCACCTCAGAAACTGAAGGAGGTCCAAAGTCTCAACGGTCGGATAGCCGCACTCAGTCGCTTCATCTCCAGAGCCACAGATAAAAGCTTGCCTTTCTTCAATGTGCTGAAGCAAGGAAAGAAATTCCAATGGACTTCGGAGTGTGAATAAGCCTTCTCTGAAAAAGCACCTTGGAGAGGCGCCCCTCTTGTCAAAACCTCAACCGGATGAATCTCTACTGCTGTATCTAGCGATTTCGGACGTGGCGGTCAGCGCAGTCCTAATCAGGAAAGAAAATGAGCGCCAATTGCCAGTGTACTACATCAGCAAAGCACTTCTCCCAGCTGAAATAAGCTACCCAGACATGGAAAAACTGGCACCCGCCCGTATCACAGCCTTAAGAAAGCTGAGGCTATACTTCCAAGCCCACTCAATACAAGCTCTCACCAATTTCCCACTAAAGCAGGTGATGCAGAAAACAGACGCATTAGGACAGCTGCTAAAATGGGCAATCGAGCTCAGTGAGTTCGATCTAACGTTCCGACCTCGACACGCCATCAAGGGCCAGGCCCTTGCTGATTTTATGGTTGAATTTGCCAAAGTCCCAGAAATGGAGGCGATAATGGAACCAGCCAAGCCCCCCACATGGAAACTGTTCGTAGACGGGTCCTCAGGAGAGGCGGGCGCAGGGGCAGGGATCGTATTGAAAAGCTCGGAAGGCCACAAGCTAAATTGTGCAGTAAGGTTCGGCTTCAAAGCCTCGAACAACGCCGCCAAATACGAGGCCCTTCTGGCGGGTCTTAGACTCGCTAAGGAGATGCGGATCAGGAGGCTCCCGACAAGCAGTGACTCTCAGCTTATAGTAAATCAGGTCAATGGAAACTTCACAGCCAAAGATGGTAACATGATTGCGTACTTGAAGTTGGTTCTGGACATAATTCCTCATTTTGAAAGGTTCGAACTGACTCAAGTTCCCCATCTAGAGAATGCACATGCAGACGCCCTCTCAAAATTGGCCAGCAGCATGGACTCAGAGTTGCTAAACATCGTCCCTATTGAGCACTTATCAAAGCCCTCAACCTCCGAAGGTGAAGAGATATTATAGATAGAAGGCACCCCATTATGGATGCAGCCCATCATCGCCTACCTGAAGGAGCAAACACTGCTTGCTTCCAGAGGCTAGGTGAGGAAGTTAAGAAGAAGGGCTGCACACTTTGTCCTGCAAGAAGATACCCTTTACAAGAGAGGCTTCGCCTCGCCGCTTCTTTGATGCGTAGGAGGCGAAGAGGCCACATACATACTCAGGGAAATCCATGAAGGAATCTACGGAAATCACTCCGGAGGAACGGCTCTGGCACACAAGGTTCTCTGTCAAAGCTACTTCTGGCCGACCCTGAAAAGGGATGCTTGCTAGTTTGTCCAAAAATGTGACAAGTGCCAGCGCTTTTAGAACATACAAAGACAGCCTGCTCAGAGCCTCTCCGTAGTAACCAGCCCTTGGCCGTTTGCCAAGTGGGGCATTGACTTCATTGGTCCACTTCCAAAAGGGAGAGGAAGTGCAACTTTCGCCATTGTCGCCATTAACTACTTCACTAAGTAGGTCAAGGTTGAACCCCTTGCCAGAATTATCGAGGCTAATACTACCAAATTCGTTTGGAAAAACATCATTTGTAGATTCGGCATTCCCCACTCTTTAGTGCCTGATAATGGAAGACAGTTCGACATCAGGAAGATGCAAGACTTATGCCACGAACTGGGCATAAAGAAGGACTTCTTGACACCTCATCACCCCCAAGCGAATGGGCAAGTTGAAGCAGTGAACAAGACTATCAAACACACCCTGAAAAGGAAACTTGATACCTCAAAGGGGGCCTAGGTTGACGAACTCTCCCACGTCCTCTAGGCTATCAGGACTTCTTGCTAGACTGCAACCGGTGAAACCCCATTTTCCATGACCTACGGAGCCAAGGCCATGAGTCCGATCGAAGTCGAGGTCCCATCACATCGACATATACATTTCAATGAGATCAGAAACGACAAAGCTCGAATAAGCGAACTACACCTCCTCAAGGAAAGGAGAGATACCTCCCAAGTGAACTTGGCAAAATATCATCGAAAGATGACCCGCTATTACAACTCCAAAGTCAGAAACAGAACTCTTCGCCTAGGCGACCTCGTCCTCAGAAGAGTCTTCCAATCTTCAAAACCAATCGGGTTAGGAGTGTTTTGCCCGAACTGGGAAGGCCCTTACTGCATCCGCAGGGAATCCAATACTGGTACCTTCGAAATGGAAGATATGGCAGGAAAGGCGCTGCCTCATCAGTGGAACATCGAACACTTGAGGAAGTACTATCAATGATGAGACTTTGTTCCGATCTGATCTCAGTATGTTATAATGAATCGATTGTTCTGATCTGATCTCAATTTTAAAATTCCCTAAGTGCTGGAATTGCCTTAGTAAAGGGTGGTGTAATTTATCTTAAGTAATGAAGCTTCGTTTTTGAGTCACATCAGTTAGTAAATAGTTTCCTCAGTCCTTCAGTAGGTTCATTTAAGCGATCCGATCTTCAATTATTAGCTGATTAACGTTAAGGGGCTCTTCATGTTTGCTTAAGTGTTCCGCTTCATATTAACTTAAGTGGTCCGATCTCAAATTGTTAACAGTTATTAACTGGTTATTCTCATGAGACAATTAGTCTGACGCTTGTCATTCATACAAGTATGAACAGATAGAAAAGATAAAAAAGCAGAAGCGCAAATACTTAGCAAAAATTTCATTTCATTGAATAAATTTAAGTACAAGGAAGCCAAAGCCATTACAAAAGGTAACCCTACTCTGCTGGAGGGACTTCTACATTAGCCGCCTCCGGGGCCTCCGGAGCCTCCTCGCCAAGCCTATCAGGCCTACCTCCAGTTGGCCCCCCGAACTCTGCCTCCAATGAAGAGATGTCCAGAGTGGGGTGCACCTCCTTCAACTCCTCCCTCAAAGAGGCAATCTCCTCTGACTGAGCCTCTGCCTTCTGCCTCAGCTCCGCCTTCTCTTTGTTGAAGGCCTCTAGAGCCTTGGTGGCGAGCTTGTGGTGCTCATTGGCGTGATCAAGCCATCGAGTCACAGCAGCCACTTGGCACTCCACCTCATACAACTCCTTCTTCAGCCATTCCACTTCTGCTTTAGCGACAGTTAGCTGGGCCCTCTTTCGCCTGTGTGGCCTTGGCCTAGGCCACTCGTACAGCATCCCCATAGTGCATCGCCTTCTCGAGGCGCTTGGCGAGGTCCTCCCTCTTAAAGTTTAGATCCTTCACCAAGCCCTCAAGCTGGATGCTTGTACTCAGGGCCCGAGCCACGCAGGCACTATTCGCAGCCACCAAATCCTCAGTCGTGTAGGAGGCGGTGTGATCCCTCCACTCTTCTGTCTAGTATTTGCTGTGGACCACCACCACCATAGCTGTTTCTGGAGGAAGAGCATCCAACACTTCCCTTACGAGCTCGTCATGATTGGTGCCCAGAAAGTCGACCTCCTTAGAGGGATGGGGCTTCTTCCTCTTCTGCTGCCCCGGCACTTGATCAATTGGCACTGCAGCGAGGGGTATTGTGGTTGGGGCAGTGGCAGGCTCAGTTGGGGTGGGCCTCTTCTCCCGAATGGCCACCCCGGTGGGAATTGTGGTCTGCCTCAGAGCAGGGGGTGGCCTCGCCACAGTTAGGCGTTTTGGAGGGGCGGTACTCTTCTTGCCCTTCCTCCGAAGGTCAGCCTCCGGGTTCTCTGGTACCTTCTCCTCCGTCAGAGGCTGAAGCCTCTTACTAGCTTCCACCAAATCCTCCATTCGCTTTTTGTACGTGGAGGAGGAGGCCTTCAATGTCTGTGCCTCTGCTATCATCTTCTGGATGGTCTTAAAGTCAGGGCGCACCGGCATCTTCTTATTAAAGTTGTCTGCAAAGAGCGAATAAGGAATTAGTACAAGTCTTGAGAGTTCGGAATAAAAAGCAAAGACTTTGGTCCAGTTACCTTGGGATGCCATCAGATCGTGAGTAATGAAGTGGATGTTCTTTCGGATCAGCCTATGGTGAGACCTCTTCTTTTGAGGCAGCTGATAAATGATGCAGATGGTTTCAAAGTCCTCAGATGACAGCTCGCACCAAGGAAGAGCACCTACAAAGGAAATGTAAATGTTAGGCACAATTCGAACCGAAGAGAAATACAAGGAAAAATAACTACTATACTCATTAAGTGTTGAATACTTCGTCAGGACCATAAGAGGCGCCAGGGGGTCCCCCTCCATCGTGTCCCATCGCCTTGCGGTCCAGCACCACGAGCTCTTCCATTTTTTGATGGAGCTCGACAAATCGACCACGAATGGAGTGTGGGAACCCCATGAAGTAAGGTAATACCATCCCCGGGTCTTATCCCCTCGACATTAACCTAAGGTATATAAAGGGTCTGGAAGACGGAGAGGGGCATCTCCACCCCTAATGACGCCTCTTTCCACAACATCCAGGAGCCCACCATTTGGATCCAAGAGTTCGGATTGAGCTACGTCGGGGCTAGCCCATAGGATCTAAGCACCACCCTAAAGAATAGGTGAACTGGCAGCCTAAGTCTGGCCCTAAGGATCGCCTCGCTAATGGCCACACAGCCCGGTCTAGGGTAGCAGGCTCTCTCTTCCAGCCCGGGGAGGATCAAATCTATGCTATCAGGGATCCTATACTCTGTCCTAAGTCTCCCCAGGTCGGCCTCTCTTAATTTAGATGGGTAGTTCGATGCCCCCAATGCACAGACGTATCTGCTAGGCTATCCGGTCGCTTCCATATATTTTCCCCCCTATTGTTGCCCCAGCTATTTCTGAGGAGGTCGCCACAACGGGCTCGTCCACCCTCACTAGTCCTAACCCCCTCCCCGAAACCAAAACTTCCCTCCGAGGCCATTCTTTCAAAATTTAAAAGCTCTAAAAGGTATTGAAACTTACGAGTTTGAAGGTTTTCCTAGTCGGAAATGGTGTAAGGTCGCCGGAAGTTCAATTTTCTTGCCGAAATTGCTTAGAAAACGCTGGAAATCGCCAAATGATTTGAGAGCAAAGTGACTTGTTTGTTTCGCAAAGGTAGAAAGCCTGAGAAAACCTCAAAGTCCTCCTTTTATAGAAAGACAAATCCGATCTCCACCGTCGAATTCAAATGCGATCAATCTAAGCCGTTCATCGCATCTTTAATCTAGGCCGTTGAAATGAAACGCCAGATTTGATCTACGCCCAAGATGTCGCTATGACTTTCACGCTTGCTTAAAACGCATCACCTTGCTTACAACCAGCCGTCAATAATAATAAGTAGCCGCAGCAGCCTTTTAAGAGAATGGGCATGGCACCCAACTATCACCTTGAAAACACGCAACAGTTGTTAAATCATTTGACGTTTGAATCGCCTCGGATAGAGCTCCTCACTCAACTTTACAAAGCTTGGACGCACCTGACGCGAAGCCCCCTGTGGGTCCTCACCTCGGATGCTGCATTCCCTCCCATGCTTTACAAAGTTTTAGCCATCTTCGAACGCGTCGACCCTGTGGGTCAGCGCACTAGTGGCAGATGAGCTCCTCACTCAACTTTACAAAGTTTGGACGCACCTGACGCAAAGCCCCCTGTGGATCCTCACCTCGGATGCTGCGTTTCCTCCCATGCTTTACAAAGTTTTAGCCATCTCCCAGCACGTCGGTCTTGTGGGCCAACGCACCATATTTACGAAGCTTCGACGTACCTGACGCAAAGTCCCATGTGAGTTTACCGCCTCGGACACTGCGCACAGTAACGAAACTTTGGCACATTTGCCTAGGATCATAACCTTGATTGCTGTAAAAGATCAACCCCCAAGCTCTCACAAGTCGAAGTCGCGGTCGGGGTCAGGAAAGCAAGTTCACCCATAATATAAATATTCATACCTGGACTTGGGGGACCACTGTTACGCTCCAATCTGATACGCCTCGAAACGCTCACCACCATATATTCTGACCTGATAAAGACCCGTCCGAAGTGTTTCCGAAGTGATATCAGCAATGCCTGCAACCTAGTAATACTGAACTGACCAAAAGTACCTTGCCCGAGGTCAAGGCCAAGTGGACCCCAGTTAGAAGATCCGCCGCCAATTTTAGAAAGTGATTTGTGCCAAGATCTTTCCTGCACCTAAGGTTTAAATTGATTCGACGTCTCCATGAGGCTAGTTGATGTGACTTATCAACTTTATGTCAATTCAACTCAGAAGAAACAAGTTGTCTGCCCACTCTACAGACGCGGCTGATTGACGCCTATGAGCGGACGCCTCATACCGTCAGATGTATACACGCATCCTACATCCAACGGCTCATACCACCTATAAATACCCCAAGGTTTGGCAAGAGGCAGAGGTAATGAAACTCTTACTACATAGCACTCCATAGCAAGCTTATATATTTTCTCCTCCCCCTTTATCATTGATTTGCACAGCCCCAGGGTACTGTTCTGATCACTTAAACCTGACTTGAACGTCGGAATGTATACGGCCGCTACCACCCTCGCTGGTCCCGGCCGTGTGCGTCTGACCATTCGCTGATTGTGCGCAGGGAGGAATACGTGGAGTAGCTCTCGGTTGGCCACGTGGAAGGACCAATTTTCTAGGTCAACAATTTCCTTTATCATCACAAGAATAAAATTGTTGGCATCGATTCAACAATTCAATGCAAGTGTCTAAGAAAAATAGATCACTAAGAAATAACTTATGACAAACAATTCAATTGTTTATTTTTTGAATAAACTGATTTTCACGTCCACATTCATAAAATGTCCAATACCGAAGAGTCCAGTTTTGCATTATCTCAATATGCACAAGGATTAATTAATATGCAAATTATGGACCATTTAGTCAATAAGACTGCGACTTAATTCTGCACAAACAATAGAATACCCGTGTCTTCCTTTTTCTGATGTAAAATCCCAGTAACTTTGATAATAAGTTCTAAACAATAGTTAGAGTATAAGATGCACAACGAACACTAAAATTCATCTTAAGATTGTTGAAAAATTATACCGATATTGTGCATATTATATTCATAAAAAAAATTTACCGTTTATGTTCACAAAATCGAAATGTAATTTCAATTTACCGAAATGGATTTGAAGAGCAAAACAATAATCGTTACTGAATCCAAATGCATGGATATGAATTCATCCCTTTTGATTTTTGAATGAAAGTAAGTTATTCTTTGGATCGAATCTTGCACCATGAACATAAAAATAATGTTAAACATTTTCTGAAATCAAAGCATGATTAAAAGAAATCAGAAAATGAGGAAAGAAAATGCAAGTAATAGATTGGCCGAGGCAAATGTTTCATACTTTTTTCTTAAGATAAATTTGCCTTGTATCGGTGCTGACAATTTTTCGGCAACCATCTCCCAAAATACAACGATCACGTCAAGCTATAGGAGCACTCCAAATGACTTTGACTAACAAACTCGAAAAGAATTCCCTCTCTAACATAATCATGATTTGGATGCAAGATATAATCAATTCTACAAAGTATTTGATGCAATATGACATGTAATGAATAATATGGAGTTACAAATGAACATCCAAGAAGGTCCTATATAAAGAAGTGAAGGGACACACCCTAAATTCAGCATTTTTCATGAAAAGTTGCGACCCAATTGTCGCTAGCTTTTCGTAATTCAGCATTTTTATGAAAAATTGCAACCCAATTGTCGCTAACTTTTTGTTGACCCATCGCTTGAGCGACGGTCTTACCTGTTGAATTTCGATTTCCTTCAAATATTGGACCAAATTTCTCATTCATACAAATTCTTCTTCAATCAATTTCCAACAAAAATAACTTAAAATCCGATCAATGTCCCCTAATTGCTTGCTCAAATATGCAATGAACAATTAATTCAAAATAAATAAGCATCATCTATTAATAAGCACAAAAAATGTCATAAAATGTAGTTATGTTCTAACACTATAGGGCGCCTATTCCAACAAAAATTCCACATCGGTTGAATATCGAAATATAGATTAATATATAAGTTGGACTATTCATTTTAAAAAGAAGATCTTTTAAGATGGAATCCTAAATCTTAATAGTTAAGAACATATTTCCTCTCTCTATGTACATTAATGGAAAACTAAGAGTATTATATACGGTGCATTTTACATGGTTTTCTTCATCAAAGACGAAGTATCATCAATTCCAAACTTGCCAATATTTCATTGTTCAAAAAAAAAAAAAAATCATAAAGTAGACGATTGTTAATTCTTCCTATTGTTGAAGTTATTATAAACATACTTTATTCTTCGGAAAAATACTAACACACAAACCCATCTTAAAGTGTGAGATCACTTCAATGCGTACTTTGTGATTCCTGGAAAATGTGTGTTCATAAAGTACTCATCCCATTGAATGCACTTTGGATCAAAATTGAACACCTCGCTTCCTCTAATTGTTGTTCGTAGATTTTCAGTTGTAGTATCATCAAAACTGCAAATAAAATGGAACAATAAAATCGTCTTCAGAAAGTTGCACCACAAAATGCTATATTAAGATCAACGATGAGCTCAAGATGTTAATGGAAACAAGAAAAATGTAATTTCCTTCAAATTGATTTCTTAAAATTTGTCAATCCACTAGTTGCTCAAAGTTTAATACTTGTTTTGTAATAATTACTTCTAGTTTGCATCACATTTCAAAATTTGAGCAACCAAGTGTTGATTGACTTATATAGAAAGAAATTACCAAAAAAAGAACGTAGATACGTACGTTCCGTGAAAGAACAAGTATGGTTTGTATAGTTCTGCTAAACGTATCGAATAATCGATTCTTCGTCTTGCATTGGCATGTAAGTTTCTGAAATGGTTGCAAAGTATCATGTTCACCAACTTTAACATCTATGAGGCATCGGAAAAAAAATAGATAGTTATATATGGCATTATTATAATAACCTGTGTGTTGAAAACATAATTTAAACGAGTACGCGTAATTCCACCGCTTAAAACTTCAAGTGACATCCATTCTTGAATGAAAAACAAGAAAGCAATATATTGGTAACTAAAAAAATAATAATAATAATAATAATAATAATAATAATAATTCCAGAGTAATCTAAACTTGTTATCAGGACACAACAATAAATTCACCCAAAAGGCAATGGAAGCCCGCAATTGTTTCCTAAACTAGGAGCATCTTTATTGCATCCTTTGAATTACTATCCTGATGATACATAAGTTGAGAAACTTTGAATTTAATGACATTAATGTATCATGAATAGACATCAATGTTCAAAGTTACTTCAATAAAAGCATTTTCAAGAGATTCTCTATTTTTAAAGAGCATATTCTATTAGTTGAAGAGTATCTATAAACTTACTAAGTTAAAATTTTAAAATACTCAAACAAACTCTTCATATTTAATATTAATTTTACTACTTCAAAAAAATATTTATTATTTTTCTCGATCTTTTATATTAACTAGCTTTTTTTAGATTATTTTATTATTTTCCTACATTAAAAATTGAAACACTTTGAATACATCTAATTATAAAGAATGAGTTCAGAGAGTGCATTTGGAAATTAAAACTTAATTTAAAGAGTCTCTTCGAGGATGATTTTAAGATTGACTCTTTAAAATAGAAAGTATACATATTTATAAAATTTGTTAGAGATACTCTAAATTCCATCAACTAATTAATGATATCTAGGTGTCTTTGTTTTCTTAAAATAAAATAATTTACATTGAAATCTACATTAAACAAAAAATAAAAAAATAATAATAATAATCTACATAGTAAGCCTCATTATCAAAAATTTCATTTTTTTCTGAAATTTATTTTTAGTCATACATTATCTCAATAAAATAATTTTGCACATTACTCAAAAAATTCTTACTTTTTGACCACATGTCTTTCATAAAATCACTATTAAAAAATTTATTTTACCCTTGTAATGGGGCTAAAAAGGGGCTATATGAAAATTTTGGTGAGTCAACAATTCAAACAGAACTTTTGATTTTATACGAAGTTCTAGACAATGTTTGTTTTTTCCTTTGTCATGTTAGCTTGAGTCTCAAAATTAAAGATAATTCAAACTAATAAAGAGCTTATTGAAGATTATCTTTGTGAAAAAAAAAAACCTCTAATTTTTTTCATTAAATTTCTCATTGAATTAAATTATTTTTCAACTGTTTGCCCCCACTTTCTAAAAACTCCTTGTTTTTCTAAATTCATTTTCCACTATATATTCTTCATTAAAATGATGTTGCACGTAAATCTAAACTTTTTCATCATTTTTAATCACACATTCTTAAAAAATAAAAAAACTAGTTAGGTAATTAGTGATGAAAAAACCTGGCATTTAATTTTTTTAACTATGAAAAATCTGTGACAATTATAGTGACGGACTCCATGAGCTAACTTCAAGATTTAAAATTAATTTTCAAATTATTTATACTTAAATAAATTAAATTGAAAATTTTGTCTAATATTTTTTTGAGAAATTAATTTTATTTTTAATAATAAAATTGTAGCCGGGTTTTCCGAGTATCTATGGCTTAGAAAAGCTCATGCGTACAAAACCATCATCCCATAATATGTCGTAGCATGTCAATGTATAAATCACAGGATCTAACTATGCATAGATATTTCGCTAAATCATTACTTTAGGTATTATACTACTCAAACGAAAATTTCAAGTAATATCAAACTTGGATTTTAGTAGAAAAGATTAAAAAAAACTAACCTGTACAAATGGCAAGTAACGGATTGCAATATATCTGTGAAAGCTAGCCATAGTTTCCAATATTTTGCCTTTCTCAACTTTGATAGGCTTCCCGCCCGTGTCAAGCAAAGGATTCTCAGTTAAATAATTATACATAAGCCACCTCATATCTTCATATTTTAGTGGATTTCTTAGAGATGAACCAATATGATAAATTAACCTGTGAGATGGTTGATTTGTATGCACAGCCATTGCTACAAGCATAGAATTCACCACCATATCACCAGGTATCTGCAAAATTTCAAAATCCAAATGAGCAACACCAAGAAAAATCAATAATAATTTATGAAAAGAAATAAACAGGAAGATTGATTATGCATATATATATATACTATTAGCTTACCATGTCAAGTGTTGAGTTGGGATCACCAACGAAGAATTTTAGTTTTCCTTTGCCATAAGCAACGAAGATGCTGTCAAGAGTTCTGTATTTGGAAATTCGTGAATCAATTTTATAAATTTTCTTAAGCAATGAAGTGAGGAATTTGAAAATATATAATAGTTAATATCATGCCATTTAGCTTTAGATTTGCAAACAGAAAGAAGGAAAGTTGCCAACATCCTACCTTATACCCTCTGTCCAACCAGAGAAGGGCTCTTTATAAGTACTTGTTATAATTGTTGGGCGCACAATAATGAGCTTAACGTTTTCCTCCAACTTCTCCAAAAGCATTTCCCCAATAGCCTTTGTAAACACATACGTGTTTGGCCACCCATGCAACTTTGCTCTGGTAAATATAAATTTGTAAATTTTTTCGTTGTAAGGTGCTAGGAAATGTAGAATAGAAAAAGTAATAAATTTCACAGCGCTTGAAAAAATCATATACTTGGTCACTCAACATTTGGTCCCTCAAAATTTCCCTTCACATTGATCAACATATATGGAAATTTTTTATTCATATAATTAAAAGTGTTCTTAATCAACCTGTCAGTGCCCAAATTTCTCATAGCTGATGCAATTTCTAGTTCTGTTGCATTTTGAGCTTCAAGCCCTCTTAGTCTTTCTTCCACTATCCTTTTTTCTGTGTCGATGTCTAAATAGGAGATTTTAGCTCCATCAAGTGTCTCGCCCATATGAAATGGCTTTTCTGGTATGAGACCTACACTCAAGCCTTGTACGTAAGCTGTGAAAAACGAAGACATATCCAGAAGAGAGTGTTTTATGTACATTTTTCTGTATCATTAAGTTCCACACGAGAGGGAAGATTAAGACTTTCTGCTAGTTACCCGTGGATACATGGACAAACATCTCTATTTTTGAACAGTTACTGGCAAACTTTTGGACGTGCATGGCTCCTAAAGCATTGATCCCCATTGCAACATCATATCTATGAAAACACCAAGAAATACAGATTATTTATTTTTATCCACTAATATTATAGCCATAAATGTAGAGTTAAATGCTCTACAATTTAAAAGGTCACATGCATTATCAAAAGTTTAAACAAAATTAGGAATTCGTGTGCAAAATCAACCATGTATTTGATGGGAGCAACAATTTACATCCACATTGTTATATATCTATCCACTTCTTTAAAAATATATATATTATATTTTTAACCTTACATAAATTGACTTAAATAAAAATATATCACTTCAAAGGCAACGACTAATATTTATTTTCATGAAATTCTTTAATATTCATAAACTGTCATCTTCAACTAAAGCCCAAACAGTAATGGAAGAGATATCACTAGAGCAAATACATATAAACATAGCTATATGAAGAAAAATTTGAACAAGTAAGGATTGTTGTGGATATTGATTTCTATTTTGATAGAATTTATCTCATGTCCCTAATGGGTAAGATAAAAGCTTTTCACTATTAACGTGATAAGTGAATTTTAGTTATAATTTTTGTTGACCTTTTTTATTTTTTGTAGTGGTAACATGATCCATAGATCTCGGGTCTACATAAGCCTTTTCTCTTACACTCTTGGACAAATCGTAAGTTGTGCGTGGTCTTCTTCGAAGTGAAGGAAGGCGACTATATACACTCCAACAAGAAGTCAGTCAACGTATAAGTGAAGGGGTGTGGGACTTGCTAGATATGTAAGTCACTAAGTATAAAGTGGTTGGATCTGGAAGGGTATGAAGTAAATATATTGAGGGCGAACTTATAGATTTGAGAGTCTAAAATTGCATTACCTTCAAATGGCACAATGTCTAAGCTTTTATAATAGTAGATGAGAAATTATAACCATTGGATGGAGTGACATGTGGCCTTATCATGATTGCTGAGGACTTTTCCTAGATATCACTCCATCGGTTTTAGACTGACGGTATGTGAAGAGGCAATGTCCGTCAATTGGAAGGTTGATTGTTTCGAACTTCCAATGTAGTAGAAGTGACATCTCATCTCGACCCTGGAGGGTCTGCCCACCAAGGTACCTTGGAAGAAGTGATGCATCACATCGATATGGTTCACCTCGATCAAGTGGGATGCTGATGTGGAGTGTGGGTCGATTAACTTGCTGACAGGCTGCCACGTAGAGGCGATTTGGAGCCTCGTCAGAAGAGGCGTAATAATTCTTTGAATCTATGATCGTTTCATAGAACCATATTTCATAGAACTATTGGACATATATAGCGACCAGTTTGCTCTAAAGCTAATAAATATCGGTATGTAATGTCATATTATATTTATATTAACTTAAATAAGAAAATGCACGTATTTTTACTTGTTTTTAAAAAATACTCACTCTTACAAAAAATTTCAAATTACAACGAGCCATGTGGACGTGTGAAAGATTGTCTGAGTGATGCTTATGGGGTCGTCAAGTAAAAAATTTCTAGAAATGATAAATGCAAATTTATATTTGAAAAAATCCTTATGTTAAATTATATGCACGTTATTTAATAGTTTTCTTTTCTGTTCACACATTTGATGTTCAAAGTTAAATTTAAATTTATGGGTTGACATCTTAGTATTTCAAGATTTTATTTAATTTGAAATTTTCGCTTAAGTTGTAGAATAATTATTATGGAATTATCAACCAAAAAATTTCAAAAAAAAAAAAAGAAAAGAAAAGAATTTCCTCTTAAATTACATAAAGAAGATTATATTATTATTATTATTATTATTATTATTATTATTATTATTATGATTATTATTATTATTATTATTATTATTATTATTATTATTATTTTGATAACAACTCAAGTCTATTTTTATAAAATAAAATTGAAATAGATTTTGGGGCGTTAAAATTAAGGTTCTCTCATTACAATTTCATTCCAAATTATTATTGGGATTATCTTATCTTTTCTTGATGGCTATCTTTTTTGCTTGGATTATCCAAATAAAAATTTGAGTTTTGTACTGGGACTAATTTTATCCTTGAATTTAAAGCAATAGTGAATCTGTTGGGATTATAAAAACAAGTAAAGAAATAGTGCACAATGATTGCAATATTACGAAGGAATTATGATGGGATACATATAAAAAAATGGAGTGGATGTGTAAATTTATAAAAATGATATGAATAGATATATGAAAGGATTGAATGAATTACGATGGAATAGATATATAAAAATAGTGCGGACGTATAATATTTAAATGAATGAGTTTAATAAGGACAATATTGAAATGTGATGTGGATGAAAATAATATTTTTTTTAAAAAAAAATTTTAAGTTTAATAGATTTAAAGTGAAATAGATATATAACAGTAGATGCAAATAGTGGCTATTTGATTAGATTTTATTTAATAATAAGATTCAGATAAATGCTAGTCCGTATTAAAAGATAAGGCTTGAGTATACCTTTCATCAAATTTAGTTGTTGCGGCTGAGTTAACAATAATATCTACTTCTTGCCACATCTCATCTCTCAATTTTGAGTCATAGTTACCTAAGTTCTCATAAGAAACATCACCGCAAACAGGAATAACTTTTGATAGTAGAAAAGGAATTAAGTCAGCACCGTATTTCTCCTCAAGAACTCCAAACAATTCAGTGTTGAGCACCTGAAACATATACAAGTGTCAAATAAGAAGATAAACAGTATTTTTTTTTCAATACAGGAAAATTTTATGAATTTGATCATGATAAACAAATGGTTTAATTGAAATCGTAGTTCGACTACACATTTGAAATTGAAAATGAAATTACTGTAAACTTTAGCGGAGGTGTAATGTTGCAAGTCACTTATATGAACGTAAAGTAAAGAAAATATGCAAAAGAAATATATATTCAATTTTCAACTAATAAGCATTGTGATCCTATTTTTTTTACCAGTATATACTTCACTTGTATACCTCTTCATGTAAGCGTTGTTCAGCAGATCTCTTATCCACTGCTCTAATTAGAAGAAACAATTTTTTGATTTCGGGTTGAACTCTAAGTATTTTCTCCAAGAAAACTGCATGCAATTAGAAAAGAAAATGTATTATTAGAATGTTGGATCCATCTAACCAAGTGATAGCATACTTTTGAGAGAGAGAGAGAGAGAGAGAGAGAACTTTTTGCTAAAAATCCTGTGGCTCCAGTAATGAGAATTGTCTTCCCCTCAAAATATTGAAGAATTTTACTCTCTTCCATTGTAAGAGAATGCAAAAGAACTGTAACAACTCGATTTTAATCACTAATACAACGCATAACAATGTTCAGATGATGGTATATATATAGGCATGTGGATACTCAAGGTTTTACTTTGTGTCCTCCCCAACAATATGCCATTGGGTGAAGTGTCACTTTCTTTGTAGCATGATTATTTGTGGTGTGCAGAATAACGATGGTTAGTGGGGCCTCCTTATGTGAGGTGGCTGTCACCCAAACTGTGCTGGAAATTGTACCTACAACATGGTTGTAAAATTCATTACATTTATGGTATGTATCTTTATGCATACTTTGTTAAGCGATCCTCTAAAATATGGTAAAAAGAATTCATTTTTAAACTATTATTATAAAACCTGATTTTTATTTTAATTCCTGTGGTACGAAGCTAAGGAATTTCATGTTTGACAATTAGAATATGTTTGATTGTCAATATTTTTCATGAAAATGTATTTTTTCTATCCAAATTCCTACTTTTGTGCTGTTAGACTAACATTGTTTTCATGAAAGATATTTTTATACTTTTGGTCACGTGATTATATTTTTCTCAAATCCAGGAAAATATTTTCTTTAAAGAGAGTAGGATTTTATTTTCCATGGAATTCACTCTCTTTTTCTTTCTCTCTCATCTACAACTCTCCCTCATCTACCCACTAATAAAAACTAGGCCAGTATAATTTTTTTAGGTTGAAAATTAAATTAATCAAATACATTTAATTGACAATTTTCATGTAAATAAGTTCTAGACAATTGAATTACCTAATTTTTTTTTCTTTTCATGCATATTCCATGTTTGCAATCAAACGCACTCTTATTTTTCATTATTTATAGAAAGATTAACGGGGAAACCCTAGGTGGAGATACAAGGCTAATAGCATATGAATTTCATTTCAATAAAAAAAATTTAAAAAAAATCCAATTTGAACGTCACGAAGGACTCATTGGCCATTTCTTGGGCTATACTTCTCTTATCACCGTTAGCCTTCCTTTTGTTATCCTTTGAGTAGCTCTGTTAATCATTTGTTCATCTAATCACTACCGAAATTGAAATCATGTTTAAAAATTGAGATTTAAACTTTATTGAGCCCAAATGCTTCCGCAAATAGTAGTCTAATTCCGATATCATCCAAATGCTACCAAATTTGGTTTATGCAAAGATCAAATTCAGATTACAGGGGTGTTTGGGAGTATTTTTATCCCAAAAAATTGATTTTTGACCATTATTCATTATTCCAACCGTAAAGTTTGACTTATTGTCTCACAGGTAACATCCACTTTTCTCCTACTAGTCAAAAAATCAATTCTCAAAATTGCTCCCAAACGGGGCCTACATATCGATTCAGAAATTAACTATTTGATGATTTATAATGCAATATCGATTCCGATACTTGTCCAAAAGTATTAGAATTTTACTATAATAAGATAAATATTTCGATTTTTATTGAGTAAATAATTGAGTTCTATTTATTCTATAAAAGGGAATTGTATTATTTTGAGTATGTGTATAAGTTTCACAAATTAGTGAATGAAATATAAAATAAAATGATTACCACGGAAGACATTTATATTTTGATCAAAAAATCAACTGTCTATAATCGTAGAATAAGCGATTGGTGTTCTAATCTATTAAGGGCTATAATTGTTGCTTATCTACCAATTGTGATATGTACTATATTTGGTATATCTAGTATGCATTTGAAGAGAACCATTTCTTGTGAGAGTTAACTTCAAATGCATGATTGTACTAGAGAGAAGTAATTTTCACTTCGATTGCTTTATGGATTGAGTGAAGCTACACGTAAAAGGACCTGTTTCAGTGAAGCTACATGTACAAGTCCTATCAGGCAAGAAACAAGTGAGGGTAGGCCCCACAATTTTTTTTTTAAATACATGTGGGGCCACCGATGAGAGGCCAGAAAGGTCCCCTATGGAAATGCACCTATACGTGCAACTTTTTTTCCTTATGGATTAATAGTTGTTAATCACGATTCTAGAATTGTTGATGTACCAATGAGTGAGATTTAATTATCGGTCAAATATACCTCGATATGTTGGGAATCGAAAATGAGCGAAGTAGTAGACATTTATTTGAGCTCGAAATCCGTTGCCTGGATTAAAGGATAATAGAATTCGATTAAATATTTTCTTCTGATAATGTTTTAATCTGAGTACAGACTGCTCTGGAATAGGTTAATCGCTGGAGACAAGAACGAGTGAATCGAGTTTAGTATTTGGGGATGGTAAATTTGTTATTATGATTTGATCACAATGAAGTATTGAAGAAAATGTTAGTTTAAGTGAAAAATAATTTGTAGTGGTAAATTATCAATTTAGTAAAGCACTTACACTTGATATGTCGCAAGGGTAATGAATTAGAATAGTAATCAAGAGGATTTCATTGCAGGGAATTGAAATACAATTGCTCCTGTGATTTTATATATTTTGAGACACTGCAACAAAACGGACTTTTTGCGGCTTGCAATTAATTGCAGAGAATTGAAATAAAATTGTTCTTGTGATTTTATATATTTTGAGACATTACAACAAAAAGGACTTTTTGATGTGCAAAACACCCGCACGCCGTATAAAGCAATGCCGTCCACATTGTACGCCGTAAATGTGAATTTTTACTTTTAATGGCGTGCAAGCTAGCATGATAAACAATATTAAACTAATTAATTATTCTAGACTTAGGTGAAAAAATTAACCCAACGTTTATCATATAAATAAAATGTACCAACCAATGTAACAAATGCTTTCCATTCCCTCAACCAACGTATATAAATTCAACAAATGACGAGCTTGATTGATAACTAATGGATTCTCAACCAATAGTCATAAATTCAACCAACACTAATAAATTATTTTACAAACAAAAGAATGTTTTCCAACCACATGAGAGCTTGATTGATAACGATTGGCTTCTTTCTCTAAATATTTCAAGACAAGTATGAAGAATAAATCAGCAACTTAACCACTCAAGGAACTGACTTCCAACTAGGGAATTGCTCAAAGCCTTGCTGCAATGGTGTGCTCAAATTGAGATTAATTTAAAGGCTTAATTTCAAATAATTAGAAGGGCTAATTGATTGGTCAAGTTCTTGCTACTTATTATAACATCTGATTTACAATGCATTTCTCTTGTAACTTAGATTACACATAATATAATAGCAGCTGAGGTAAACACGGGCTTGAAAAGTATATTGTGAGGCTTTGAAAATATTTACTATTTTTCATTTTAATTGGGTCTCCCGCTCCAGCGGGATAAAAAAAGGTGTCAACCTAAATCTAGATTGTGAGTTCATATAAGCATGTTCAGTTAAAAGTAAGTCAAATTTACTTTAAGTAACTTTTAGCTTTCGAACATGTTTTAATTATTTTCTTCCTATAAGTTAAAAAAGGTACTTAATTAGCAGTAGTAGGTTACAGTTCCAAAATATTATTAATATGAAAATATACCTGTTTACTTACAAGTGGAGTGTTTAATATTTAGCCAAACGAATAATCCTAGCTGATTATATTTAAGGACGAGCTAGGAGTTCTTTACTAATAACAGAGGGAGTGTCTCTCTTTATATATATCATCAAAATAAGCTTTACTAAACTGGAGAAAACAAAAATAAAAAATCAGGTGGGCTGGTCACTCTTCAATGAAATGGTCTTGGGATGGTCCCAAACATGGAATTCAAGTGAGTCCGCTGTAGAACAGTGAAATAATAAATATAACCAATCAATATATATATAATAAATCACAAGTAACCATCAAATGAAGTTTCAAGACCATCAGAAACTACAGAATTCAGTAAACATACACAGCATCATAGCACAATTGCCGTCCAATAAAAATGTGGACAAGGAACTATGTACAGGAAATCATGAACATTAGATGGCAGAATTAATTTACATAAACAATAGATTGCTGAATTTTTTTCCCAGATAGGCTCTCAGTTTTCTCAGACAGATTATCAACAGTCTCTTCTTCTGCTGAATCTTGAATCGCGACCTTCTTCTTTATGGGTCGAAAGGAGCAATCTGCAATAACAAACAATTGATCTGAGTCCTTAGAATATTGAAATTTCATGGGGATAAAGGGATCTGTAGTTTTAACTACTATTCCAAGAACCTTTCTAGGAAAAATCAGTTTCTTCAGAAAACTGAACTGACAAGAAATCAAGCAAATCAAAGTGTCCAATACCTCTTTTACTTCACTTTATTGCAATCACTTATAAACTTTTGGATCCAAAAGAATCAAAGAAATGATATTATTTTCACTTCGCAACTTACATAATTTTATTCACACCATTTTCGTATTCTGGTGCTGCTTAACACACCTAGCACACAGAAGAATATTTTCGTACCCGTACGTATAAGGTTAATCACTTTATTCATTAATATACAAAAACATATACAATCAATACAGATAGCAAGCATATGAAACCCTCCACATTACGAACACAAATCTTGATAAGTATCGGCAGTAATTTACAAATAATGTCATTATAATACCCACCCTGAGTAAAAGAAATACAATTATACAAGTTCTAGTGTAAATAATCACAAGAAACAATGAGAAAGTTGCCGTACAACATCATAAAACTATAAGATGAGATAGAAACTTATATCCCCTACCTCCTCCTTAACCTCCTTAACTTCGTTTTGATTTTCCTCATGAGCCTATTAGGAATCCACTTAACATGCGCAGCGGAAATTAAAATAATTTTTTATTCCCATCAAGAATTGCCTTTGTGTTTAAATAGAAATTGTGATAAGATTATATCTTTTTCAGATCTGCAAACTTCTTTGCTATTCTTTTCATTCCAATAATCTTGATTCGCCACCCACAGCTGTCCAATTGTCCAGCCTCCAACGGTGATCCACACAGAGAACAAGATTGCAGTTACCAAGGTTTTCTTCTCTTGTGCTAGCAAGAATAATTATGAGAAAAACCACATGGATTGAAAACTCTTGTCATGTATTTATATAAATCCAAACGGGCCTGGTCTGGTCCGGTCCAATATTTAATTAATCCATTTAATTAAATCCGATCCGTGAATTAATTAATCCAATTAATTAATGCGGGCCTATAAATAACTAACCCAATTAATTAATTTATCTAACAATTGTTAAATTAATTAATTGACAAATTGCAATCTTCCAATTCTCTTTTGTGTGTGACCCATCAGGTTCCCAATCACGATACCTAACGATGTGAAATATTATTTTGATCTAATCAAAATTGATAAATTAAAACACCCTTTTAATTTATCACCAATCATACTTGCCGTCCCAGATTGACATCTAGCAATGTGTTAGGGCAATACATATAACGAGAAATGTCACGTGGTATGACAAAACCAAACTCGTTCGTTTACCGTAAAATTATGATCCCTTCATCAATATGATCCGATCAATTACGAGATATGAAAATATGTCAATCTCGATTATCAATCATATCTTTCACTTCACTATTAAGTCAATATAAGTCGAAAACTTATTTTCGACTTATGAGTATACCTTGGTCAAGGATTTCATCATCGACTTAATTGAATGAAACGTAGATCATAATCTTCTACTATCTAAGAGTGACGAATCATTTGTTGATCAATCACAACCCTTATATGATTCTTGACGTACCTGAATGATGTCGTATTAGTGGTCCTTTGCAGAGCAACATCCAACATCGTCAAAGTATGACTGTCCTCGTATAAGGTACCATGAAGACCTCAAGTCAAAGGACCAATTCCATTACCGAACATTAGAGATTAACCACTGACACTCAGATAGTTATCCATGTGAAATCTCTCGGTGGGTCTCCAATATTTTGTTCTATAACAAAACATCCACGTGTTCATTTAAGTGTTATCACACTTTAGTTTGTGAGATCAGCTACTTACTTCATAAGCAAGAAATGTCACATGTGATGGTCTATCCGTAATAATGATATCCGTATCTCGTTATTAATTATGACCACAGACGATTTAAGATTCAATCAAATATAATTTGTATCTCACAATCACAACTCCTTGTAATTAAGAAATTAAGAAGATTTGGATCTACGGACTCTATTATTTATTTAATTAGCTATTAATTAAATAATAGATCTGCCATTAAATTGCATTAATTATATATCAAAAGTACTTATATCCAAAGTTGATTGGACCTAGAGCATAACACTTACAGAGCCATGGTTGTACTTAGATCTGCAACATATATAAAAAACGCAAATCAAATTCAAAATCCCACAATAAAACATTATCAGAAGAATTTAATGCTGTTAAAAATCGAAGCCCAATCGCAAAGTAATATATGGATAGATACAAAAAAAATATTTCGATAATATGAGTATTTCTTTTAGATTTATAGATTCAGAAGCAAAAACCTAGAAAATGGAATGGATTGAATAGAATAGAAATTATGTTGACGAAAAATGGGATATTCTGATTATTTCGCTGTTCTGCGGGGGACTCGCTCGATATATATAATAAATCACAAATAACCAACCTGTTAATTTGTAAATCACCAATCAATCCATAAATGACCTAAAAGCTTAGGAAAAAAATAGAGAAGAGAGGGCTCACAAGTCACATGCGACAGCGGCACTCAAGCGGATACACGGTGGTGGAGACCCGGACAAATGGACGGCAGCGACTGGAGGTGAGAAAGCAGAACTGGGTTTTGAAAAAAAAAAAGCGAGATAAAAGAGAGGTAGACCACGGGATTTTGGAATTCAATTAGGGCAACATTCAATCAAGGATTAGTGGGCTCAAAGCTGGTGGCCGATTGAACAATTGTGGCCAATTGAAGGTGGTAATTTGGGAGAGAGCGGCGCGAAGACAGGAACGAAGACTCCAGCCTTGTTTGGTAAAAGATGGAAAACAATTGGGGATGAAACGAAATAAGGAAAAGAAAAGCGGGAGATAAGGGCATTTACGGCGTGCGAAACGAAATAAGGTAAAGAAAAGCGGGAAAAAAGGGCATTTACGACATGCATAATAAGTTCACTTTTTTAATAAATACGGCATGCCTTAAAAGAACGTCGTAAATACTCTCATTTTACAACGTGCACAAATGCACGTCGTAAATGCGTCAAATTATTGATTTTTTACGGCATACATATAGCGCATGTCGTAAATAGTCTTTTTTCATGGCATGTCGTAAATACACGGCGTAAATTCATGCCTTAAAAACCCACTTTTGTCAATTTGTAGCTCGATTTATGAAAATCTAATTAGATCCTAATAGTAGCTCTAAGAAGTTTGAGGGCTTAATTGTGCATATAATTAAAGCTTAAAGTTGAACATTACTTGGTCAAAGTTTCAGAGAAGTTAGGTGATTGCGCAGATGGCCAAACTCAAAATTTTAATTAAGTTCTTGTGTGAGAGTTAAAAGTGATTTTTTTAGGATCATGATTAAAAAGTAGTAAAAAATTGTGGAAACATGAAAAATGCTTCTTCTTCTTTTTATATTATTTTAAAGAATGTTTGATTGAAAATGAGTGCGAAGAAACTTTCACAAAAACACTAAATAAAAGTTAAAATTCATTTTGGACCCCAAAGCTAAGTTTGACCAAACACTTGAAAGGGTTTTAGCGAACTTAAAACTCAGGTTTTGTTTTCCTAGATACTAGAATGACCTAAGAGTCTGTTTGATTGCAAGAATGAAATTTGGGTGGAAAGAAAATGAATTTCAGAAAAATTGAATTGTCTAGAACTTGTTTCATTGGGAATTGTCAATTAAATATGGTTGATTGTTATAATTTTTTACCAGAAAAATGTTGAAATTTTGGATCTTTTGGTGTTCGTTCGGCTTTGTTTTTTATGAAAATTGTCAATTAAATGGATAGATTTTTTTACAATTTTGGATAAAATTTGTTTCCATTGCCAAAAAATAAAAAATAAAAAATAAAAAAAATAAAAATAGAAAAAATGAAAAAAAAAAAAAAAAAAACTTGTAAAATCCAATTCTCACCAAAACCAAAGGAAATTCCTTAAAAACCAAGAAAATGGCATCACGTGAGGGAGAAGTGGAAAAGTAATTTCATGGAAAATGGAGGTATCAAACAGGCCCTAAGACTTTTTGGACGAGTTATTAGACCCGTTAAAGTCTATTTAAAAATTTAATGACTTGTTTTCAGTGCAATTTTCCAATCTCTAAAAACTAACAAATCTTGGGTTTTTGAGTAGGTATTTGTCAAGGATTCTTGATTAGAATAAAGATTCAAGGATTGAAGCAATTCAAAAAGATCTAATTGCTGATCCTAAGCTAGAATTCAGGTTCTTCAACCCGGTGAAATTAATCGCTAGTCATATATTCAGCTATAAACACTTATATGATTAATTCGATTTGTAAAATGTAGTAAACTCGAAAAGATTCTTATTCCAAATTAAAGAAAACGAGACTAAATTTTTAACAATATCCATGAGACAATTTCTGATGAAAGAGGTTTAGGAAGTGATTTCATCGAAGACGTTGAATTTTTCACTATATAATGATTTTTTTAGCTGACGGGATCATGTCACGATAAATTCTAGAATGCTTCATTTGTCAATATTGAAGTTTTGTCTTGTTGACACGTCCGGTTATTAGGGTTATTCTTGGGGGATGTCCAGGGCCCCATTAATAAACTAGTACTGGTCGGGACCAATGATTAAGTCAATTTCAAGAAAATAGAACCACAAATGTCAAGATATACGTCTCTTATTACTAGACACACATTGCCTTGCACTGAAATTAATATTTTGTAACAACTAACAATGACCAAATTTGAAATTGTGAAGTCGTTTTCAATTCTGTGTCATCTTGAGCAAAATAACATACTATTATTTTTTAGTAATGCTATGCAGCCCCAATGGACTTGTAACTCCCATGACATTCGATAATAGGTTGAATGAAAGGTGAATTTAAATAACTCAATTTTACTTATCATTTAATATCACATTACTGCCACCTAGATTGAGATTATAACTACAGTGGAACTAAATAACATTATTCATTATTTTTCCATTTAAAATGATTAGAATTTGTGTTGGTGGGTGCGGTGAGAGTTATTTCCGTAGATAAAGTTATTATTGGTAGGTTTTGGTGGCCACTAGGGGTACCACTTCGTTCAATAGAGTGCTACATAAGTCCCTTTCCCATTTTACTGCTATTAATTGAGAAGTTGCCATGAGGTGTACAATTAATTCCTTAATTAACATGAGACTTGAGACGAAAAAAAAAAAAAAATCATTAGAGATCGAGATCGGCAAAATTTGCGATTTGTGAATTTTTTTTTACATTCATATTCAAATTAATTATGTTACATAAACTTGTGACAAATTTTCTTACAAAACTTGCGATAGAAGTCATTATATATTCATGTCAAAACTAACCTTTGTTCGAGCCACATTATTTTCATAAAAATACATTTTGGAATAGTGTATTGATGGGAATTGTGTGGTTAAAAAATAAAAAAAAAAGTTTGGAATTTGCGTGTTATATTATTTTATTAAAAATGTGTGATTGAAATTATGTCAAATCGCTATTCAAAAATATATTTATTTTGAATGAATGTGGGTAAAACTTCACGATATATAAAATATTTTATGGAAACAATCAAGAGGATATGGTTGAGGACTGGGTGGTTGGATAAAGGTGCACTTCTTTTATGAATCATAAATATACACTAATTCGGGTAGCAAGATTTTGAAAACGAAAGTAAGAAATGAAAATGACAAGTAAGAAAAGACTTTTTGAAAATTTTCTACGTAGATAACAATTAGGGTGGCAATTAATAAAATTAATTAAAAGTCCTGCTATGCAATTGTAGTAAGAATAAGAAAAAGTTTTGTAGATTTTGTAGTAAAAAAAAGTCTACATGTAGTAAATTCTGTTTGAAAAATATGTGGCAAAAAATTCTTATTTATTTATTTATGGTGAAGTTTTCTACGTAGAAGGAAAAATCTTTGTGAAAATTTGAAAAAGTCTTTAGTGAAGAAAAGTGTTGGAAAAATCTACCAAAAAGTCAACTAAGATAACAAAATCTAAAAAGAAAATTTTTTCTTTTAGAAATGAAATCTTACTATTTTTATCTTTATTTTCTCTTATAATTTTTATGTCTTTTTGCATTTTCTTACAAATTTCAGAATCTTTTATCAAGAAACTTCAACACTGAGAGATAGAAGGCTCAATGATTTGCTTCTTGATCTGTAAAGAGGAGTCACCTCTATTTCTATCTAATGCGGATAATATGTGACTTTCTATAACAATTATTCTACCAATTTCTTAATTTTCAAAACAAATATCAATAAATTCTTTAGAACTTTCTACTGAACAACAAAGCAAAGTAAATGATATATAATTGTCTAATGGCATAAAATATTAAAACTAAAGATCAATATGTTTGTAATGGCCTTAGAGTACTTTACCATTCAGCAAATTAATTTCTTCAATTTTTTTTTAACTGTCTCTTAACTTTTTTATTGACCTTCTAAGAAAGGCCTAAGACTATAAAAAAAAAATTAAAAAAAAAATAATAATAATAATAAATAAATAAATTCATCATATTTAAAGAGGCTTAAACACACTCCCAAAATTGGGATATAAAACAACCAGTTTAACTCAGATGATTACTTTATCTTTTTAATCATGGAATTCAGAATAAAGAGGTTAAGAGAGTTATAATATAGAAAAGACAAAAACATAATTTTTTCTAAATAAATTAATTGCTTCCTTAGCCCATGTTTGAGCCACATTATAGGGAGAAAAATGTATTATTTATGTCAAATCAATAGAAAATGTATAGTTAAAAAATAAGGAAAAATTTTAGATTTACGTATAATATTATTTTATTGAAGAATGTGTTCTTGAAATGATGTCAAATCACCGTTAAAGAATGTATTTTTTTGAAAATAGTGTGGCTCAAACAAGTCCTTGGTGTTTTCTCTGTTAGGCCTTGCTTAAAAAAATAAATAAAGTAGACGAAAATTATAAACAAGAGAATGTGTGAAAAGGAATTACTTTAATTCCAAAGTCTTTGAATTTACTAAAATACCTTTGAATTTACAAGAATTATGGAGAGACTTTTTTAGTACAAGTGTGAGATAATTGACTACTATTCTTTTCCTTCACGTTTTTTCATCTTTCTATCTTTATCTTTTCTTCATTCTCAATTATTGTACCTATCTGTTCATCATTTCAATGTAAGCTTCTTCTAACTTTGAACATTGTCTTTTTCATCGGGTATGTATTCTTCCTTTTCTTCTGTATTTGATTGGATTTCTGTAAATTCTCCATTAATTTCTTGAAACACCAAGAGATATAAATTCTCTTGCTCAATATTTGGTATTAGAATTTTTTGTGTGTTGATTTTTATAGCGAGATGCTCTTGGCAGAAAATAACTCCATTATTCCACTTTGCTACTAGTCTGAAATCATTATTTTGAACTTCCATCATTGCTACGGCTTCTAATATCCATCTTTCATAATCAATCAGTCTTTTATTTTAGGCCCTATTTGAGTCCGTTTATTTCCTCATTAAAATAAAAAATATGATTGTTGTTCATCATATTAAATCATCATATTTGACTTTTTATCTCTTGTGTGGAGCCTATAAACGACTATATTTTTCATTCTCATTTTTACAATAATGTGGCTCAAACGAGGACGTAGTATTAGTCTTTGAATAGGCCCTGAATCCTTTGGTTCCTTCATATATTAAATATGATGATAGGTTAGAATTACAATACCATTGTTAACAAAAGGGGTTTGGAAATAAACTGAATCATCAAGGGATATTTTTTAACTAATCAAGAATCTGTTTAAACTTTGGTGGAAAAAATCTGAAAGATTTATTTAATATATATACAGTATCTATCATACTAAACTGTAAAGCTGGATAAAAAAAAAATGCTCTTCTTCCTCAAAAATTGTATAATCAAAGGAAATTGTGAGATAAGGTTGAATTTTTGGTTGATTCGTATTTGGGACCATGTTTAAGGAAATATCTGTTTTCATTGTGATAATAACTTAAAATATGAGTAAAATCTATAATTTCTCGTACAACTAAATTCTTTATAGAATTTCAAATAATATTAGCGCAATCACCAATTTTTTATTTCAATTCATATAAAGTCTTTTCTTACCCTGCAACTGTAGAATTTTTTAGTTCAATTGGTCTTTCTATTTATCAAAATAATTTCTGCTTGTGGATGCAATGTCTTTAGAAATGGTTTTACAAAAGTATCTCTAGAACTAAGTCTTTCTAAGGTATCATGTAACTGTAGAATCTCATTTTGATATTTATTAGTAGTCCGTTGGGATAAAGAAATTTCATCTTCAAGGATCTGTCGTCTTTCTTCTAATGAATGCTTTCTAAAATTTAAATTTCTAACAATTTTAGTCATAGTTTCACAACTATCACAAAGTTGTATTGATAAAGATGATGATGACACTTGAGAAGTGGTTTGCATGGTCTGTCTAACTTTTTAGATATATAGAAGTTAAATCCTATCATTTCTCTACAAAAATTTAAAGTTTCTTTAAGTGTATAAAATCCTTTGCAAAAAGGGTCAAGAAATCTTTTTACTTGTTGTAGTACTTCTGGTCAATAATTATATATACTAGACTTTCTACCTTTAATTACTGTAAAGAAACTAAAATTTCTGCTTTCTACTTGATTATGAATCTGTCTAAAATGGTTAGCTAAGGCATTAATACTATCTAATTTTTGTTTAGAGTCACGTGACATCTAAAGATTATCCAATAGACAGCGCTCCCTTTCTAGTAGTCTTTCTAAATTATTTCTTGTGAATCAAAGATTAGATTCTTGAGGGGCCACTCTTAGAGTAGCATTTCCAAAGTTCATCATCCTTTAATCAATCTACACCATGACGATAATAAATTAGAAAATTAATAACATGTATACTTAAATTATTTGCTAAAATATTTTTTTTTTCCATCTATATGTTCCATATTAATTTTATAACTACTTAATATCTCATAAAATTTTAACCATCTTTTATGTCTTATTTTATCAAAATTTGTCTTTTTGATAGATTTTACTATACACAATCCGTTCTTATTGTAAACTCGGCATTTAGAAATAATTTAAAGTTTTCTATGCTATGTATGATGGTCATTATTTCATAATCTAAATTAGTCAAATATTTTCCTCTTATTTTATATTTTCCACTAGCATATCTACAAATTTTCTCTTCGTTTTCATCACTATATTTATTTGGTTTGGAATATTAAATTTTCTCTACATCCTAATTTTCATCCATCTGTTTCTATTATCTTATATTCACTATATAATAATGATTCAAATGGTGGTAAAATTTTAACTTCTTTTTTATTCTTTTAACAATTTTTATATCTGATTTATTAAAATATTTTTGTCCTTTATTAGATAATTTGCTATACAATGGTCCTACTTTCCTTCCTAAATCTTTGATAAATTTTCTAGCATAATTTAATATTCTAGAAAGGCCTGTAATTTCTTAGTTTATTCAATTTTATCTAAAAAATTGTAAAATTGTATGTACTATGGGTGGTTGTAGGCGAATATTTCAATTTTTTGTTTATTTATTTCCATTTTGTTTTTACTTATAATTAAATCGTATTCTATAAACTTATTTAAAGTTATCTCTAGATGTTCATACGTTCTATATAGTCTTTACTATGTATTAAATATCATCTATATATACATAAACAAATAGAAGAGAATTAAATGTATTATTCATCTTTCTTTGAAAAATAGAGGGTGTATTTTTTAATCCAAAAGGCATGATTAACAATTCAAACTGTTTTAGTAATGTAGTAAAGGTTGTCCAATGAAATGAATCTTTTGCCATTTTTATTTGTCAAAACTTAGACCTACAATCAAATTTATAAAATATCTTACTATTTTGTATTTTATTTATTAACATATTTTTATTTGGTTTCTTATATCCATCTTCTACAGTGTTATCATTTAATATTTTATAGTTTATAATCATTATTGCTTTTCCTCTTTTTATTTCACTATAATTTCTAATCATAAAGGCTACTTATCTATGTTGACTACTAGATGGTCTTATTACATTTAAATCTAATACTATTTAGTCTATAAATTAAAATCTTCTATATCTTGATTTGTATGTTTTATTTCAGTTGTTCTAATTTTTAGATTTTCATTTATGATTTCTAATTTAGTTTCTATTTTATTTTTATCCTAATTTTTTATAGGGTCTTCTCCTATATTTTGAATTCTTTCGGCTAATTCTAAAATCTTGTATATACTATCCTATCTTAGAAGATGTCTTATTAAAAATTATTAATTCTTTATTTCTTTGTATGAAATCAGTTTTTAAATTTTCCAAAGATAAATTATCTAAAAATTCTAAATTATCTTCATATTTTGGGTTGAGGGGCCACACCGCTTAGCTCGTAACTTCGATGATTCTATAGTATTAATAATATAAGCGCCTTTTTCAAAAATTATGACATCCGGAGTAATTCTTAAACTTCAATTTCTATTTAATAAAAATTTTATACCTATAACAACTTCATCTTTTATTAATGAGCTAAACTAATGTGGTTGTTAAAATACATTGTCTTTCTTGAAAATTAATCTTACAGTCATCAAAAAGTCTTTCCTCGAATCCCATTTTACTTTCTCTTATTTCATATTCGGATTTTTGTCTACAATCTTCTAGGACTAAATCTTTTCTAATTATATTAAATATGCAACATGTGTCTATTAAAGTTATCAAATTTAGTTTTATCATCTTATTTATTTGCATTTCTATGAGTATCCTGCGACTTTTTGTTGTCTTTACTCTAAATATTTGACAAATTATTTCTTCTTGATTTTCTTATTCTAAATAGTTTTTTTCATGTTACCTTCCATATGTTGTTTTCCTTTTGTTTCTAAATTTTTAATCCTATATTGTATTTTTCCTAATGCTTCATGTATCTTATCTATTCTATTATTTGTATCTATTATTTAATTTTTTGATTTTTCTATATTTTCACTATAGTCTTTATTTTTATTATTATTTATTTCTTCTTTGATTCCTAAACAATTTTTACATTGATTTCTATTTTTATGTCCTGGTTGTATTTTGCATATTTTACATTTATTCATCATTGATCATTGTCCTATAATCCATTCATGGATACATTCTTGTTATATATTAATCATATTTGTATCTAAAATTGAAAAATCTAGTTCTTCTAAATTATTATAACTGTCTTCAGAATTACTTGTTATTTCTAAATTATCTAACCTTTCATCTGTATAAATACTATATACTGAGCTACAAGATTCATTATCCGATAATTTTACAACATTACACGGTATTTCTTCTATTATAATAGATTTAGCTATAGTTTCTTTATTTTTATTTGAGAATTTGTTAGAAAAATGTCTAGGGCCTCCACAAATATAATATTTACAGTCTTTTTTAGATTTTGATTTTCTAACATATCTATTATAATTAGGTCTTTTATTTTTATAATATGTCCTATTTGGTCTAATATTATAATTCTTTTGATCTTGCATTTTATATTTTTTATACAATTTTTTTCTTCTTCTATAATGATATGTCTGTGGTGTATATAAATCTAAGAAAAAAGAATAATTTAATTTCTTTATTTTCTTTCTAGCAACTTCTTCTATACAATATTTTTGTAATTTATCGGTTATGAATTTTATGGTGATAATAATAGTTATTTCTCTTGTTGGGTTCGACTCTACATCTTTTCTAATCTTATAATTTCATAGTGGTTGTATCTTTTTATATAATCTTTCAAGTACAGAATAATCTAATGCTAATTCTGTTGCGCTTGCTAATCTTTCAAAGTCTAACAAAAATAGTTGTATATATTCATATTACTAATACTTAATTTTTCTAAGTCTTTATATTGTTCATAGATATTATCTCTATTAGGATCAGAACCTATAATTATTTCTCTAATAAAATTTGTAAAATTTCTTGGATTATCTCTACCAGTCATTCTTAATCTAATTTCGTCTCGTTTTAGCCTTTTTGCTGTAACATATACATCTAAAACTGTCTTTCCTAAATAAGTTTCTAAATCTATATTTGTTCTACAGTCATTTGTATAGATACACTATTATATGCCCTAATTACAGAATTTTTCCATTTAGTTATAGTAATTTGTTTGTCTTGTGGTTTACAATTATTTAATTCTAAAATTAATATGTCACTCGCTAATGATAAATTACATCCATATTCTGTTTGTCTTTTTCCTAGACTTTATATTTTTTATCAGTCCATTCAAAGTTTCTCGTAGAGAAAATGATATTTATCTCCTATGTCATATTCTGTATTTATGGGTTCTATTCTTTCCCCAAATTCTTGATCTATTATCATTTTAGCTCTTTTGCTAGTTTTTCTATCGTTGTTTCTATGTCTACTTGATCTTTTTCTATTAACATTCTAATTTCTATTTCTCTAGTTTTTCTAAGATTTTTGTAATATTCTATATATACAAATTCTTTTTCATCGTCCTCACTTTTGTCTTCTTCACTATTTTCTTCTAAAACATTAATCTCGTCTTCACTGTCATAGTCCTCTATTTCAAAATATCCACATTCTCCTTCATTTTCTTCTTCATTATACTTTATTTGTTCTGCGTGATAATTATAATTTTCAATTCTAATGCTTAAAGTTCCATTACTATTTTTGTACATGATATTATTTTTTGGTACTAATATTGGTTTTTCTAAAAAAAATTCTAAATTTCAATCTAATCCTGCATCTGTTTCTGAAGAGAATTTTTTTGTTGGGATAACTTTTATACATTTTTGTCCTAATAATGTAATTAATTGATTATTTTCTAATTTATAATTAGTTGTACTATTTTCACTAAGTCTTCATATGAATCTTGTGCAAATTAATAAATTATTCTCATATCTTTTCATATGATATCCTTTACCTTTTATTCTTATTTTAATATCTTTATAGAAATTCTTTGTTCTGACTCAATAGTTTGGTGTAAAATATACTATTCCGCATTTATTATTCGCATCTAATTCTATGCTTCCTAATAATCCATGTATTATGTATGTGAATCTGCTATCATATAAACCTACGAAATACTTTTGCTCCTAAATTTTCTCTATGAAGCCCTTTTACTCCTATTATTATTAATCCTAAATAAGTTTGTCGAAAATTTTTATTAATAATTTCTTTATAAAATTCTTTTTTATTAAATCTAGGGATATAAATTGATCTTCATTTGTACAAGAAGCATATCTTTCTCTATAATGCTGATATATTTAAGATTTGCTTAATAAATTTCCTTTTTTACATATGTCTAAAGCTTTTACTAATTTTAGTTTATTTTGTCTAAACATTTCTATCTGTTCTTCTATATCTATTAGAGATTCTAGTCTTGTTTCAGATTTTGTTTTTCTGCTTAATGTAGTTAGTAAAGGATTACCAACTAATTTACTGCTATTGGCTACAATTTGTTTTCTTTTATCCATTACATATAAATCCACTTAGTTTTCTTAAATTTATTAGGTCCTTTAGTTTTACCTAAATCTAGTTTTTCCGATTTATTTACTATATTATCTAAACTTGTCTAGTATCTATTGACTTTTCTTTTTTAAATATTTTAATTTTACTTTCCAATTTTTCTAAGTTATGACTAGTATATGTTTCTCATGTATTGTTAAATTTTCTTTTAGTATTTTAGTATTTTGATTTATAATATATAATAGATTACTTTTAAGAGTTTTTATATTTTCTAACAAAGTTTCTACACTTTTAGAGTTGGCTAGTTTTCATATGATACTTTCCATCCTTGGGTTCACCAAACTGTAAGTATTATGCCCTAGGTCCAATCGACTTTGGACATAAATACTTTTATATATAATTAATGCAATTAAATGGCAGATCTATTATTTAATTAATAGACAATTAAATAAATAATAGAGTCCGTAGATTCAAATATTTGTAATTTATTAATCACAAGGAGTTGTGATTGTGAGATACAAATTACATCTGATTGAATCTTAAATCATCCGTGGTCGTAAGTAATAACGAGATACGGATATCGTTATTACGGATAGACCATCACGTGTGGCATTTCTTACTTGTGAAGTAAGTGGCTGATCTCACAAGTTAAAGTGTGGTGACACTTAAATGAACACGTGGATGTTTGTTATAGAACAAAACATTGGAGACCCGTCGAGAGATTCCACATGGATAACTATCTGAGTGTCGGTGGTTAATCTCTAACGTTCGGTAGTGAAATTGGTCCTTTGACTTGAGGTCGTCATGGTACCTTATATGAGGACAGTCATACTTTGGCGGTGTTGGATGTTGCTCTGAAAAGGGCCGCTAATACGACATCGTTCGGGTACGTCAAGAATCGTATGAAGGTTGTGATTGATCAATAAA
>NC_036252.1:13492960-13520826 GCF_002742605.1 Olea europaea var. sylvestris
TAAACGAACGAATTTGGTTTTGTCATACCACGTGACATTTCCCGTCACATGTATTGCCCTGACACATTGCTAGATGTCAATCAGGGACGGCGAATGTGAATTGACGATAAATTAAAAGAGTGTTTTAATTTATCAATTTTGATTAGATCAAAATAATATTTCACGTCGTTAGGCATCGTGGTCGGGAACCTAATGGGTCACACACAAAAGAGAATTGGAAGATTGCAAATTGCCAATTGATTAATTTAACAATCGTTGGATAAATTAATTAATTGGATTTGTTATTTATATTTTCGAATTAATTAATTGGATTAATTAATTCACGGACCGGGTTTAATTAATTGGATTAATTAATTATTGGGCCGGACCGGGCCGAGCCTATTTGGGTTTATATAAATACATAACTAGGGTTTTGAGGTCCATTAAGGTTTTCATTATTCTTGCTAGCACAAGAGAAAACCCTAGAGGCTGCAATCAAATTCTCTGTGTGGATCACCGTTGGAGGCTGGACAATTGGACAGCTGTGGTGGCGAATCAAAGTTGTGGAACGAAAAGAAAAGCAAAAGGATTGCAGATCTGGAAAAGGTAAAATCCTATCACAATTCCTAACCAAACACAATGAGATCTATTGGATGGGAATCGAAATATATTTTAAATTCCGCTGTGCATGTATAAGTAGATTCCCAACACAAACTTGGCTGGAATGCGTGTTGATAAGTTGGTTGGATCAATCCTATTCTCAAGAATGCTAAGACCGTGTTCAGGGGTGGACCCCGGAGGGGGGAGTCCTATAGGTCAATTGACCTCCCAATTTTTGAAAAAAAAAAATCTACTTTTTTTATTTTTAGAATGTCCAAGTTTAAAACCTACACTATAAATATATGATACAACCGTCAACTCCAAACTCAACTTTGTACCTTTGTCTCTCTTTCTCTCTCAATCTGTCAACTGCAGGCTGTAATTACTATTTACGATTTATCCGCTGTTTGAAAATTTTATTATGATCCCCTAATCCAAAATGTCTGGATTCGCCGCTGACTGTGTTAAGGAAGATGACTTGGTGATTGGATAAAGGTACAATTCTTCTATGGTCCAATTATTTGAGAACGGCTTTGAAGCTTCTAGAATCAGTTTTCATATAATATTTTTCATCCTTATGCTTTTAAATGGCCTTTTTTTGATATCCTTTCATGAGTTCATCTTGTACTCGTATAAAGTGGCTCACCTTAAATCCTTTAGCCATTGGTCGTAGTCTGTAGATAAGCTACCTTCTTATGAAATACTTTTTGGGTTTATAGGCACATAGTTTACATGTGATCTCTTACATGTAGATTTTTCGAAATTATAGTGTGAAAGAGCTCAAAACTGAAGCTCGACGTGAATATAGCGATCTTGAATGACAAGCAAATTATTGTGTTCATTTCCTTTGCTATTTGTTCGCTCAAATTTAGTAGTTTTTTTTTCGTTTAAATATTTGATTAAATACATGTTTTAAGTAAATAATTTTAAAATTTAAGTGATTGTAAGTTGTGTGTCGTACGAATTGTGTGGATAAAAACTAATAGTAATTATGGATCCTATAAAATCTATGGATAAAAAAATATGTTTGTATGAAAGTGATTATAATTACTTCTCAAACATTATAAAGAGTATAAACTAATACATAAAAGACAAACACTTTATTCTCAATAATTTTGAAGAACAAATTCTATATTTTAAGAATATATCATATCCATTAATTCAAAATTCTTGCTTAGAATGATAATTTACCGTTTTAATCATGAACAAGATCTTAAATGCTTGTCTTCAAAAGGAAATTCGAACCACACATGCTAAGATAGACATTTATTATTAATAGGCTCAAAACAATATGTGAACGGTAGGCCTGCACTGAATTCAATTTCTATAAAATTGGCAATGACCAAATTTGGTAACGCATGAGAACTGAAAAGTCATTTTCAATTTTATGTTATCGTAAGCAAAACAACATAATATATTTCCATTTAAATGATGAAAATTTGTGTAGGTTGGACGAGAAGAAATTTATTATTTCGTAGATAAAGTTATTATTGGAAGGTTTGGGTGACCACTGTTGGAGATTTGGTGCATAATTATATTCCTTTTACCCCAAAAATGCGTGTACGCAAATACAATAAAATCGCGATTTATTGGTGCAAAATATTGAATAGAATTTCAAATTATTGAAATCAATATATGTGCATCAAAATATGCACAAAGTTTGGCTTATTAAAACGTAAAAATTAGAAGGAAATGAAATGAAATGAGATGTGTAAATAAATATCTCTCAAATTACAGCACTTTTGAATATGGCACAATATTAATTTTGTTGAGTGATTCAAAATATTGACAGAATTCTTTACGAACGGAACGGAGTAGACATGAACCAAAATTGATTGGACGGAATTCTTAAGCTAATTTTTCTTTCATTTAATTTAATTACATAACTTATTATACATAATTCAATAATTTTCCTTCGATAAAATTGAATTTAAACTAACAATTGAACAATTCTAAAATTTAACATAACTTTTCAATAAGTAACTTTTTACTTACTTTTCGAAACTGAGAAATTCAAGTTTACTAGAATAAATCACTTATTTTAAACTATGTTGTCATACTTTCTTATCCTCTTTTTTCTTATTCTTTCCTATAAAAACGTGTTTCTCAAATTAACACTTTAGTAAGGGAAAAACATCATTTGGATGTGGAAGGCCCAAGTGGCAACCCCCAATTGGCTGATGGTGCTTCAGACGAGTTGTGCTTCTTCAAATCCTATCATGGCCATCTGTTTTTTATCAATGGCTAAGAACAAATCTGATGCAATTGGTGTGGTATTTGAGGGGACAATTCCAATGGACGGTTTTTCAGTCTTGTCTTTGAGATATTTCTCGATTATTGAGTTTTCTCTCTCTGGCTTTTCGAGAGACTCTTTTTTCTTCATCTATTTTTGGTTCTGGTTCTTGTGATCTTTTATGAGATTTCTGTAAATCTAGAAGAACCCTGTGAAATACTCCTTGCTACAGTAATTTTAGCATGTTGTAAGGCCTGTGTTGTGTCTATTTTGGTTAGGCGGTTGGATTCTTGGATTATTGGTGATTAAGGGTCGATTTTGTAATATCCTTTGGATCGATGATCAGATCCTGTGTCTGAGTGTGGTCTCAGTGTTGTCACTGTCTCTTGGAGGGTCATTTTACACATAGTGGATGGGCTTGTCTCAGAGCCCTCCAAATTAGGCATTTTGGCTGAATTGGGTGAACGATATTGATTGTTTATCTTTTACACGAGCATATAAATGAACAGGAAAATCCCTACAAATTTGGTATCGAGCTATTAGGACTTCTAGGGCTTCGAGTCATTGCTTTCTCCAAGAAAATCATCTTTTTGATCCACTTTAAATGATATCTTTTTTTTACTGAATATTTTTTTGGAAATTGTCACTGATTAATTTCTTTGATAAGTGCAGTGGCTGAAAACCATAGCTGGTGATCTTGGATTCTTAGGCTTGAACGGGTTCCTTGAAAGGCAGTCTGAGTATGTGAATTTTAATGTGTCAACCTTGCAGTGGGTGAGACCATTTCAACTCTGTCTTTACTCATATTAACTGAAAGGCACGCATTAGTTGTTTTTAAAGATTAGGTGATACTAGTTAAGAAATTTTTAAGAACAATTTCATTTCTGTATATGATATCTATATGAAATAGTTTTGAGGCATGTTTTAAGTTGGTAATCTCAATATATTGTATTATGTGATCTTGAGATTAATTACTAGTTGACTTTGTTGTGATAGCTTGCGTACTCCTATTGATACTATACTATCATTCTTGAGTCAGTTTACCTTTTAATTATTGCAAAAGTTTTTTAAAACCTTTTTAGCACTTAAGTGATCAACTATTAAGAATCACTTATGTCCACAAATAATCATCACCCATTTACAGAACCTGTAATGGATTCGAAGGTCGAGTTGTCTCAATTCGATGTAAAGGGAGATTACTCGATATGAAAGCAGAAAATGAGGGCTATATTAGTCCAACAAAGGGTTGCTAAGTCCTTGGATGATCCTGCAACTTTTTCTGCTGAATTAAAAGCTAAACCTGATGAAATTCATGAATTGAATGAGATTGCTTATAGTTCAAAATTTTTTTGCATTTATCTAACAACAGTGTGAGACAAACTGAAGATTCGAAAACACCTAGAGCCTTGTGGACTGCACTTGATGCATTGTTCTTAACTAAGACATTGCCCAACAAAATCTATTTACTGGAGAATTTACTCAGTTTCAAGATGGACACTGGGAAAGACCTAGAAGGAAACTTGAGTGATTTCAATATTTTGGTTAAGAGTCTTGTACATAATAACAAGAAATTTGATGATAAAGACCTTGCAGTTATATTACTTAACTCATTACTTGAATCTTATAGGGATATAAGAAATGCAATAAAATATTTAAGAGATGCTCTAACTCAGACTATAATAACAAATGCTTTAAGAGCTAGAGAACTAGAGGTCAAGAAAGAAACTAAATTTCACACAAGAGAAGAGAGCATGTTTGTGAAAGAGAGAACAGAAAAGAAAGAAAATAATACTCAGAACAGAAAATTTAAATCTAGTTCCAGAAGTAGATCCAAATCCAAGGATAAGAGTAATAAAAAGTGTTATCATTGTGGAAAACTTGGATACTTTAAGATAGACTGCTTTGAATTGAAAAGAAACACAAAGACCAAAGCACTGTTGACTTGAGCAATGCAGCTGTCAGTCATGATTTGGATAGTCTTCTTGTAATGACTATATCCAATGATGATAGTGACAAGGATTGGATGTTAGACTCGGGATGCACATTTCACATGAGTCCTAATGGATCTTGGTTTTATAATTACAAACCAATTGAACATTAGGAAAGTGTACATGGGAGATAATAACTCACAAACTGTACGGGGAATTAGGGACATTGCCAATAAAATGCATGATGGCATTGTGACACAAATTAAGAATGTTAGGCATGTTCCAAACTTAAAAAGAAACCTTAGTTCATTAGGGATTCTTGAAGATAAAAGGTACACATTTAAATCTGATAATAACATACTCAAAGTGATGAAGGGATCACCATTTGTGTTGAAAGGGCCCAAGAAAAATGGGTTGTATTATCTTGCTGGAAAAACCATAACCACTCAAGATAATAATTCTTTGGCTATAACTGAGAATAGGTCTAAACTTTGACATAATAGATTGCGACACATTGGGAATAAGGGCCTAAAATATCTAAGAAATCAAAAGTTACTTGGAAAGATACAATAGTGCTCCTTTAGTTTTGTGAGACTTGTGTATTAGGCAAGTCCCATAAGGTGAGTTTTAATATAGGGTCTCATACCACTAATAGACATTTGGATAATGTTCACCTGACTTGTGGGGACCTGAAAGTCACCCCACCTTTTGGGGGAAACAGATATTCCCTATCTATAATTTATGACTATTCCTAGAAAGTTTGGGTTTACCCTCCAAATCTAAAACTTTCTAGAAATTCTAAACCTGGCTTAAAATGACAGAGAATCAGTTTAATAAGAAACTGAAAACATTAAGAATTGATAATAGATTGGAGTTCTATAATTCTGAATTTGAGAACTTCTGTAAACAAAAAGGTATAGTCAGACATAAGACTATTAGAAACACACCCCAACAAAACGAGGTTGGTGAAAGAATGAACAGAACACTTACGAATAAAGCTAGATGTCTTCTTATCAGCCTAAGACTAGAAAAAAGGGTTATGGGCAGAGGCTATGTGTACTGCTGCAAACCTTATAAATAGGTCTTCTAGCAGCTCTGTTGGCTTTAAAACACCCCAAGAATTGTGGACTGGAAAACCACCCGACCTATCATATATTAGAGTGTTTGGATGTGTAGCGTATGCACACCAGACTGAAGAAAAATTGGATCCTAGGACAACAAAGTGTGTTCTGCTAGGGTATCCCGAAAGAGTAAATGGTAACAGACTATGGGTCTTAGATGGCAAAGGCATAGAAATAATTAATAGTAGGAATGTTGTGTTCAATGAATATGAAATGCCATGTTTAAAGAATAAGACTGAAAAAGAACCAAATGAAAGAAACATCCTTACTAATGAGGTTAAGTTGGCCAAGTTCATTAACTCATCACCTAAGGACAATGATCCTGCGGTATAGGAAACTCCAGAGAGGATTGGGGAACCTAATGAAGGTGAAGGTAGTTTCCCTAACATAGAACTAAACTTGAGATTGAAACCAATTCTAATAATCTTAACACTAAACCTATTAATCAAGACTACCAACTTGTAAGGGATAGGGAAAGGAGGTAAGTGAAGCCTGACCTTAGGTATGAGATTAACAATCTGACTGATTTTGCCTTAACTTATAGTGAAGCGTTAGAGAATTCAGAACCTTCTACCTTTGAGGAAGCTATGTATTATCTTAATGCAACAAACTGGGAAACTGCAATGAGGGAAGAAATGAAATCCCTAATTGAAAAAAAACTTAGAAGTTGGTAAAAAGGCCTAATAATCGTAGAATCGTTCAGTATAAGTGGATTTACAAGTTAAAGGAAGGAAATAACTCAACAGGTCCTATAAAATATAAAGTCGGGCTAGTTGCCCAGAGAAAAGGAGTGGATTATAATGAAATATTCTCACATGTTATAAAATATAAAATCATAAGAATGATTCTTGCACTAGTTGTTCAATTCAATTGGGAAATTAAACAATTAGATGTTAAGATTGCATTCTTACATGGTGAGTTGGGAAAAGGACATTTATACGGGTCAATCTCAAGGCTTTGAGGTGAAGGAAAAACATGATTTTATGTGTAAGTTACAAATATCCTAGTATGGTCTCAAACAAAGTCCAAGGCAATGGTATATAAGGTTTGACACATATGTGCTAAAAATTGGGTTCAAGAGGAGTGAGTATGATCATTGCCTATACTTTAACAATGCTAAGATTGGAAGTAAAGTATAGCTTCTTCTTTATGTAGATGATATGCTTCGAGCAAGTTTCAATATGGCAGAAATAGTAAAACTAAAGAACCTATTGAAATCTGAGTTTGACATGAAAGACTAAAGTAGTGCCAAGAAAATTTTAGGGATGATTATAAAAAGAGATAAGCTTGATAATAAATTGACAATATCCCAAGCATCCTATCTAAATAAAGTTATAACCAAGTTTGGTATGAAAGAAAAGCCAAGTCAGTGAATGTACCTCTAGCTGCCCATATGAATCTCTCCACTGCCCAATCATCAAAAATTGAAAATGAGATGAGAGAGATGAGAAACATTAAATAAACTAATGTCATAGGGTCTGTCATGTTTTCAATGATTACAACAAGACCTGATCTAGCTTATGCCATTAGTTTTCTAAGTAGGTTTCTGTCAAATCCAGGAAGGCCCCATTGGGCAAATCTAAAATGGCTACTAAAATACATTTCTAGAATATTAATTACTGGTTTGACATTTGAAAGGAGGTTTGAAAATCTAACTCTTGTAGGCTATGTAGACTCTGATTTTGCTGGCGACAAAGATAAAAGAAAATCTACTACTACATTTTTCTTTACATTGGGGGGAAATTATATTACCTGGAAATCTCAGTTACAACCAATTGGTACACTATCTAGTACTGAGGCGGAATATATAGCCATTATTGAATCTGTAAAAGAGTGCCTGTGGCTGAAAGGAATCTTAATTAAGCTAAATTTTTTACAAGAGACCCCAACAATCATTACTGATAGACAAAGTTCTTTATTATTAAGTAAGAACCCCGTTTTTCATGAGAGGTCCAAACATATTGAGAAGAAGTATCACCTCATAAGAGAAAAGATATCCTCTGGTGATGTGAATCTTAAGAAAATTCACACTGGTGAAAACCCATCTGATATGGGCACAAAGATTTTACATGTTAATAAGTTTAGATCATGTTTAACTATACTTCATATTGATACAGGTTGATTTCTCTTGCATGTACCTTAGGCAATGATGTAGGGCTAAGTCCGCTTTATGTGCATTCTAGCATACTAGAGATAGTAGATGATTTGAGAACCAAGGTGAAGACTGTAAAAACGTGTTTCTCAAATCAATACTTAGTAAGGGTAAAAACGTCATTTGGATGTGGAAGGCCCAAGTGGCGACCCCAAATTGGCTGTTGGTGCTTCACACGAGTTGTGTTTCTTCAAATCCTATCATGGCCGTCTGTTTTTTATTAACGGTTGAGAACAAATCTAATGCAATTGGTGTGGTATTTGAGGGGGTCAATTTCAACGGACTGTTTTTCAACCTGGTCTTTGAAATATTTCTGGGTTCTTGAGTTTTCTCTCTCTGGCTCTTCGAGAAACTCTTTTTTCTTCATCTATTTTTGGTTTTGGTTCTAGTGATCTTTTTTGAGATTTCTGTAAATCTAGAAGAATCATGTGAAATACTCCTTGCTACAGTAATTTTGGCCGGTTGTAAGGCTTGTGTTGTATTTATTTTGGTTAGGCAGTTGGGTTCTTGGGTTATTGGTGATTAAGGGTCGATTTTGTGAGATCCTTTGGATCGATGATCAGATCGTGTGTTTGAGTGTGGTTTCAGTATTGTCACTGTCTCTTGAAGGGTTATTTTGCACATAGTGGACGGGCTTCCCTTTGAGCCTTCCATATCAGACATTTTGGTCAGACAGGGTGAATAATTTGTTTGTGTTCTTTATTGTTTATCCTTGATTGATTGTTTATTTTTCACACAAGCAAAGAAACGAATGGGAAAATCTCTACATTCCCTTTTCTTCTTTCTTCTTTCGTCTCTCTGGTTCGTTTTCTTTTCTGTGTGTTGTATATGTTTTTGTGTGGAAAATGGATTTGAAGGCAATTAAATTTGGTTGATATATATCCCAATCACCGCCCGTCCATTTCAAGTTCTAATTGGTTTTCATTTTTCTTCATAAATAGCATCATGACATCTTTGACTCAATTGTAGGTTTGAGTTTTTCTAAATTAATTTAAGGTACTACAATTTTTGCACTCAATTTATATGTAATCTCTTATATGAGTTTTTTCAAGATATAGTGCAAAAGAGATCAAAACTGAAGCTTAATTTGAATATAGCCAAAATAATAATAATAATAATAATAATAATAATAATAATAATAATAATAATAATAATAATAATAATAATAATAATAATAAATTGTGATTAGGCTTGTATTATCTATCAAAGTTGTAAAATACTCGACCAGACGTACTTGTCGCATGACAACGAAAACACTAGTTTTAGTTTCAAAATTGGAGAGAAAAAATTCCTTGACATGACATATCCAACCTTAGATAACAATCTCAGAGTATAACAACAGTTGTTTACTAATTAGTGCAAATAAGGTTTATCCTAAACTACCATTATCTGCGTAACATCTTGATGCCCCGTGCCATCCCTTCGCCTCAAAATCACCACTCCCATGAATCCTTTGAACAAGAAGAGAAAGAAGCAAAAACTAAACCTATGATACTAGACTTTTAGAGTACAATGTTAATGAAAATCGTATTTTTCTTCTTATCTATCAAAGATTGCAAAAAATTTAATATTTTTGTGATTAGTTATGTATTATCTATCAAAGATTGCAAAATGCTTGACCTGACTCAAAATTTTAGTTTTAATTTCAAAATAGCTTAGAAATTTTTTTTTGACATGACATATCCAACCTTAGATAACAATCTCATAGTATAACAACTTACAAACAATAGAGTTGTTTGCTAATTAGTACAAACAGGGTTTATTCTCAATTATCACTATCTGTGTAATAGCCAGACGCCCCGTGCCACCCCTCCGTCTCAAAATTGCCACAACCATGAATCTACAGAATAAGAAGAGAGAGAAGCAAAAGTTGAACCCGTGATCCTAGACTTTAGAGTACAATGTTAATAAAAATCGTCTTTTTTTAATTATCTGTCAAAGATTGCAAAATATTATATTGTTGTGATTATATTTATGTATTATCTATTAAAGATATCAAAATAGCTGACCAAAATATTAGTTTTAATTTCAAATTTGTCTAGAAAAAATTTCTTGACTTAATATATCCAACTTTGGATAACGAGTTCATAGTATAACAATTTACAAACAATAGAGTTGTTTTATTAATTAGTGCAAACAAGGTTTATCCTCAATTATCACTCTCTACGTCAAAGCTCGACAGCCCCATGCTACCCCTCCGCCACAAAATTGTCACCATCACGAATCTTCAGGATAACTCCAACCCTAACACCAAAACACCCTTTTTCCCCATTTTTTGGTGCAATGTCACTCCAATCCAATATCAAATTGTGCTCCATTTTACCAAATTTTCATTTAGTACCAAATAATATCAAAAGTATTTGTGTCATTTTACATTATACATAAATTTGTATTCTTAATTAAGTAATTAATTATTACTACTACTACTACTATTAGTATTATTATTATTATTTGTAATAAACTCTTATCCTAAAATCAATAATAATTGACGAAAGATTTAAATAAAAGTACTAAAAATGTTTTAAAATGCAACAAACATGATTATTTAAAATTAAAATGAAATTACAACAGTAGAAGTCTCGTCAACATTATCTTCGTTTATATATAAAGAAAACAAAGATAAACTAGGGGATTTTGATTGTATTGATGTACGGTCTTCTGACATCGACAAATCTAGCTGTAATGATGCAATGTTAACACCACTTTATTTGCAATACATTGCTTTGTTATTGTCATAACCATAGTTTTTGACATCTTTAGGCACAGGCCAGACGTGATCAAATTTGAACCCTTGAAGTTGGGTCTTCACTTTATAGCATTTTGGCCTGAAATATCTACGAAACAAAGACAGTATATTGTTAAGTTAAACGTAACATTTGAAAGCATACTTTAATTGCTCGTCATAGACAAATCATGGATAAATATGCTCACATTGCACTTCGAATTGCATTAATTGAACATTTGTGGTATGAATATATGAATTTCGATAATTAAATTACGACACTAGTATCGGGGTTCAAAATGTACTACATTATTTTTTAATAACATGAGTTATTATTTTCTTGGTTGTGGTATTTTTATTAATTGTACTACATTTTTAAAATCCTATTAACGAATTTAATATTTTCGTAACGTAATTATTTATTAAGTAATTTATGTAGTAGTAAATTAAATAAATAAATAAATTTTTAGCTATATAAATTGTTAAGAATAAAAAAATGAATAAAATTATTAAACATTTTTCATTTTTTGTGCAACTTTTGGTATAATGGATTGGAAATTATTTTTAATTTGACACAAGATTTTTGTCTTCTATCTTCTTTAAAGCAGATTGTAGGTTATCACTTGACAGCCTTAGCCTCAAATTAAGTCTTTGTTTGATTTTCATATTATCATGTTATAATGACAATTCGATTTTGTAATAATAATTTTTTGGAGAATGTGTAGTTAAAGAAAAATAAAAAAGTTTGAATTTATATGTAATATTATTTTACTAAAAAACGTGTGATTGATAAAAATGAATAATAATTTAATGAGGGTCAAACAGATGCTAAGTTTGTCATTTGATAATCTTAAAGAAGTGCTTGGTCACTTTTTTTTAGGGGAAAAATTCACATTTCAGGTGTATTGTTTACACCAATCCAAAAGTCAGGTCAATAGTTTAAAAGTTCAAAATTCAGGCATGTGTATAATTAATTAAATATAATAAAATCACTGGTATACAATTAATGGTTACAGATTCATAAATATCGGTCACAAATTTATTTATTGGTCACATATCATAAAATTAATTGGTCACATATTATTTTGATGTCATAAATCAAAATTTTTTTAGGTCACAGATAATTCAAATTACAGGTCATATTTTATCTATAGGTCACAATTTAATTTTTAGTCACAAACACATAATTTTTGGTCACAAATCAGCGTAATAGTTGGTTACAGTCTTACAGACGACTAAATAGTTGGTCAAAAATTCCAAATACTCCACTACACCGATCTCGATCTAGCACTAATCTTGGCCACAAATCACCGCCATCCAATCGACGCTAGTACCACACCACCGTAACACCACACCCAATCTAGATCTCATTCCACCACAATACTTGGTCAAAAATACTACCCACTCCCGCCACAACACCATCACAACCATCGCCACCACCACATGAAAAACACCACCGCACCAACGTTTGGTAACAACTCAAATAGTTAGTGAGATAACACTACCGGCCTAGATTGTTAACAGTTGGACCAAGACTCTTAACAGTCTAAACCGACTATTAAGCTCTCCCCCAGTTGTAGATTCGTCGAAAATGGTGAAAAAATCGCCATTTTTGGCATCTGAGCTATCAAATTAGGCCTTAAACCACAAAAATTCTTCCACATTTTAACCTAGTTATGCATCTATACTTATAAATGTAAATAAATTTCCATTCATTCACAAGTTCAATCCATTCCATATTCATTACAAAAGCTAACCTTTAATGCTATCGCTGGTGTGGTTGAACGGTGGTGTCGGCCAATTGGTGTCGTCGATAAGACTGTTAGAAGTCGACTGTTTGAGATTGTTTGCAAGGGAGGAGAATGAACGTGAATTTCCTTCTTGGGTTTTAGCGGTATTTTTGAGTTTTTGTTTCCAAAATTTTATTTTTATTTATTTATTTAATTATTAATGCTATTAGTTGGTCAAAGGCCAAAGTGAAAAAAATGGGCAGTTCAAATGGCCCTTGCCCTTATTTCCTCCTTACATATAGGGATTATAAAGGTTGAACCCCAATCCTAAGGGCCCCTACCGTTCCGTCCTTATTGTTTTGTGACGGAGGTAAATCGCGGGTTGTGTTCCAGTAGACCAGGGAACAACAGCGGCATGTACACTGCACCTACAAGGAGTCCAATTCCATATCTCAGGAATCGATCCCTCACATTGCGACTGCCAGTAAGACGTGAGATAACCTCACTCCTATCCTTTACACCACTGGGCTATACCCGGGGGCAAGAATTTTGAATTTATATGTAATATTATTTTACTAAAAAAAGTGTGATTGATAAAAATGAATAATAATTTAATGAGAGCCAAACAGATGCTAAGTTTGTCATTTGATAGTCTGAAAGAAGTGCTTGGTCACTTTTTTTTAGGGGAAGAATTCACATTTCAGGTGTATTGTTTACACCAATTCAAAAGCTAGGTCAATAGTTTAAAAGTTTAAAATTTAGGTATGTGTATAATTAATTAAATATAATAAAATCACCGTTATACAATTAATGGTCACAGATTCATAAATATCGATCACAAATTTATTTATTGGTCACATATCATCAAATTAATGGGTCACATATTATTTCGATGTCATAAATTAAAATTTTTTTAGGTCACAAATAATTCAAATTGCAGGTCATATTTTATCTATAGGTCACAATTTATTTTTTAGTCACAAACACCTAATTTTTGTTCACAAATCAGCGAAATAGTTGGTTATAGTCTTACAGACAACTAAATAGTTGGTCACAGATTCCAAATACTCTACTACACCGGTCTCGATCTAGCACTAATCTTGGCCACAAATCACTGCCACCCAATCGACGCTAGTACCACACCACCGTAACACCACACCCAATCTAGATCCCATTCCACCACAATACTTGGTCAAAAACACTACCCACTCTCGCCACAACACCATCACAACCATTGCCACCACCACATGAAAACCACCACCGCACCAACGATTGGTAACAACTCAAATAGTTGGTGACATAACAATACCGGCCTAGATTGTTAACAGTCGGACCAAGACTGTTAACGGTCTAAACCGATTGTTAAGCTCTCCCCCAGTCGTAGATTCGTCGAAAATGGTGAAAAATTGGCATTTTTGGCATCTGAGCTATCAAATTAGGCCTTAAACCACAAAAATTCTTCCACATTCTAACCTAATCATACATCTATACTTATAAATGTAAATAAATTTTCATTCATTCACAAGTTTAATCCATTCCATATTCATTACAAAAGCTAACCTTTAATGCTGTCGTTGGTGTGGTTGAACGATGGCGCGCCAGTTGGTGTCGTCGATAAGACTGTTAGAAGTCGACTGTTTGAGACTGTATGCAAGGGAGGAGAATGAACGGGAATTTCCTTCTTGGATTTTAGGGGTATTTTTCAATTTTTGTTTCCAAAATTTTATTTTTATTTACTTATTTATTTTTTAATGCTATTAGTTGGTCAAAAGCCAAAGTGAAAAAAATGGGCATTTCAAATGGCCCTTGCCCTTATTTCCTCCTTACATATAGGGATTATAAAGGTTGAACCCCAACGTTGAGAGTCCCTACCGTCCCGTCCTTATAGCTTTGTGAGGGAGGAAAATAGCGGGTTGTGCTCCAGCAGCCAGGGAACAAGAGCGGCCTGTACACTGCATCTACAAGGAGTCCAATTTCATATCTCAGGAATCGAACCCCCATACTGTGACTGCCAGCAAGGCGTGAGATAACTTCACTCCTATCCATTACACCACTGGGCTATGCCCCGAGGGCGGGATTATCCTCACTTCACAGCCCAACAACCCTACGCCACCCTCCGCCTTAAAATTGCCACCAGCATGAATTCTCAGAAGAAGAAACAGAGGCAAAAGCTGAATCCAGAAGCTGAGTTTGGCTTTATGCTTGATCATTGCTCGAAAACCAAAGACCTCTCTGCTGCCATATCCCTCTACGAGTCCTCCCCTAGTCCTAAACTTTCCTGAATAACCTCTACTCCCTCTTGTATATTTTCTCAAACTCTTTATCCAATTTGGAAACTCGAGAGTTCGCTATCGAATTCGGGTTCAAGCTCTTTGACCTCCATAGAAGTAATAATTCCAGTATTTTCAAGCCAAATGAGGCCACACTCACATCCATTGCTTGGCTTGCCTCAGCCAAGGGCGATGGGGACTATGCATTTGAGCTTTCGAAGAGTGTAAAGAAATATGCGCTCGTGCCGAAGCTCAGGACTTATGGGCCGGCACTTTTCTGCTTTTCTGATAATGGGATGGCGGATAAGGCATATGAAGTGGAAGAACATATAAAATCTGTGGGTCTGCAGCTGGTGGAGCCTGAGCTTGCAGCGTTGTTAAAGGTGAGAGCTTTTGGTGTTAGCCTGCTTGTATCATTTGCATTTTTCATATGCATATTTTTATATTATTGTTTTTGTGAATGTAGGATTTTGGGTAGAAGGATTAGTGTTTTAAGTAACTTAGGTACTGCATTGGTGTTGTGTAGTTATTACTTCAAATATTTTACCTTTGGTTTGCTAGAATTAAAAATGCTCTGCTTTTGGCTTGTCCTGAAAAGGCTTGAGATTTGTAAATTTGTTCTGGTGTTATAGTTTCTATAGAAAGTATTAAATGCAATTATGCTTAGTTAAATGGAATGAATTATTCAACATGTTTTAGTCCATCAATTGTTTAAGTTACATTATGGATTGAATTTGACTTGTTTTCATCATTACTTTTGGGTTCATATATCTTTCATTTTATTATGATGTCTCGTCACTGGTGATTTTTAGCCAGGTTTTTGATAGTTTGAGTGCAACCATTGATTCCTTATACAAACACAGGCAAACCATTTTTTACTGTAGCAGTCAGGCCCGGCGTGAACTTAAGAGTGTGACTTAGGTTAGCCATTTGGATATCAAACTGCCTAATCAAAGACAAAGCAACATTTTTCATTTCCACCAATGCCATTTCTTTACCTAAACAAACCCTAAACCCAGCCTAAAATACTGGGTACATGAAAGGATTTACTAGCTTGAAAATCCCATCTTGTAACCATCTTTCAGGCTTGAATTCAAGACAATCCGGGCCCCAAATTGTTTCCATTCTGCCCATTGCATAGGGACTGTATGTAACCCTAGTGCCTTTTGCTACAAATGTACCATCTGGGAGAATATCATCTTCTTGACAGAACTTTGAATCAAATTGAACTGGCGGAAATAGTCTCATGCTCTCATGTACTGCTACTTGAAGATAATGCACTCAAAACTCGCAACATCTTGAGTTTTCGACCCCATTATTCGGTCTGATTCTTCTCGAATAGCCAGCATGACATGTGGATGATTTGACAATAGCCAAAAGAAAGTCGTTAAGGTTGAGGCAATGGTGCCTCGACCTGCCAGGACAAAACTTATGACAATGTCCTGGAGGAATTTGTCGTCGTCTATATTGGCCATAAATCTCGACACTAGGTCTTAACAAGAGGAGACATCCATGTTTCTTTTGTGCTTGATCAACTCCTCAGCTAGGACATTAACCAATTTAGTGGTCTCTCTCAGTTTCTTCTCACTACCTAAATTGAAAAATCTTTTGATTTTCCAGATCAATGGCGATACTGTCTGTTGGGAAAACACCTCCCGAAGATTGCCCAAAGATCAATCAAAGTTGACAATGTGAAAATATCCAAACCACTTCAAGAACAAGGAAATGAGGAAGAAATGATTTCAATGTATATTGGAAGAACAATGTATTGGATTACCCCAAAGAAAGACAAAAATGGCTTTGAATTTATACCCAAGTAGAACAAACTCTTACTTGTAAAATTCTATCCAAGCCCTCTCTATTTTTCTCTCTCAAAATCGTGCCTAGGTCTTGTGTTGTGTAGAAAAAGGTGAAAAACCGGATATATATATAGTGTACCGGGACGCCTAGGCGCCATGTTTCTATTTGGAAACAGCCCTCAGGGCACCTAGGCACCCATGAGTGGCGCCTAGGCGCCATTCACTTTCTTCCCTTCTCTTCTCAGCTTCTCTTCTTCTCACAATTCTCCACCTCGTACATCATTTGATAGACTTCAAATTTTGGACGAACACAAGAAGAAGAAGCAAGCACCAACTTAGCTGCACCATTCAAACCATGGTTGCCTACGTACCCAAAACTAGGGATCAAGCCTCCGTAGTTCACTTTCATATACATATACACTCCACCTCATTTCAACCCCACCCCGAAGGACTAATGTGAAGCAAGTCCAAGCAATGTTGAAACTTGCTACCCATCACCACTTTGGTTAACATGTCAGCTGGGTTCTCATTTGTGTGTACATTCGAGAGTGAAATATCACCTTCCTCTATGACATCACGCACAAAATGATACCTAACGTCGATATACTTGGTTCGAGCATGATGAACCTGATTCTTAGCCAAGTGAATCGCACTCTGGCTATCACACCATAAGTCCACACAATCCTGCTCAATCCCCAAATCATCTAGAAGACCCCATAACCACAATGCTTCCTTCACTCCCTCTACCATGGCCATATACTCGGCCTCTGTAGTAGAAAGAGCAACTGTAGCCTGTAACATCGATCGCCAACTAACTGGGGCGCCATGTATGCAGAACACATATCTAGTAGTAGATCTTCGTCTATCTAGATCACCTGCATAATCTGAGTCCACAAACCCACTTATATGACATGCATCTCCACCAAAACAAAACCTGTATCCGCGGTACCTTTTAAGTACCTCAGGATCCATTTCACAGCTTCACAGTGTGCCTTTCCCGGATTCGCCATGAATCTACTAACCACACTCACCGCCTGTGAAATATCTGGGCATGTACACACCATGGCATACATCAAACTGCCAACTGCACTAGCATAAGGCACACGATCCATGCGTACCTTTTCTTTCGCTGTAGTAGGAGACTGTTTACCAGAGAGCCTGAAATGTGGAGCCAATGGAGTTACCACCGACTTTGCACCTTGCACCCCGAACCTAGCAATAACCCGCTCAATGTAGCCTTTCTGACTCAAGAACATTCGCCGATTCGTCCTCTCTCTTCTAATCTCCATACCCAGTATTTTCCTAGCAGCCCCCATATCCTTCATCTCAAACTCTTTACCAAGTTGAGATTTCAACTTATCTATCTCCACCTTGCTTTTCGAAGCGATAAGCATGTCATCCACATACAGAAGAAGATAGATATAGTTACCTCCCCGAAGTTTTCGAATATAAACACAACAGTCATACTCACTTCTGGAGAAACCATGCTTTAGAATGAAGGAGTCAAATCGCTTGTACCACTGCCGAGGAGATTGCTTCAATCCATATAGTGATTTTCTCAAGCGACATACCTGACGTTCCTTATCCTCAACCTTGTAGCCCTCAGGTTGATGCATATAGATCTCCTCATCCAAGTCCCCGTGCAAGAAGGCGGTTTTGACATCTAGTTGTTCCAGCTCAAGATCATGATGAGCAACAATATTCAATAGCACCCGAATGGAAGTGTGCTTGACCACAGGAGAAAAGATCTCATTGTAGTCAACTCTCTCTCTTTGTGCAAACCCCTTTGCCACTAACCTCGCTTTGAATCTTGTACCACCGAGCTTGGTAGGATCCTCCTTCTTTTTATACAACCACTTGTAACCAATAGCTTTCTTACCTATGGGCAATGGGACAACCTCCCATGTTTGGTTCTTGTGAAGTGATTCCATCTCTTCTTCCATTGCTACCAACCAACTTTCGCTATTGTTGTTTAAAATAGCTTCCTTGAAAGTGGTAGGCTCATCATCCTCCACCGAGAGTGCATACTCGACCAAATTTGTCTGCCCATAGTGCCTCAAAGGCTCGTCTGACCCTAACTTTAGAACTTGCTTGTAAGTACGGCGTGGCCTAGAGGAAGCCAAGTTATCTGCAAGCTGCTGTTGTTGTTGTGCCTGTACATTCTCTTGCTGAACTGCCTCTTGTTCAAGTGCATCATCACTCTCATCTTGAGTGTCTGTATGATGCTCCTCTTGAACATGCCTAGAATCAGGTTGGTCTCTAAGTTCTATGTCGACAACTTGAGACATTGTAGTCTCAACATCATCGCCACCGGGCACTGTAACTTTCAACGAAGCTACCATGGAGTTCTCATCTAAAGTAACATCTCTGCTAATTATGAACTTAGAATCCTCTACACACCAAAGGCGATAGCCTTTAACACCTGCCGCATACCCCAAGAATATAGCCTTCTTGACCCTCGCATCGAGCTTTCCCTCGTTGACATGATAGTAGGCTGTGCATCCGAATGTTCTGAGTTTCTCATAACCTGCATGTTCTTCTGTCAATACCCTATAAGGTACATCTCCATCTAACCTTGAATGTGGAGACCGGTTCACTATGTAGCAAGCATTTGCAACCGACTTTGCCCACCATTCTCTGCCCAAATCAGCATAGGATCTCATACACATCGATTTCTCTCGAAATGTACGATTCAGTCTTTTCGCGACCCCATTCTGTTGCGGTGTATTTCTTACTGTCCAATGTCTCACAATGCCTTCCTTACCACAGAACTCCTTGAAAGCACCATCTGTATACTCAGTACTGTTATCAGATCTCAGTGTCTTCAATTTCTTTCCTGTCCTGTTTTCAACCATTGCTTTCCACTTCTTGAAGGTGTCGAATACCTCATTCTTATGCTTCAAAAAATAAATCCAAGCATATCTAGAATAATCATCAACAAATGTAACAAAATACCTGGAACCGCCTTTGGAAGTGACAGAAGCCGGACCCCATACATCCGTGTGCACATAATCAAGAATGCCTCTACTTCTTGTTTGCTTGGCTGGAACTGAACTCGGTGTGCTTTACCGTACATGCAATGCTCGCAAAAATCCATGCAAGGCTTCTTCAAGTTCTTAGCAAGCCTTTCTTGACTAGCAAATCTAGCCCCTTTTCAGACATATGCCCAAGCCTCCTATGCCATAGTCGAGTGCACTCACATGGGTCTCCACCACTTCCACTTGTTCCAACTGCTACATCTTCAGTAACTGTAGTACCCTGAAGAGCATAGAGATTGCCTTCACGAATACCCTTCATCACAATCAAAGAACCACGAACAACCTTCTTTACTCCATTCCATGTTACAATCTTGCAACTACCGGAGTCTAAGGCACCAACAGAGATGAGGTTCTTTCGCAAATCAGGAACATGCCTAACATCCATCAATGTTCTAACCACTCCATCATGCATCTTGATTCTAATTGAACCAAGCCCCACCGTTTTAAATGAATGGTTATTACCCATCAACACGGTTCCACCATCAGTGCTTCTATAGGTAGTAAATCACTTCCTATTTGGACACATATGGTAAGAGCATCCAGAGTCAAGAATCTACTTACCGGAGGTCTCTTCATCACAAGAGATGGTGTAGTACTCATCGCTTTCCCCTCCTTCCGAGGCATAACTTACCTCTTGCTTGACTTGCACCTTCCACTGTTGTTGTTCTTATTGTTCTTCTTCCAACCCTTTTTGTTTGGACAATTCGCCTTGAAATGCCCAAGCTCGCCACATTTGAAACAAGACCTTTCCGCAAGAGATCTAGAACTCGATCTAGATTTTTCTCCCTTGCCCTTTGGTCGCACATTGCTTCTACCCCTTACAAACAATCCTTAAGCTTGCTCCTTGTTACCAATGGTAGACATGCCACTAGTTGCAATCTTTCGAAGATTATCTGCTAGAAGTGACGTTCTAGTGTCCTCCATCACAAGTTTATCACCCACAAGCATCAATGTTTGTACTAGATTCTCATAAGACTTTGGCAATGAAAGAAGTAGTAGAAGTGCTTGATCCTCATCATCTACATCCACATCAATGTCCTTCAAGTCCGATATGATCCTATCAAACTTGTTGACGTACTCCCGGATTGGTGTACCTTCATCCATCTTGCAAGTATACAATTTGGACTTCAAATAGATCCGATTTGTTAGAGTCTTCATCATGAAGTTCGCCTCCAACTTTGTCCACACCTCCGCCGCCGTTACCTCACTATCAACCAAGAAAGCAACATCTCTTTCAAGGCAAAGAATGATAGACGCTCGTGCCTCAAGATCTAGCTCTTCCCAATCCTCGTCCGACATATCAACGTGATTCTTCTCCTTTCCCGCCAATGCCTTGTGCAACTTTTGAGAAATCAACAAATTTTTCATTTACATTCTCCAATATGAAAAATCATTCTTCCCATTGAATTTCTCTATCTCATACTTCCCAATCTTCACCATTCCTCTAGTAGACATAATTTATCCACTTGTTTACCGAAAATAAATCACCAAAGTTCACTTGAGAATTTTCACAAACACTTTGTGCACAACAAAGTTCAAGCAACTCACCACAAAATCGAAGCTTAACCACCTTGATTTAGGATGTAGCCCTGATACCAAATTGTTGGGAAAACACCTCCCGAAGATTGCCCAAAGATCAATCAAAGTTGACAATGTGAAAATATCCAAACCACTTCAAGAACAAGGAAATGAGGAAGAAATTATTTCAATGTATATTGGAAGAACAATGTATTGGATTACTTGAACAAGCCCCAAGTTAATCCCAAAGAAAGAAAAAAATGGCTTTGAATTTATATCCAAGTAGAACAAACTCTTACTTGTAAAATTCTATCCAAGCCCTCTCTATTTTTCTCTCTCAAAATCGTGCCTAGGTCTTGTGTTGTGTAGAAAAGGGTGAAAAACCGGATATATATAGTGTACCGGGGCGCCTAGACGCCATGTTTCTGTTTGGAAACAGCCCTCGGGGCGCCTAGGCGCCATTCACTTTCTTCCCTTCTCTTCTCAGCTTCTCTTCTTCTCACACTGTCAATGCACGCTCAGCTGATAATTTTGATGCAAGATCAAAGGCCACTGCAAATTCTGAAACGGGCAGTGACAATTTTAGGCAGCCGGGGTCTAGTCTGAATGAAAATTTGCAAATGCTATCGAATGAAAATCTTCGAAACCGTCTTGTAAATGAAGAACACCATTTTCTTTACCAGCAAAAGAGGAAAATACAGAAATTAGCCTGGAACGAATTTCAGACACTACAATCTCAAATGCATATGATTTTACAGAAAGATTACTTAGTTCTAGACTTGCCATTTTCCTCTGGAACTTCCATAAATGGCCATCCACGTTGAAAATCCCTCTCCCCAGAAGATCACCCAAAATGGATGAAAAATGTTTGCCTTTTGGGTAATTATCAAACCTTTTTTTGAGCATGTACTCAACATTTTCTGGATTGGCAGTGATAATATTATCAAGAATGTGAACACGAATTGTTCCGGTTTTCGATTTTTTCAGAAGATGAGAGTATCAATCACACAAATTACTGAATTCCAAGGACCAACTTAAACTGACAAAACATTGACAGATTTCACAACTACACCATGGCTTCAATCTCTGAACAAAAACCAAGAGAGAGACAATACAGAAAGAGGCTATAGTAATGAAGGACAAGAACAAACGTAACCACGTGAAAGCTTCAAAAATCATTGTTACAGAATAATTTTAGAGAGAGAAGAAGAGGAAGGATCTGAGAAAGACGAGAAAGAATGAGATTGATGGACATCAAAGGCTATGGTTTTATATTGTTGGAATGTAGCCTATTGTCATTTTCACTTTTCAGTGTAAAATTATACATTTTTTTTCCGTGTATTCACGTAAAGAACACTACTTTGGATTTGCTTTCAGAATTTGACTCCAGTTTTTGGCACGAGGCTAACGGGAAAATCGGCAAAAATAACGCGTGCGTTAAATAAATTAAAATGACGTGTAGCTTATGTACGTAACTGCACAGGAGTTAACGTGCATTAATTATGACCAAGTAGACTGCAATAATTAAAGGTTAAATATAAATAAGATATATTTTAATTGCATGAACTGTCTTGTAAATTGTTATATTTATGTTTATACTTTTATTTATCGCATTTTTCATCAATCATTGATTATTTAATATATCTTCTTTCATACAACGATTTTTGTCCAAAATTATGTCAAGAGAGTAAAAAAATTTATTTGGGGAGCCACTATATACATCTACTTTCTAAGAAGAAAAATATATTTTATTTTTAACTTTATGTAATTTACTTAAATACAAATATATAAAATTATATATAAATATATCGCTCTAAATCCATCCATTCATATTTATTTTCATTAAATTCTTTTAAATATTTCATATTCTTTTCAAATTTATGTTTAACTAAAAATTATAATTTTAATAAAATATCCTCTTCAAATAAAGCTAAAACGATAATGGAAGAAACACCATTAAAGCAAGTAAATTCAACATAGCAATAGAGGCAAATTTATGGAGCATTTTATTTTCTCTTTGTGGGTTCTATTCACACGTTATAAAGGGAGGTCCACAGGGAGGAGAATTACATCACAAATCTTTGATTCAAGTGTGTATAAACTGTGACCATATCTGCATTTACCCGAGTGGTGAATCAGAGGGGAAGGCAGCCACCCCTCAAGATTAGTTAGATGAAACTCGGACATCTGAGTCAAAAAGAAAAAAAGAGCAATATATGAAGAAGAATTTGAAAAAGTAAGGATTGCCTTTTATTATGGATTTGATGAATTTATCGTGGAAATGATTCTTGATTTGTATGTGAGTTATTTGATAATTTGCCTTTTAAATTCAAGTATGGTATCAGTTTCATTTGGAATTATTTAGGCCCTATTTGAGCTCCATTATTTTGTAAAAATACATTCTTAAACAATAATTTGACATTATATCAACCACACATTCTTTAATAAAATAATATTACACATAAATCTAAAAAAAAATTTTATTTTTTAACCACACATTCTCCATCAATCTACTACTCGAAAATACATTCTTAAAAAATAATGTGGCTCAAACACATACTTAATTAGTCTGTTGGGATTTATTTATTTATTTATTTATTTTAATTTATTTATGGGATAAATGACTAAATCTACTTGAATGGAAAGATTAGTTTAGCATCCTGGAGGGAATTGCATTTCATAAGATTACGCTGTCAACTATGAATCAACTACGTCCGACTGTTCAGTCCCCAATTTTTATTATTTGGATATCCAGAACATCTTCAAGAAATTTTTTAAATATGAGATACTCTCTATTATCTCATATATAAAAAATTCAATCCTTAAAGCATCTTCAAGAGATTATTTAAGCCCTTGTTTGTACCATATTATTTTCATAAGAATGTATTTTTGAATAGTGTATTGATGGAAAATATGTAGTTAAAAATAAAGAAAAATTTTGGATTTACGTGTAATACTATTTTATTGAAGAATGTGTAATTAAAAATGATGTTAAATATTGAAAATGTATTTTTTTGAAAGAATGTGGGTCAAATAGGGCCTAGATATAATACTCTCTAATTTAAAAAGTCAACCCTTAAAATTTTGTTCCATAAAACTTTTTAAATTAATATTTTAAAATAAAATGTATTTGGAAAAACCAACCTTACTCTCTATAATGCACTCATTTGAAAGAAGTTGGAGAAAACAAAAGATAGAAAAAAATAAAAAATACTTTTTGAGAGTAGTACAACTAAAAGAAAAATATAAAGCCTCTTGAAACATTTAAACTTTTTGGCTATCTAAAGTTATAGATGCTTTCTAAATTGCTAAATATATCTTGGAGATATTATTAAAATCATGTTCCAAAAAACTATTTGAATTAACATTTTAATTTAAAGATTAGGTTTGGTGCTCCAAACTCACTCGTTATAATTAAATGCATTCAAAGTGTTTCAATTTTTAATGTAGAAAAATAATAAAATAATCTAAAGAAAAGGTAGTTAAAATAAAAGATAAAAATTTAACAATCGTTTGGTGAGAATTGTGAGAAAGTTGCTTTGTAACTTATTCTGCATTTAGATTACCATAGTTACGTTATAAATTGTAAGCCTCTCCATATCTATTTTTTCATAACTGCTGCCTAACATCTACAATTTCTAAGGTATAATCTGACAAACTCTGCATTGAGGGTGGTGGTGATTGTTCATGCTTTATGGAGTTCTATCTTTTAATTTTTGGTCTATAGAATTACATTTTAAATTGTGAGAAAGTTGATGTTATATATAACGGGGATGAATATAGTCTTTTTTTTTCTTTTTCTTTTTTTAAAGAAAAATTAAAATTGTAATATGGATAAATTTAGAGTAGGATAAATATATATAAAAATAGTATGTATGTATTGTATTTGCATGAATAAATTTAATAAGGACAGTATTGAAATGTGATTTTTTTTTTAATTTTAATAGAAACATAAATAGAAATAGAAATTGAGTGGAATAGATATTTAACATGGTGAATTTAAATAGCAGTTCCCATTATTTATCCCTCAATTTTTTCTTTATCACATTCTTATTATTTTTTTTTTTTTACATTTTATCAATCAAAAAGTATTGTCCTTAATCATAATTGTCGTCCAAAAATATTGTTAACATGCGTTAAAATAATGGTCAAATATTTAATCGTATTATTATTATTATTATTATTATTATTATTATTATTATTATTATTATTATTATTATTATTATTATTATTATTTAAAAATACTATTGATAAGTAAATCTTTTTTACTCTATTTTAATGAAATTTTTGAAGAGAAATCAAAATCAGGACCAATTTATTTTAATTTATGAATAAGAATGTGATGAAAAAAAAGTTTGAAACATAAATGTGATAATGTGTAAAAAATCAAATTAAAAACTATGGTGTGACATATTTAGCAATATGGAAATACTAACCAACATGAATTTGGGCTAATTATCTTGACAAGTTTGACATTTTAAAATAGAATCATAATACATAATATAATATGAGAGCCGATAATGTTTAAATGTGTGATTTGATTTGTTTAGAAGCTTAAATGACTATCAAATTTCAAGTTTAATATTTTCAGAATAACCACCACCACACGAGGAGTATTTTAAGGATAAAATCTCACAAATGTCATATAAAATCACTAACTAAAATATAATGACTTGAGTTAGTTAGAAATGTTAATGGTTAACCTTTTGAATTGGAACACAAATCTAAAATCCTTAAGTGAAAATAAAAAAAGTTACTTATGAGTTTAAGAAGTTAATTTTAAATCTGTATGAATAATTTTTTAAAAGTACTTTGTGTGATTAGAAAAGTTTTTAGATAAAGTTTTTAGGTAACTTTTCTACTAGGATCAAAAGTATAAACATAAATGAAGCCAAAAGAATGCTTAATCTTCTAAATGACTTTTGAATTCCTCAACAAACAAATTATGAATACATATTATTCTTTTGACAAATGGAATCAGTCATATCTTTGATTAGACCAAAATACATTTTGGAATAGTCCTTTGATAGATAATGTGTGAAAAAATAAGGAAAAAGTTTTGAATTTGTTGGTAAAGTTATTTTATTAAAAAATTTGTTATTGAAAATGAAGGTTTAGTATGGTTAATTAAAGAGGAATTAATTTGAATTCCATTAACGAAGAATGCGTATTAATACTCTTCTTTATGCAATGAACAAAATTTGCAGGCCACTCCAAAATTTCATGCACCAATAAACTATTATTGTTCATAGATTTAATGAAACGGTGTTTGGTGAGAATTAAAATTAGATTTTTAATAGATTGTAATAAAAAATTTTGAAATGTGTGGCTAAAAACGAAACAGGCTCTAAATTTCTTCACACACACACCTCAAATCTTTGAAACAAGGTGGTTCAGCATTATATATTTAATAGATACACTACTACTCCAATGTTGTATTCAGAAAAACAAAATTCTCCAATATTTGTACATTACTATTTACTGCTACCTCTATTCACCTTGTCACTTATATTATGCAATGAATATACGTACCATTTTAATGGTAAACAATTCAACCCTCGGAATATGCTAAAACTCCCAACGGCAGAGCCGACATCGAGGTGATTTTCCTTCTGTCCCACTTAAAAAGTCATCTTTTGGGGCAAGAAAGACAATCCGAATGGAAAGATATCTAGATAAAAAGAAGATGGTAGTAAACTTTTCTACTGGAGTGGGCGGGGAGAAAAAACATGTTAATATGAATTTGAATATAACTTCTTCACAGCCACAATCCCAATTTCCACATAGTTCGTCTGATCTGTTGTTGTAGCAGTCGACCTAAGCACATTTTTCACATTTTTACCTCATTTTCGTATATATTGAATAATATTAAGTTTTGGCTGTTGAATGTTGTGGTTCTAAAATGTGCCAAAGCTGCGAATGCCGTCGTGAGACAACTTAGGATTTTATTCAGTATGTCGGCCATGACTTCTTGTTTTTCTTTTTACTTTTTATCGTCTTCTTTTGTCCATCATTTAAAAAAAAAAAAAAAAAAAAAAAAAAAAAAAAAAAAAAAAAAAAAAAAAAAAAAAAAAAAAAAAAAAAAAAAAAAAAAAAAAAAAAAAAAAAAAAAACCTTCCGTATTTTTCAGTGGTGAGATTTGTGCATGCTACACCTGTAAGTATTATGCCTTAGGTCCAATCAACTTTGGGCATAAATACTTTTGATATATAATTAATGTAATTTAATAGAAGATCTATTATTTAATTAATAGACAATTAAATAAATAATAGAGTCCGTAGATTCAAATCTTTGTAATTTGTTAATCACAAGAGTTGTGATTGTGAGATACAAATTACCATGCTACACCTGTAAGTATTATGCCTTAGGTCCAATCAACTTTGGGCATAAATACTTTTGATATATAATTAATGTAATTTAATAGAAGATCTATTATTTAATTAATAGACAATTAAATAAATAATAGAGTCCGTAGATTCAAATCTTTGTAATTTGTTAATCACAAGAGTTGTGATTGTGAGATACAAATTATATCTGATTGAATCTTAAATCGTCCGTGGTCGTAAGTAATAACGAGATACGGATATCGTTATTACAGATAGACCATCATGTGTGGCATTTCTTACTTGTGAAGTAAGTAGCTGATCTCACAAATTAAAGTGTGGTGACACTTAAATGAACACGTGGATGTTTTCTTATAGAACAAAACATTGGAGACCCGTCGAGAGATTCCACATGGATAACTATCTGAGTGTCAGTGGTTAATCTCTAACGTT
>NC_036252.1:13520938-13535828 GCF_002742605.1 Olea europaea var. sylvestris
ATCGGATTTAATTAAATGGATTAATTAAATATTGGACCGGATCGGGCCGAGCCCGTTTGGGTTTATATAAATACATGGCTAGGGTTTAAGGTCCATATGGTTTTCATTATTCTTGCTGGCACAAAAGAAAAAAAACCCTGGTAGCTGCAATCTTATTCTCTGTGTGGATTTCATCGGAGGCTGGATAATTGAACAGCAGTGAGAGGCAGATTCAAGATTGCTGAAACAAAAAGAAAAGCAAAAGGTTCGCAGAATTCTTCAAAGGTACAATCTTTATCACGATTTCTATCTAAATACAAAGGGGTCCTCAGTAGAAATCGAAATAATTTTAATTTTCCGCTGTGCATGTATAAGTAGATTTCCAACAGTGGTATCAGAGCCTCCTTCGTGTTTGTTAGAAATTGTTTAATATATGTATGCAATCGAAAGTTGATTGTTATTCATCTTTCATGTTTCTAGCAATTGAAGAAAATTTAGTTTTCTTAATTTTTGAAATCTGATTTCGAATTATTAAAAAAATGAAAAAAAAAAAAGGGATGCTGGCAGCAACTGTTGCTGCCGGGGATGGTGTGGCTGCCGGCGCGACAGACGCTGCTATAGCGGCGCGAAAGCGCTGCTAGGCAGTGCGCCAAGAAGAGCCAGGGCGGCTCTTCCCTTCTATGGCGGTGGCGGCGCCACTGGTGAAGGAAAGAAAAAAAACAAAACAAAACAAAAAAGAAGTTTTTTAGGGTTTTCAGTTAGTTGGGGGAGACCGGGGTTTCTTTGCAATTAGTGTAATTGTGGGGGCCCGGGTGCAATTATGTAAAAGGGGTCAATTTGTAAGTATCGAATGAGGGGCTGCTGTGCAATTTTGTAATCTCAAGGGCCCTGTTGATAATTTGCTAGGGGTCAGTTTGCAATTTTTTAAAAGGGGACTTGTTCTGCAATTTTAAATCTTGGAAGGGTCCGATGTTAATTTCAAACTTGGGTCAATTTGCAAGTTTTCAAAATGGTTTTGAATTTGAATTTTGAAATGGTTTTAAAATTAATTTTAATTGGGTTCGACCCATAATTTTGATTTTGACCCAAATTAAAATTTTATTTAAAATTGACGACATTTTATATTTTCCTTAAAATTGGATTTTGACTTAAACATTAGACTTTGACCCAATTGAATTTTTATTTTATTTAGGAGTGTTATCCTAGATTAAAATATTAATTCAATTTAAATTAGAGCTTGACTCCAATTTAATACTTAATTAAAATTTGATTTTAATTAATTATTCACCCGAATATATTCTTGTAATTAGAATTGGATTCTAATTTCACATTTAATTAAAATTTGATTTTAATTAAATTGTCTCGCCCTAAATTTCTTCTTGGAATTAGAGTTGGACTCTAATTTGGTATTTAATTAAAATTTTTATTTTAATTAAATTAATTCGCCATTAATTATTGAAATTAGACTCTAATTTTGTTATTTAATTAAAATTTGATTTTAATTAAATTTCACCGCTTAAATTGTGAAATTAGAGTTTGACTCTAATTTGATTTTTAATTAAAATTTGATTTTAATTAAATAATCCCGCCATATAATTGTTGAATTAGAATTAGACTCTAATTTGGTATTTAATTGAAATTAGATTTTAATTAAATATGTCCGCTAATTAAATAATTGATTAATATGATTAATTAATTATTTAATTGTTCCGATCCTTTTGTCTAAAAGAGTTTAGACGATTTAATTGCTATAAACTTAAAACATGTTAGGATATAATATTAGATATTATATATGCATACGTTTATGTGATGAATGTATTATTAGTGGACGATTATGGACTCGACCATATGGATGTGTTGAATGGTTAATTTTTATTCTTGTTATTTTATGGGCCTGCGAGCTCTTAATTGTTTTGGGCTTGCGAGCCCATTATTATTATTATTATTTTGGGTCTGCGAGCTCTTGATCATTTTGGACCTGCGAGTCCATTATTATTATTGTTGCTATGGGCCTGCGAGTCCAATTTCATTTAGGTTTGCGTGCCAACTAGAATAGGATACATGTTGCAATTGGACTAATTGAAGAAACAAGAAGAGGAGGAGACCATGGAGATGGCACATTGATACTGATCAATGTAATACCCCCTAGGAATTGACCAACTAGTCTTCCTTATGGCTCGGGAAGACTAGTTAGTAAAGTCCATAATCATCCACACTATTATATTATGTTATATATATATATATATATATATGATTGTATCGTTGTTGATGAGACTTTTGAATGCAAAATCCCTCCATAAAATATTAAGTCACATTTATAATCGCCTTTCATCATTATAGTGAAAAATCAGAGTCTCAAATCGTCTCAACTTGTTGAGTACACTCAAGGCTGGTCCATTACAGATATGTTTGACACTATAAAATATTTGATATTTCTGAATGACGGGTTTGACTTAACTAAAATTTATTTTTTTTTGAGTACACTCAAGGAGATAAATTCTAGAGGCATGTTAAGCTAACACATAAGATGTGTGAAAATAAAGAGTTATCAGCTTAATGATCTGAGAGTTGTATGGAGATACAATTGATAATAGTATCTACCCAAATGTTATATTAAAGCTTGTTGAGTACACTCAAGGTCTTAATATAATAGATGGGATCCTAACCTACTGGGAGTCAAGTTTGAACTCCATAAATTTATGTAAGAGGGTCATAAATTTTATTTAAACAGTGGGAGCATAATTAATTTAATAAAAGACCATGTTAAATTAATTGATGCATTTTATATATCATTCTTTCCTTTTTCGTCATTTATATTTATTTAATCTGAGTAACCATATGTTTTAAATGGCATACTGAATGCCAACAACCAAATTAAATCCTTTGATTGGCACTACAATTTGAAAATTGTTCTCAAGCATAAGAAAGTTGGTTGTCCTTAAGTAACCATTTTCCAAAGACATCTGACGATGACTCAACAAAGGAAAATGTGGCTACTATAATAAGCACAGTGATGAGATAGTATAGCACGCATGTGATGCTTGCAACTATGTCACTGAGTTACAAAAGCAACTTAAGAGTATAGATGTTAACACATAATTCTTCATTACAAAGAGTTGTATGATAATAATCATGTGTGGAAGGATATGAGACTTCCAAACAACTATACCAGTGTAAAATGACAGAATAATCTTCAATCGATGCTTAGACACTGAAGATGATTGACATTGAGAAATGTCTCAATTGAGTTCAATCATAAACCATGAACTAGGTAGTGACTTGGTTCTGCAATCTCTGTCAGCTAAAGCTATTCACAACTAATTATGAATTTAACATGAATAAGCTCGAATGTACAATTATTGAGTTGCTTAACATGCTTAAGACTGTTAAGCCCAACATCAAAGTTAGTAGTGGGCAAGCCATTGATTCCTCTAAAGATATTAGGAGGAACTCTAAAGGGGCTTTGTGAAAGCGTCCAATATGGTTAAGACCATCAAAGCGAAGGACAATACCAAATCTAATGACCCTTTGTTTCATTATAGAATGAAAGGTCATTGGAAGGAATATTGCGTGGCTTAAGTCTACTTCACTAGTTTCTTAGGTATTTGATACCAGATGTAAATCTCATATTTATACAAATATGGAGAAACTAAAAAGGAAGTAGACCACTGCGAAAGGGAAAAGTTGACATACACGTTGGAGATGAGCAAAGGTTGTTGCATTGCCTGTATGAATATATTTCTTGCTATTGCCTTTTGGTTTAGTATTAGAATTAAAGAAACGTCGCTTTATACCAACCATAGCTAGAACATTAAAATAAATTTCTTGTTTCAATATGAACTATTTTAATGTTAAGGACAATAGTTGTTCTTGTTTATCCTGATAAAAATCCTAATGGCTATGGTAAATTACAAAACGACGTTTGTATTCTTTAGTACTATGGATTCTATAATGAGTATAAAAATCAATAGGCATAAATGCGATAACCTAATTATTACCAAAATTTGGCATGACAGACTTCATCATTTAGATGAAATGTAATTCCAAAGTTACATAAAGATGTATACTTGAGATTAATTGATTTTGGCAAGTACAAATTATGCATGTCTGGCACAATGACCAAATCTTCTTTTACTTGAAAAGAAGAAAAGTCAGCATAATTACTGGTCTAATGCATGGTGATGCATATGGACTCGTGTCAATTAATGTCAGGTAATGTTTCTCTTATTTCATCAATGATCAAGTATATTTGATGAAAATTTAAACATGAAACTCTTGAAAAGTTCAAGGGATTCACACTAGAATTAGAGAAACAAATAGGTAAAGATACCCTCACATTACGATTTGATCAAGTGAGAGTATCTTAAAGATAAAATCTAGATTATCTAAGAGAGAATGAGATTCTCTTGCAATGAACTCCTTCATATATACTGCAGCAATGTGGTGTATCTAAAAGGAGGAATCGTTCATTATTAGATATAATACGATTAATAACAAGTCATGCAAATCTCCCAAAATTGTTTTGAGGTCATGCATTGATTGCAGTGTGCAACACACTAAATCATGTCCCATCTAAATTGGTTAACAGAACTCCATACGAGTTATGGAAAAATAATAGTCCCAATTTATCTTATATGAAAGCTTGGGGCCATGACGCTTATTTGAAGCGCCTTAAATCGGATAAGTTTGAAACTAAATCCGATAAATACATATTTGTGGGATATTCAAAGGAGAGGCATTTGAATATAAATTATATTATCATGAAGAAAGTCTTCGTCTCACGACATATCGTCTTCTTAGAGAAAATGTTTACTCTAGGAGAGGACAGTGGGAGTAAAATAGAATTTGAAAGAGTTCAAGAGTCCACAGATATAGTTAACTAAGTAGATAAATCCGAGTTTGATCTCATATCTGATATCGTACGTACTTTGGATCAGGAAGTAAAGACTCCTGAGGACATGACAGCTCTATGTGAATCTAGTAGGATCATTCGACCTTCAAGAAGGTACGAATCCATGATCATTAATCAGGTATTAGTGATCCAGGATAATGAACTTGCTAGTTGCAACAAAATAAAGTCAAGTGTTGACTTAAAAGAGACAGCAAGAGGCCATGATACTCGAGATGAACTCGGCGTATGTGAACAAGGTTTGGACCTTGGTCAAGCCTCCTGATGGAATAAAACCAATAAGATTTTTTAAATAGTTTACAAGGGAAAGGTTGATGTGGATGTGAATATCCATACATACAAAGCAAGGTTAGAAGCAAAGGTTAAGTGTTGACCTTGGTGAAACCTTTCTCCTGTGGCCTCGCTGAAGCCCATTCGAGTTTTATTTGCAATAGTTGCATACCGTAACTAAAGGTTAAGATAAGTCTCTATGGAGCTGAAATCTTCGATTTGATGGAAAAAGTCAAAGTGTTTGATTTTATCAAATTTCAAAATGAATTGTGTGTTTACAAGAAAATAGTGGGAGTATTGTCGTATTCCTAATATTATAGAAAATGACATCCCTATGTTTCAATCGTTGAAATAATGGTTGTTAAAAGATTTATTCTTGAACGATATGGGAGAAACAACTTGATCTATAGAGATAGATTTAGAAGGTTGCTTAACTCGTCTCAATCTATATAAAATATTGAGAAGATTTTATATGGAGAAATTAGTTTACTCTTAAACGGTGTATTAGAAAGATTCCAAATGTGAAGTAACCGTTGATTCAATAGTAGAAACCTAATACATGATTACTTCAGAATTAGCAAAGAGTTTCAATCTGGATCATGATGCTCGTAAATGAACTTAAAGTAATTCCTAATATTGTTGATCACTTGTATTGTAATAACAATAGAACCATTGCGAAAGCGAAGGAACTAAGGTCTCATCAATGATCCAAATATGTATTAAGACGGTATAATCTCATCAGAGAACGTAAAGAGAAGAACAAGTTCACACATTTAACAATATTGCAAATCCACCGACAAAGAGTTGTCGTTGCATAAACATGATAGTTATGTAGACTTATGATATTGGACACATAAGTGATTGGATCTAGTGCAAGTGGGAGTTTGTAAGTATTATGCCCCAGGTTCAATCAACTTTGGGCATAAATACTTTTGATATATAATTAATGCAATTTAATGGCAGATCTATTATTTAATTAATAGACAATTAAATAAATAATAGAGTCCGTAGATTCAAATTTTCGTAATTTTTTAATCACAAAAGTTGTGATTGTGAGATACAAATTACATCTGATTGAATCTTAAATCGTCCGTGGTCGTAAGTAATAACGAGATACGGATATCGTTATTACGGATAGACCATCACGTGTGGCATTTCTTACTAGTGAAATAAGTAGTTGATTTCACAAGCTAAAATGTGGTGACACTTAAATGAACACGTGGATGTTTTGTTATAGAACAAAACATTGGAGACCCGCAGAAAAATTCCATATGAATAACTATCTGAGTGTCAGTGGTTAATCTCTAACGTTCGGTAGTGGAATTGGTCCTTTGACTTGAGGTCGTCATGGTATCTTATATGAGGACAGTCATACTTTGACGGTGTTGGATGTTACTCTGCCACTAATACGACATCGTTCGGGTACATCAAGAATCGTATGAAAGTTGTGATTGATCAATAAAGGATTCGTCACTCTTAGATAGTAGGAGATTATGATCCGCGTTTCATTCAATTAAGTCGATGATGAAATCCTTGGCCAAGGTGTACTCATAAGTCGAAAAGGAGTTTTCGACTTTTATTGACTTAATAGTGGAGTGAAAGATATGATCGATAATCGAGATTGACACACTTCCATATCTCGTAGTTGATCGGATCATATTGACGAAGGAATTATAGTTTCAGGGTAAACGAACGAGTTTGATTTTGTCACATGACATGACATTTCCCGTCACATGTATTGCCCTAACACATTGCTAGATATCAATCAGGGACGGCGAGTGTGAATTGACGATAAATTAAAAGGGTGTTTTAATTTATCAATTTTTTTAGATCAAAATAATATTTCACGTCGTTAGGCATCTTGGTCGGGAACCTAATGGGTCGCACACAAAAGAGAATTGGAAGATTGCAAATTGCCAATTGGTTAATTTAACAATCGTTGGATAAATTAATTAATTCGATTTGTTATTTATATTCCTGAATTAATTAATTGGATTAATTAATTCATGGATCGGGTTTAATTATATGGATTAATTAAATATTGGACCGGACCGGGTCGAGCCTGTTTGGGTTTATATAAATACATAGTTAGGGTTTGAGGTCCATATGGTTTTCATTATTTTTGTTGGCATAAGATGAAATAACCTGGTAGCTGCAATCTTGTTCTCTGTGTGAATTTCATTGAAGGCTGGACAATTGGACAGTTGTGAGAGGCAGATTCAAGATTGCTGGAATGAAAAGAAAAGTAAAAGGTTTGCAGAATTCTTCAAAGGTTCAATCTTTATCAAATTTCTATTTAAACACAAAGGGATCCTCGGTGGGAATCGAAATAATTTTAATTTTTCGCTGTGCATGTATAAGTAGATTCCCAACAACACCTTGGTATATATATTTGTCCTTGAGAGCGAACTGATTTATATTCAAGAATGCAACTTGCTAAAGATATTATTTGATCGTCTTGAACTTCTATTATATAAGCTTTACATGAAACTCTTAAAAACATAAAATAGGTATTGAATTTTGCTGATGAAAGTCCTCCGATATATTCACGGAAGAAAGTGTCAAGCAAGTTTCACTTCACTATAATATAAAAGAGCCTAATTTTGGGCATTATTCATATGGAATACGTGTCATACTTTCCTATCGTCAACATCTTTCTTTCATTTTTCTTTTTCTTATAATCTCATTTTGCCCTTATTTATACTTCACTATTAAGCCCCCGTTTGGTAGCAATTTTTCACTCCCAAAAAAATAAAAAAAATTTTATCATTATTTTACTATTTTAACCGTCATTTTGATTTCTTCACTCACAAGTGGGACCCATTTTTCTATCTAACGATAAAAAAAATTAATTCTCATAATCACCATTGAACAAGCCCTAAATTTCATTTGATAAGAGAAAGGGTAATACGGCTTTCTTACTCATACTCACAATCTTCTTATTGTTGACTTGCCTCCTTTTTACGTCCTCAATTTTTTATAAAAGCGTATAAGTTTACTTATTAAATTAATTAAATTCATTACCGACTTCAAATTTTTTTTACTTTATGATTTTAAGCTATTCTCTTACAAAAATATCTTTAATAGATAGCTTACACTTAAAAAAGTTGGTAATGAAGTTGAGAAATAATTTTTGAAGTTCATTAACTCAAAAAATTATGACTCAATGTTTTTCTTTGCATAAGCACTATTCATATTGGACACATGCCAACACCTCCCACTGTCAACCTCTTTCCTTATTTTTTTTCTTCTATTCTCATTTTGTCGTTAATCGTTAGGGATGTCAACGAGTCGAGTCAAACCGACTTGAGAGCGGAAATTCGAGGCTCAATCTCGGCTTGATTAAAATGATCGAGCTTTTTTTGGAGCCCGAGCCGAGCAAAAGCTAGATAAAAAAATTAGACTCGACCCGAGCTTTCGGCTCGAGCCTTTCCGAGCCAAGCCGGGCATGCTCGGTTTTGGTAAAAAAAAAAATTTTAAGTCAGCAGGTTGCTTGCTGCCTGTAAATTTTTGTATTTTTTTTTTAAAATATAGGCTCGTGAGCCCGAGCTGGCCCGTGTGGCTCGCCGGCTCGTGAGCCCGAGCTGGCCCGTGTGGCTCGCCGGCTCGGGCTTTGCCCGGCACCCCAAAATGGGGTTCTACCCGAGCTTCAGCTTGGTTCTCTCGAGCCTCGAACCGGGCGGACTCGTGCTTTTTTCGAGCCGAGTCGATGAACCCGATTGCCATTTCTATTAGTTGTACATCAATATTAATTTTCATTTGGCAAAGGAAAGGATAATATGGTCTTCATATCATACCTACAATCTTCTCATTGTAGACTTGCCTTTTTTTTACGTCCTCAATTTTTTATGAAAGCGTATGAGTTTGTTTATTCAATTAATTAAATTTATTAGCAACTTCAAATTTTTTATCATTACGATTTAAGCCATTCTCCTACAAAATATCTTTAATAGATAACTTACAATTAAAAAAGTTGATAAAATGAAGTTAAGAAATAATTTTTGGAGTTCATCGACTCAAAAAATTATAACTCAATATTTTTCTTTTAATATTCTTTTGCGTACAAAATTTGCATCATATTAATAATCCTCGTTTAGTACATTAATATGAATGGAAGTACATACGTTATGCATATGCAAGATAGTATAATCTATCACTAAATTATAAGTACTTTACACCCAATGCTAAAACTTTTACCTTCTAAATATTTTAATTTTTATCAAAAATAAATAGTAGCAGGTACAATCTTGATCAATGGAGGAACATTATCATTTTTTATTTTTTTTTTGTTCAATAAGATCCCAAAATAGATATTATATTATGCGTTTGGCAAACGTTAACAATGAAAAGAAGTACAATAATATATTTTATTTTATTTTATTTTTTATTCAATATTATTTGGCCATATTTGATACAGACTACTTAAAATTTATATTTTTTCATTTTCAACCACACGTTTTATTAATTTTTTCTTACTTTTTAACAACGTAATCGTCAAATTTGGAGTTACATCCTAAAAGGTAAACCTTATTGAGAGGATTAGCCCAAATTTTTATAAGTTGGTCTATGTATTTATCTTTACTTGATATGTGATTTATTCACTAATATATCCCGGAAGATGGTGGCTCTTTTGAGTAAATCAACCTTGAAATTTGTGTCTCATTTTTTAGTTTTAATAGGATCGAATTGTTCGTTGAAACTTAATAAGTTTTGATGCCATGTTGAAACTTAATAAGTTTTTCCATCTTAAAATATTAACATTATTAAAAGGAGTGATCCAAACTCTTATAAATTGGTCTATGTTTTCATCTTCACTTATTGTGAGATTTATTCCTTAACAGTAACAAACTCTTTTGAACTTTCACAATTTTTAATAAGATTCTTATGATTAATTCTGTGAAAAAATTATTCAAATTTATGAAATTCATTAAAATTTATGATATTTTAAAATTAATTAAAATCTCAATTGATACACTTCCGTAATTGCATTAATTTACTAATGATTTTTTTTTTTTTTCAAATTTATCTGCACAATCAAATATATTTCTTGTTCAACATGACCTAAGTCTAATATTAAGTAAGCATATTACAAATTTTAGTTGAAAATTGAATACTGTCAACACATAATCTATATTTGACTCTAAATTGAATGAATATGATAGAAAGTCATCAAATTGGGCAAATTTAAATCCATATACATTCCTACTTTGATGGTGATGCCATAGACTAATGTCATTGAACAATTATAAATGGTTAATAATGAATATTCAAAAGCCAAATTATCGGGTACTATTCTACAGGCACGTGCAGTATCAGCCGTTCTTGGTTTTAGTGAAAATTACATCCTAGAAACGTTAGTAGTTAGATGGAATAGTACACAAATTGCTCCTACTACTAAGGTACAATCGAGGAAGAAAATAAAAACAAAAAAAAATTTATATATATATATATATGGAAGTTTATACCTGAGTGTTAGAACACACAACCCTGTTTCTCAAATAATCTGTTTTTGTTATATAAATTTCGAAACTCCAAACAAATGGTGCAAAATGGTGTCCTAAGTGCTTTAGCTTCCATTATCAATTCATATCAGTTACAACATTCTGTAAGTGTTAAGTGTTATTTTGACTTTTCTTTTCTTGTCTATTAAGTCTGTTAAATTATATTTATAGAAGCACTTCTACAAATACTTGAATTTTATTTTGATGAATGCTATTGACAAGTCTAATTGCATGCTTCATGTCAAAGTCATGGAATGCGTTAGGACTGTTGGAAAGATGATGCCAAGCAAGTAAATAACAACAAACTCAATATTGGTTGTGTTTCTGATTGAATTTAATACATTATTTTTTATTATGTAGTAATCAATTGTTTTTTATTTATTTATTTTAGTTCTTGTCTAAATCCTTTGTTCTTCATAAACAACACATATTCTCTCTCTCTCTCTCTCTCTCTCTCTCTCTTAAACAGCTTATGAGTATCTTTCACGTTTACAAATGAAATTCTCGAAAATTTACGTACAATTATTTTTAACATTAATCAACTCAAGTGCAAAGCACGTACAACGCAAGTTCACTGTACTAGTATTTATAAACTACCAGTAAGGGATCATACGTTGCACGATCTCTGCTGTAACTTAAGAATTTAATTTTGTAAAATTTATTATATTTTTTAGAGCAAAGAAATTGGTAAGAAGAATGTATCATATTAGTAGTTTAAAAAATTACAATGAATGGAATATCTACAGAATTAAATCTATACATTTATTTATGTTATCTGCATTATTTTAATAAAATGAGCATGCTTATGGTATAAATGTATGTTAAAAAATATGAAAAATGAAAATGAACACATACTTAAAAATTTCTTCACAACTAGATATGCATAGCTAACAATTTTAATGAATCAAAGAAAGTAATATATTGACAAAATTTTTTATAGATGGTGAAAATTTGCTATCAAGAAATAGAAGCATTTGTAATCAATACATAGCCACAATTAGAAGCTCAACAAACTAACTTCTAGTTTCTTTAACCCACTTCAAAACCTCCAAGTTGAATGTTTAAGAATCATTAGTACCATCACAATTAACCTTCAAGTACACCATTGTCTATGTAAGACCACTTGAAAGTACATACTATAGCAATAGTGAGTCATGCATTAAAAATCAAATATCAACATTTCACTCATAAACAGATTGTCAGATAATAAATCAAAAGTATTTGGTTGTACTTCAAATTTGAACTTTTCCCCAAACTAAGAGAATCACGAAATTAATATCCAACATTTTGATTACCATTATTCATTTAAAAAAAGGCAAATTATTAATAACAACATTATGATACTCTCATGAGCTGACCATCAAAATGTGATCTCGTTATGATATTTATGAACTTCACAAAAAGAAACTATGTTAAAGGATAAGGCTTTAGCGTGCTATTATAAGAGATTGCTAATAAAAAATTTTGAACACGAATATAAATTATGTGCCAGATAGAAGGAACATTGTACCAAGAAATATTACGCAGTGGGTGTGATATTACTTGCCTAGTAGCCCCAAGCCCAATATTATGTGGGAATATGGTGTAATTATAGACATTGTTGTGTCCATGAATAGCATTAAACCCACAAATCATAGGAATCCCTAGACGTGTAAATAGAGACCTCCTCTAGAAGACATTCACCATGTTAACCCAGTCTGCAGCGATAGCGTGTGGAAGCGGTGTTCTTCTACCATCACTTAATACATTCCCTGCATAAATCTACTTTTATAAGAAGTATAAAATCTTAATTATCCTTTTACTTTTAATAGACACTGCCAAAGGATAACAATATCTTGAAGTATTATACTCACGACAAGGCAAATAGGTTTTTCTAAACTATGATCAACAAGATGTACACATATGATGAATCGTATCAAAACACGTTTGATATTATGCAAGTAATATCACATGAACGTGCCTCACCCGTTCAAATTAGAGACAAATTGGAATCTGCGCAAACTTGGTCAACATACTTTCGTTCTCGGTTTAATGAGCAAAAATATGAAATTGTGAAACTTATGTCCATTTCTTACATTCTAATAAATTACTAAATACAAAATGTGAATGTAAACAAAAATGTACATTCTTTTCAAGTTTATAGAATACATTTACAAAGTCACAATGTTGCAATAGAACGACAAATTTATGGGAGATGTAAAAATGTATAGAATACTTACTATTTAGAAAAAGAGTTAATATATAATAAAACAAATGGAAGTTAGATTGAAAAGTTCTATCTGTCAGTTCTTAATGGAGTTTCTCTAACGACAACTTCAACAAAGATGAAGCCAGGTGCAAAATAATCCAACCTTGTGTTACATCGTAGTTTGAACTGCTACAAGAAATCGTATTTATGTCTTGTTAACTTATTAGGTTTGTCAAACTCCAAGACAGGTTAACAAAAAAGAAAAATCTTTTATTATAATCTTACCATTTTAGGACTTCCCATCCCACATTTCAAGGTTAACAGCAGCAATATTTCCAATGTAAAAATGAAATATACCCCAATTTTGTCCCTTCCTAAGAAAGTTACCATTTCAAGTGGATAAATAACTATATAACACAGAAACAATACTTTGTTATTCGTGTAATCATACATTTCCCTGCTAGGAATTGAACTCTAGTTATTTGAAATTATTTATTCATTGAAACAATAGCCGTAGTTCAAACATGCAAGATAATGTTCTACAAAAAGATTTCATTTGGCTAAGTAAAGACATTTTCATGTACCTATGAGAAAAGCAACTTCAAGAACCTATCCAACTGTTTGAAAATATGCAACTCTTAGTTTGAATCTACAAACAAAAGCCACATTTTTAACCCCAACCACATTAGTGCCTAAGTTGACACAACATACACACAGATTCATGGAAAAACACAAACGTAGCAGTCTCATTTACGTTAGAGACAATAGTCCAATTAGACATAAATTGATCATAATGAAAACCAAATGAGTTTATTGAGCATCTAACAATACAACATATTAGATAAAGAAAATTGTATGAAAGATCAAAAGATTAATACATAACACACCAAAAGCTGCTAGTCTTTGAATTAAATGCATGATAATTTTGAAAAGATATTCCAAGGTATAACCAATATAAGAATGCCTGGTTTTTTACTTTTTCATTGATCAGTATAAATAAACTAAAAGAGTGCAAATAAGTAAAGTGTGGGGAAAAAAGGGAAAATATTTATGAGATAAAAAAAGTCTACCTAAAAGAATATATTTTTTAACTTTCTTTTTTCAATTAGGTTTTCTGTCAAACTCCTCTAACAAAATTCTGTTACCATATTTTCTAATAGTCCACAAGAGTCCCTCACCTACTTGTTTGTAACTCCACATGAAATCATGGAATCTAACTCAGCATCTACCTATATGGTGCTGTGTAATTCAGGTGTATTGGCGCATATTGTATCTAAAGCTTCACAAAATCTGGCCTTTGTTACCAAAGTGCAACTGTCATTGACTCAAAAATATGCTTCAGGTAAAATGCAACAAGTATATTTTTGACAAAGAACCAACCATGAATATACAATTTGAGTAAACTCAATGTCATAACTTCGCATAAATATAATTGTCGAGATGTTAATCCAAAATACTGTTTAATAGCTTATTAAAAGAATTTCTTATAAAAATATTTAATCCCTCGTGCCATATATGTAATCATATGCACACTTTTGAACAACTATGTTGTTCTCATTTAATTTTGACTTCATCGACTAAATAGAAAGGCAATTGAATTTCACTTTCATACCTTCCGTGGCACGTCTATACTCATGTGACCTTAAGGAAAGTAAAAGAGCTTATCTCCAACATGCGGCATGTTAGGTATGGGACCGGCACAGTCAAGCAACAGTGGCATGCAAATTGCTTATTTCTCAATTAAATACATAAATCTCGATATTATTATAATGCATAAATAAAGGACTTGAAATTAGAATTTTTTGTCAATATAAAAGACAATAAACAACTAATATTTTGTATAATAACATTATAATGTTATACTGAGGTTCAGGATAACCTCCCTGAGGCCATTCAATGGGCCACTTGACATCCTTTCTGCAAAAGGCCGAACTTTTGCTCAATACCATACCTTAAATGTGAAAAATATAAATTCAATGCATCAGAAAGTCCAAATTTTTTTTGAAAGAAATCATATTACAATTCAATTCTCAAAAATTATTA
>NC_036252.1:13540926-13546949 GCF_002742605.1 Olea europaea var. sylvestris
TAAAATGAAGTTAAGAAATAATTTTTGGAGTTCATCGACTCAAAAAATTATAACTCAATATTTTTCTTTTAATATTCTTTTGCGTACAAAATTTGCATCATATTAATAATCTTGGTTCAGAACATTAATATGAATGGAAGTGCATACGTTAGGCATATGCAAGATAGTAAAATCTATCACTAAATTATAAGTATTTTACACCCAATGCTAAAACTTTTACCTTCTAAATATTTTAATTTTTATCAAAAATAAATAGTAGCAGGTACAATCTTGATCAATGGAGGAACATTATCATTTTTTATTTTTTTTTTGTTCAATAAGATCCCAAAATAGATATTATATTATGCGTTTGGCAAACGTTAACAATGAAAAGAAGTACAATAATATATTTTATTTTATTTTATTTTTTATTCAATATTATTTGGCCATATTTGATACAGACTACTTAAAATTTATATTTTTTCATTTTCAACCACACGTTTTATTAATTTTTTCTTACTTTTTAACAACGTAATCGTCAAATTTGGAGTTACATCCTAAAAGGTAAACCTTATTGAGAGGATTAGCCCAAATTTTTATAAGTTGGTCTATGTATTTATCTTTACTTGATATGTGATTTATTCACTAATATATCCCGGAAGATGGTGGCTCTTTTGAGTAAATCAACCTTGAAATTTGTGTCTCATTTTTTAGTTTTAATAGGATCGAATTGTTCGTTGAAACTTAATAAGTTTTGATGCCATGTTGAAACTTAATAAGTTTTTCCATCTTAAAATATTAACATTATTAAAAGGAGTGATCCAAACTCTTATAAATTGGTCTATGTTTTCATCTTCACTTATTGTGAGATTTATTCCTTAACAGTAACAAACTCTTTTGAACTTTCACAATTTTTAATAAGATTCTTATGATTAATTCTGTGAAAAAATTATTCAAATTTATGAAATTCATTAAAATTTATGATATTTTAAAATTAATTAAAATCTCAATTGATACACTTTCCTAATTGCATTAAATTACTAATGATTTTTTTTTTTTTTCAAATTTATCTGCACAATCAAATATATTTCTTGTTCAACATGACCTAAGTCTAATATTAAGTAAGCATATTACAAATTTTAGTTGAAAATTGAATACTGTCAACACATAATCTATATTTGACTCTAAATTGAATGAATATGATAGAAAGTCATCAAATTGGGCAAATTTAAATCCATATACATTCCTACTTTGATGGTGATGCCATAGACTAATGTCATTGAACAATTATAAATGGTTAATAATGAATATTCAAAAGCCAAATTATCGGGTACTATTCTACAGGCACGTGCAGTATCAGCCGTTCTTGGTTTTAGTGAAAATTACATCCTAGAAACGTTAGTAGTTAGATGGAATAGTACACAAATTGCTCCTACTACTAAGGTACAATCGAGGAAGAAAATAAAAACAAAAAAAAATTTATATATATATATATATGGAAGTTTATACCTGAGTGTTAGAACACACAACCCTGTTTCTCAAATAATCTGTTTTTGTTATATAAATTTCGAAACTCCAAACAAATGGTGCAAAATGGTGTCCTAAGTGCTTTAGCTTCCATTATCAATTCATATCAGTTACAACATTCTGTAAGTGTTAAGTGTTATTTTGACTTTTCTTTTCTTGTCTATTAAGTCTGTTAAATTATATTTATAGAAGCACTTCTACAAATACTTGAATTTTATTTTGATGAATGCTATTGACAAGTCTAATTGCATGCTTCATGTCAAAGTCATGGAATGCGTTAGGACTGTTGGAAAGATGATGCCAAGCAAGTAAATAACAACAAACTCAATATTGGTTGTGTTTCTGATTGAATTTAATACATTATTTTTTATTATGTAGTAATCAATTGTTTTTTATTTATTTATTTTAGTTCTTGTCTAAATCCTTTGTTCTTCATAAACAACACATATTCTCTCTCTCTCTCTCTCTCTCTCTCTCTCTTAAACAGCTTATGAGTATCTTTCACGTTTACAAATGAAATTCTCGAAAATTTACGTACAATTATTTTTAACATTAATCAACTCAAGTGCAAAGCACGTACAACGCAAGTTCACTGTACTAGTATTTATAAACTACCAGTAAGGGATCATACGTTGCACGATCTCTGCTGTAACTTAAGAATTTAATTTTGTAAAATTTATTATATTTTTTAGAGCAAAGAAATTGGTAAGAAGAATGTATCATATTAGTAGTTTAAAAAATTACAATGAATGGAATATCTACAGAATTAAATCTATACATTTATTTATGTTATCTGCATTATTTTAATAAAATGAGCATGCTTATGGTATAAATGTATGTTAAAAAATATGAAAAATGAAAATGAACACATACTTAAAAATTTCTTCACAACTAGATATGCATAGCTAACAATTTTAATGAATCAAAGAAAGTAATATATTGACAAACTTTTTTATAGATGGTGAAAATTTGCTATCAAGAAATAGAAGCATTTGTAATCAATACATAGCCACAATTAGAAGCTCAACAAACTAACTTCTAGTTTCTTTAACCCACTTCAAAACCTCCAAGTTGAATGTTTAAGAATCATTAGTACCATCACAATTAACCTTCAAGTACACCATTGTCTATGTAAGACCACTTGAAAGTACATACTATAGCAATAGTGAGTCATGCATTAAAAATCAAATATCAACATTTCACTCATAAACAGATTGTCAGATAATAAATCAAAAGTATTTGGTTGTACTTCAAATTTGAACTTTTCCCCAAACTAAGAGAATCACGAAATTAATATCCAACATTTTGATTACCATTATTCATTTAAAAAAAGGCAAATTATTAATAACAACATTATGATACTCTCATGAGCTGACCATCAAAATGTGATCTCGTTATGATATTTATGAACTTCACAAAAAGAAACTATGTTAAAGGATAAGGCTTTAGCGTGCTATTATAAGAGATTGCTAATAAAAAATTTTGAACACGAATATAAATTATGTGCCAGATAGAAGGAACATTGTACCAAGAAATATTACGCAGTGGGTGTGATATTACTTGCCTAGTAGCCCCAAGCCCAATATTATGTGGGAATATGGTGTAATTATAGACATTGTTGTGTCCATGAATAGCATTAAACCCACAAATCATAGGAATCCCTAGACGTGTAAATAGAGACCTCCTCTAGAAGACATTCACCATGTTAACCCAGTCTGCAGCGATAGCGTGTGGAAGCGGTGTTCTTCTACCATCACTTAATACATTCCCTGCATAAATCTACTTTTATAAGAAGTATAAAATCTTAATTATCCTTTTACTTTTAATAGACACTGCCAAAGGATAACAATATCTTGAAGTATTATACTCACGACAAGGCAAATAGGTTTTTCTAAACTATGATCAACAAGATGTACACATATGATGAATCGTATCAAAACACGTTTGATATTATGCAAGTAATATCACATGAACGTGCCTCACCCGTTCAAATTAGAGACAAATTGGAATCTGCGCAAACTTGGTCAACATACTTTCGTTCTCGGTTTAATGAGCAAAAATATGAAATTGTGAAACTTATGTCCATTTCTTACATTCTAATAAATTACTAAATACAAAATGTGAATGTAAACAAAAATGTACATTCTTTTCAAGTTTATAGAATACATTTACAAAGTCACAATGTTGCAATAGAACGACAAATTTATGGGAGATGTAAAAATGTATAGAATACTTACTATTTAGAAAAAGAGTTAATATATAATAAAACAAATGGAAGTTAGATTGAAAAGTTCTATCTGTCAGTTCTTAATGGAGTTTCTCTAACGACAACTTCAACAAAGATGAAGCCAGGTGCAAAATAATCCAACCTTGTGTTACATCGTAGTTTGAACTGCTACAAGAAATCGTATTTATGTCTTGTTAACTTATTAGGTTTGTCAAACTCCAAGACAGGTTAACAAAAAAGAAAAATCTTTTATTATAATCTTACCATTTTAGGACTTCCCATCCCACATTTCAAGGTTAACAGCAGCAATATTTCCAATGTAAAAATGAAATATACCCCAATTTTGTCCCTTCCTAAGAAAGTTACCATTTCAAGTGGATAAATAACTATATAACACAGAAACAATACTTTGTTATTCGTGTAATCATACATTTCCCTGCTAGGAATTGAACTCTAGTTATTTGAAATTATTTATTCATTGAAACAATAGCCGTAGTTCAAACATGCAAGATAATGTTCTACAAAAAGATTTCATTTGGCTAAGTAAAGACATTTTCATGTACCTATGAGAAAAGCAACTTCAAGAACCTATCCAACTGTTTGAAAATATGCAACTCTTAGTTTGAATCTACAAACAAAAGCCACATTTTTAACCCCAACCACATTAGTGCCTAAGTTGACACAACATACACACAGATTCATGGAAAAACACAAACGTAGCAGTCTCATTTACGTTAGAGACAATAGTCCAATTAGACATAAATTGATCATAATGAAAACCAAATGAGTTTATTGAGCATCTAACAATACAACATATTAGATAAAGAAAATTGTATGAAAGATCAAAAGATTAATACATAACACACCAAAAGCTGCTAGTCTTTGAATTAAATGCATGATAATTTTGAAAAGATATTCCAAGGTATAACCAATATAAGAATGCCTGGTTTTTTACTTTTTCATTGATCAGTATAAATAAACTAAAAGAGTGCAAATAAGTAAAGTGTGGGGAAAAAAGGGAAAATATTTATGAGATAAAAAAAGTCTACCTAAAAGAATATATTTTTTAACTTTCTTTTTTCAATTAGGTTTTCTGTCAAACTCCTCTAACAAAATTCTGTTACCATATTTTCTAATAGTCCACAAGAGTCCCTCACCTACTTGTTTGTAACTCCACATGAAATCATGGAATCTAACTCAGCATCTACCTATATGGTGCTGTGTAATTCAGGTGTATTGGCGCATATTGTATCTAAAGCTTCACAAAATCTGGCCTTTGTTACCAAAGTGCAACTGTCATTGACTCAAAAATATGCTTCAGGTAAAATGCAACAAGTATATTTTTGACAAAGAACCAACCATGAATATACAATTTGAGTAAACTCAATGTCATAACTTCGCATAAATATAATTGTCGAGATGTTAATCCAAAATACTGTTTAATAGCTTATTAAAAGAATTTCTTATAAAAATATTTAAGTTCTTGTTTGTTGGAGTAGGTACACCAAATAGAGTGTAAGCATCATACATGACCTAATCGAGAGAAACAATCAAGTAATGTATGATCTAAAAACATATAAGTAAACTTCAAACCGACATAATTAAATGCGTAATTGATGATAGTAAGAAGCAACTTACCAATGTATTATTTCCCCTGCAGGATCATTGAAAATTGCTTGAGGATTTTATCATTCAATAATGAATGAGTAAAAAGTTCAAAGAAGTGAGAGAAGTATATCTTGGATGAGTTGGATGCCATCTTAAATTCCAAACCATCCATCACAAGGACGTTTTCCATAGACATGTACACAGAAGATTCACCAACATTGGCAGATTTACACATGTTTTCGCACTTGTATTACAAGCAACACCAGACAATTAAATCTATCAATTAAAATTTCATTAAACTAATGAAAATATAGACAGTTTCTTGAGCTCATGAAAAAAAAATACAAGAATTATATGGCGCATACCATCCAAATAAAATAGTTATGTCATATGAGATATTCCTACTATTGATGCTTTTTTCTCATCCTTTTAGAAAGACCCTGTTAACAGTGGCTAAACCTTTTCTTATCTTTCATTCTAATAAGTAGACTGTCAAAATTTTCTATATTGTGCAACTTGAAAAATAATGATGATGCCACTTTGCAGATGACTCCTTTCTGTCACAAACAACATAGATAATCATTGTGTGGATAGTTTACAAAATTAGGTTTCATGGAATCTGCCATAACATTATACTTTTCATTTCCATTATCCATAGACAAATGTTTCAATGAAGATGTCC
>NC_036252.1:13547895-13552747 GCF_002742605.1 Olea europaea var. sylvestris
CCAAAATTTCGTAATTTCGTAAAAGTCATCATTTGATCATAATTTGACCAATTTTAGAAAGCTAAAATAGTCTCTCTCTCTCTCTCTCTCTCTCTCATTTACTAGTAGTAAGCACGTGTGTTGCATATCTTATGTATCGGGTGAATGATACGTGTAATATTGTTTAAGTACTAATAATATTTTTAAAAGTAGTTGATGAATTGATATTGCTAAAGAAAAAATTAAAATTGTTAAAAAGAACACACGCACACACACACATTCAGAAATGAATATTCCAATAGATGTATTGAACATTATTTTCTTTTAAATTTGAATCGACATCCTTCATCATTTGCTAGAGTTAATGGGATACACAGAAGGAAAACTTGTTTTCCAGCATGTTGTCCAACGGTTATTTCTAAATGGATAATATGTCTTTTGAAATCGTGAGAAATCATTCTTGTACCATTGTAAAGATCATTGGAAGAGTTCAGATTCCTTAGAGCATTACTGAACAATTTCTTTTCAACATTAACTTATTTGGTGGGATACCAATTGACAACAATATATTTAGGAATGCTTCATGGTAAAATTAATTTATATTAGATTCCACATAAAAAATAAAAAAGAAGAATCTAATATGAAATGAAATTTAAGAGAGAGAGAGAGAAACATACAAGAACAAAAATTACCAAATATTGAATTGAATTGACAATAAGCAAACATTTCCAAAAATTACTAAATTTTACTACTTCTACAAATAACTAGCATACTTAAATTCATAAAAATTGAATTTTTATCATTTTTGCTTTATTTTGAATGATAACTTCAAATATATTTTAAAATTCTTACTTTAACGTAACAAAGTTCTTATCTGATCCGTTTCAATATAAATATGTCAAATTAAATTTAAAAAGTAAAGTATGTATACATTTGAATATTAAAATGCAAATATCGATGCATAATTTATATTCATTAAATATATCTGAATTCACAAATCATAAAGCATTATGCCTCATTTAATTTGTCGAAAGTAGTGATACATTTAGTCCCTTGCTTTGGTTTGCCTATATTCAAGTAAATATATTTGATTCTTTTCAATTGGATTAGATTTTGTATCATTGATGACATGCACTTCTTTTCTAATAATCCTCTACAGGTCGAAACGAGATGATAATAAAAAAAAATATAAAAATAATTGGTAAAAACTTAAAATCAAAAGCTCATTTTCCAAAAACGCTTTGCATATAATATAATACGACAAGAATTTATAATTTAAATAAAGTTATTAAGAACTTGTTTGAACCTCATTTTTATTGAAGAATGCATTTTGGAATAGCAGATTGATGGAGAATCTATAAATAAAAAATAATGAAAAGTTTTCAAAAAATATGATTGAAAAGAAGAGAGAGAAAATTAATTTTGAAAATAATGGAGATCAATCAAGGTCTAAGTCAAATTTAAAATCTTGCGTTATTTAATAATATTATTACTTTTAGTAATTTTTATATATAATATAACTTTAATATTGATACTTACAATTTTTTATACCGAATACCAATTTTTACAAGATGGCATTAAAATTTAAAATATACACTTTTTAGTATGATAATATGACTAATGTTCTATTGTTATAATTGATATAAAAAATAAAAAAAATAAAAAATAAAGCTTTGAAATGCCTACAAAATATCAAAATATTTAGATGAAAATTGTGGGATGGGACATAAAACTTTAATTATTTAATAGTGCAATTAAATGATTTATGTAATTAATTTTTAACTATAATTTTGTGTCAAAACCAAATATTCAAAGAAAAAAGTTGCTAGGCTATGCATTCAAGAGCCTAGTGGTGTCAATAAACCAAGCTAGCTCGGTTCGACTCAAGTAAAATAGTCCAAACTTTTTTACGAGCTCGAGCCAAGCTTTTGCTCTCTCAAGAAATCAAGGCTGGACCCGAGCTTTCGGCTCGGACCTTACCGAGCAAAGCCAGGCAGGCTCGACTTTGGTTTTGGTTTTGAATTTTTTTTTTTTTTTTTTTAAAATTAAGGTAGCAGGCTGTTGCCTTATTTCAATTAAGGTAGCAACTTGCTGCCTATTTTAGGCAACAAAAGGTAGCGTATTGCTGCCTTTATGACGTGTTTAAAAAAAAAAAAAAAAGCCCGTGAGCCCAAGTTGGTCCGCTTGCGCTCGGCCTGGCACCCCAAAACGGGACTCGGCCCAAGCCTTGCCTCGAGTCGAGTTAGCTTTGACTTTTTTCAGGTCAAGTCATAAGCGGCCCTAGTTGACGAGCTCGATTGCTATTCCTACAAGAGCCTTCTTAATGATTAGTAAGATCATAATTTAGTAAAAAAAAAAAAAAAATAGATTTCTCCGATGACTTAAGGGTAACAATACTTAGTGAATGTAAATTACGTGAATGGCTATAATCAATAATTTAATAACTCAAAAATCATTAAATATTCTATGGAAAAGTGTATTGCATCAAACTTGTAAGGGTTAAAAATTCCGAGAATATGATCACTTGAAATTTGGGAGAATCTAATTTCGGATTAAGATGATTTTTTTCTTTTATTCAATGTTTAAGTGAAAAAAAAATGCAAATTTCAATAAACACCAAACTGCTTTCTAGGCTAACAACTTGTACATAAATTCCTCGCAAGTGAAAATATGGCATTGAAATTTTCGGTTTCTCAAAACTAACATTCTCACATTGTACAATTATAACAATAAGCAGTAAATATATGTCCATTAATCTATGAATATCATAAAGACAAAATATACAAAATTCCAGTTGAGTAAACAATGATTTTTTTTTTATTGAATTGAATAATCGGATGCAAGTAAATTTCTTTTAAAAAATAGAGTATTGTTATAATTTTTATTTTATATCAGTTTTTATTAATCCTACATTGATAATTAATAATAGTGTTTAGTGGAAATTAATTGACTTAGTTATGAAAAATAATAAAAAATTTTAATTTTAATAATTATTGAATTTAGTTAAATTATACTTAATTTTAAGAGTATTGTTGACTCTAAACATAAAAAATGTAACGGTAAAATGGAAAATTAAAGATATAAGGATAAATGAGGGTATATTGGACCCATAGCCAAATTTGTAAGTGTAAAATTGGTAATCAAAAGTTTCTCTTCAATCCTAAGTATTGTAGATTTATTAATTGAAAAGGATAATTTGCATGAAAGTCCCAAACCTTTAAAAAAAATATGCAATGGAGATCCCCAAATCTTTAATAAATGTGCCAGTAGGACCTCTAATGATTAACGTTAAAAAATATGTTAGTTGACAAAATATTCATATTCACTGATCCGCATGACTACTCAATTACAACACCTAATGACTAACATACCCAACCCCACCAATTGGTAGGTGAGGGAGCCTTAGCTATCGTCACAACTATTGGCTACGAAAAGGAATTATCTATTTTTATTTATGTTTTATGAGCATTTCGAAAGGTTCTTGTTAGGAATTATTAAATGCAGTTATGGAGATGGGAAAAATAGGGTCGACGGAGGTGAAGAAAATGAGGTAATGACAATGGCAGATTAGTTGAAATTGTTGGTGAATACATCGATATTGTTCATATTATATTCATAAAAAGATTTACCGTTTATGTTCATGAAATCGAAACGTAATTTCGACTTATCAAAATGGATTTGAAAAGCAAAACAAAAATAGTTACCGAATCTGAATGCATGGATATGGATTCATCCTTTTCGATTCTAGAATGAAAGTAAGTCATTCTTTGGATCGACCATTGCATAATGTTAAACATTTTCTGAAATCAAACTATGACTAATAGAAATCAGAAAATGAGGAAAGAAAATGTAAGTGATGGATTGGCCGAGGTAAGTATTTGACACTCTTTCCTTAAGATGAATTTGCCTCGCATCGGTGCTAACGATTTTTCAACAATCATCTCCCAAGATATAACAACCACGTCAAGTCATAGAAACACTCCAAATGACTTCGACCAATGATCTTGAACGAAATTCCCTCTCTACCATAACCATGGTTTGGATACAAGATATAATCAATTTCACAAAGTATTTGATGCAACATGACATGAAATGAATAATATGGAATTACAAATGAACGTTCAAGGGGTCCTATACATAGAAGTTGAAAGGTTGTGGGTGAACGGACACACACCATATTCAGCATTTTTCATGAAAAGTTGCGACCCAATTGTCGCTAGCTTTTCGCAATTCAGAATTTTTCATGAAAAATTGCAATCCAATTGTTGCTAACTTTTCTTTGATCCATCGCTTGAGCGATGGTCTTACCCGCTAAATTTCGATTTCCTTCAAATATTGGACCAAATTTCTCATTCATACAAATTGGTTTTCAACCAATTTCCAACTGAAATAACTCAAAATCCAATCAATGTCCCCTAATTGCTTGCTCACATATGCAATGAACAATTAATTCAAAATAAATAAGCATCATCTATTAATAGGCGAAACAAATGTCATAAACTATAGTTATGTTCTAACACTATAGGGCACCTATTCCAACAAAAATTCCACATCGTTTGAATATCGAAATATAGATTAATATATGCGTTGGACTACTCATTTTAAAAAAGATCTTTTAAGATGGAATCCTAAATCTTAATAGTTAAGAACATATTTCCTCTCGCTGTGTACATTAATGAAAAACTAAGAGTATTATATACAGTGCATTTTACATGGTTTTCTTCATCAAAGACGAAGTATTATCAGTTTCAAACTTACCAATATTTCATTGTTCCAAATAAAATAAAATAAAATATATATATATATATATATATATATATATATATATATATATATATATATAAAAAAGACTATTTTTATTTTTTTTTATGTT
>NC_036252.1:13552845-13563661 GCF_002742605.1 Olea europaea var. sylvestris
AAATACTAACACACAAACCCATCTTAAAGTGTGAGATCACTTCAATGCGTACTTTGTGATTCCTGGAAAATGTGTATTCATAAAGTACTCTTCCCATTGAATGCAGCTTGGATCAAAATTAAACATCTCGCTTCCTTTAATTGTTGTTCGTAGATTTTCAGTTGTAGTATCATCAAAACTGCAAATAAAATGGAATAATAAAATCGTCTTCAGAAAGTTGCACCACAAAATGCTATATTTAAGATCAATGATGAGCTCAAGATGTTAATGGAAACAAGAAAAATGTAATTTCCTCCAAATTGATTTCTTAAAATTTGTCAATCCACTAGTTGCTCAAAGTTTAATACTTGTTTTGTAATAATTACTTCTAGTTTCTATCACATTTCAAAATCTGAGCAACCAAGTGTTGATTAACTTATATAGAAAGAGATTACCAAAAAAAGAACGTAGATACGTACGTTCCGTGAAAGAACAAGAACGGTTTGTAGATTTCTGCTAAACGAATCGAATAATCGATTCTTCGTCTTGCATTGGCATGTAAGTTTCCGAATTGGTTGCAAAGTATCATGTTCACCAACTTTAACATCTATGAGGCATCGGAAAAAAATACATAGTTATATACGGCATTATTATAATAACCTATGTGTTGAAACATAATTTAAACGAGTACCACCGCTTAAAACTTCAAGTGACATCCATTCTTGAATGAAAAACAAGAAAGTAATATATTGGTAACAAAAAAATAAAAAATAATAATAATTCCAGAGTAATCTAAACTTGTTATGAGGACACAAAAATAAATTCACCCAAAAGGTAATGGAAGCCCGCAATTGTTTCCTAAACTAGGAGCATCTTTATTGCATCCTTTGAATTACTATCCTGACGATACATAAGTTGAGAGACTTTAAATTTAATGACATTCATGTATCATGAATAGACATCAAACTCCAATGTTACTTCAATAAAAGTATTTTAAAGAGATTCTCAATTTTTAAAGAGCATATTCTATTAGTTGAAGAGCATCTATAAACTTAGTGAGTTAAAATTTTAAAATACTCGAACAAACTCTTTATATTTAACATTTAATTTTACTACTCTCAAAAAATATTTATTATTTTTCTCTATCTTTTATATTAACTAGCTTTTTTAGATTATTTTATTATTTTTCTACATTAAAAATTAAAACACTTTGAATACATTTAATTATAAAAAATGAGTTCAGAGAGTGCGTTTGGAAATTGAAACTTAATTTAAAGAGTTTCTTCGAGCATGATTTTAAGGTTGACTTTTTAAAATAGAGAGCATACATATTTAAAAACATTGTTAGAGATACTCCAAATTCCATCAACTAATTAATGATATCTTGGTGTCTTTGTTTTCTTAGAATAAAATAATTTGCATTGAAATCTACATAGAAAAAAATATATAATCTAAATAGTAAGCCTCTGTCTGAATGCCATTATCAAAAATTTCATTTTTTCTAAAATTCATTTTTAATCATACATTCTCTCAATAAAATAATTTTGCACATTTCTCAAAAAAATTCTTTACTTTTTGACCACATGTCTTTCAAAAAATCACTATTAAAAAATTTATTTTACCCTTGTAATGGGGCTAACAAGGGCCTAAATGAAAATTTTGGTAAGTCAACAATTCAAACAGAACTTTTGATTTTATACAAAATTCTAGACAATGTTTGTTTTTTCTTTGTTATGTTAGCTTGAGTCTCTAAATTAAAGATAATTTAAACTAATGAAGAGCTTATTGAAGATTATCTTTGTGGGGAAAAAAATCTAATTTTTTCATTAAATTTCTCATTGAATTAAATTAATTTTCAACAATTTGCCCCCACTCTCTAAAAACTCATTGTTTTTCTAAATTCATTTTCCACTATATATTCTTCATTAAAATGATGTTGCACGTAAACCTAAAATTTTTCGCCATTTTTAATCACACATTCTCAAAAAATAAAAATAAAAAAACCAAATAGGTAATTAGTGATGAAAAAATCTGGCATTTAATTTTTTAATTATGACAGTGAAAAATCAGTGACAATTATAGTGACGGATTCCATGAGCTAACTTCAAGATTTAAAATTAATTTCCAAATTATTTATACTTAAATAAATTAAATTGAAAAATTATGTCTAATATTTTTTTTGAGAATTTAAATTTTTATTTTTTATAATAAAATTGTAGCCGGGTTTTCCGAGTATCTATGGCTTAGAAAAGCTCATGCGGACAAAACCATCTTCCCATAATACGTCGTAGCTTGTCAATGTATAAATCACAGGATCTAACTATGCATAGTTATTTTGCTAAAGAAGAATTACTAAAATGACTTCCCTATTTTAGGGTTAGTTAGAGTGAATTTGTTCTCTAATAACTATCCTAATATATATGTATATAGCAAATAATTATCCACATGATTACAATTAATTTCTCATTGCTTTAGGTAGTATACTACTCAAACGTAAAATCCAAGTAATATCGAAATTGGATTTTAGTAGAAAAGATTAAAAAAAACTCACCTGTACAAATGGCAAGTAACGGATTGCAATATATCTGTGAAAGCTAGCCATAGTTTCCAATACTTTGCCTTTCTTGACTTTGATAGGCTTCCCGCCCGTGTCAAGCAATGGATTCTTAGTTAAATAATAATACATAAGCCACCTCATATCTTCATATTTTAGTGGATTTCTTAGAGATGAACCAATATGATAAATTAACCTGTGAGATGGTTGATTTGTATGCATAGCCATTGCTACAAGCATGGAATTCACCACCATATCACCAGGTATCTGCAAAATTTCAAAATACAAATGAGCAACACCAAGAAAAATCAATAATAATTTATGAAAAGAAAGAAAACAGGAAGATTGGTTATGCATATATATATATATGCTATTAGCTTACCATGTCAAGTGATGAGTTGGGATGACCAACGAAGAAATTTAGTTTTCCTTTGCCATAAGCAACGAAGATGCTGTCAAGAGTTCTGTACTTGGCAATTCGTGAATCAATTTTATAAATTTTCTTAAGCAATGAAGTGAGGAATTTGAAAATATATAATAGTTAATATCATGCCATTTAGCTTTAGATTTGCAAACAGAAAGAAGGAAAGTTGCCAACATCCTACCTTAAACCCTCTGTCCAACCAGAGAAGGGCTCTTTATAAGTACTTGTTATAATTGTTGGGCGCACAATAAGGAGCTTAACATTATCCTCCAACTTCTCCAAAAGCATTTCCCCAATAGCCTTTGTAAACACATACGTGTTTGCCCACCCATGCAACTTTGCTCTGGTAAATATAAATTTGTAATTTTTTTCGTTGCTTGTAAGTTGCTCGGAAATGCAGAATAGAAAAAGTAATAAATTTCTCAGCGCTTGAAAAAATCATATATTTGGTCACTCAACAATTGGTCCCTCAAAATTTCCCTTCACACTGATCAACATAAATGGAAATTTTTGGAACATATAATTAAGTGTTCTTAATCAACCTGTCAATGCCCAAATTTCTCATAGCTGATGCAATTTCTAATTCTGTTGCATTTTGAGCTTCAAACCCTCTTAGTCTTTCTTCGACTATCCTTTTTTCGGTGTCGATGTCTAAATAGGAGATTCTAGCTCCATCAAGTGTCTCGCCCCTATGAAATGGCTTTTCTGGTATGAGCCCTACACTCGAGCCTTGTACGTAAGCTGTGAAAAACGAAGAAATGTCCAGAAGAGAGAGTTTTATGTACATTTTTCTGTATCATTAAGTTCCAAACGAGAGGGAAGATTAAGACTTTCTGCTAGTTACCCGTGGATACATGGACAAACATCTCTATTTTTGAACAGTTCGTGGCAAACTTTTGGACGTGCATGGCTCCTAAAGCATTGATCCCCATTGCAACATCATATCTATGAAAACACCAAGAAATACAGATTATTTATTTTTATCCACTAATATTATAGCCATAAATGTAGAGTTAAATGCTCTACAATTTAAAAGGTCACATGCATTATCAAAAGTTTTAACAAAATTAGGAATTCGTATGCTTTTCAACCATATATTTGATGGGAGCAACAATTTACATCCACATTGTTATATATCTATCCACTTTTTTTAAAAAATTATATTATATCTTTAACCTTATGTAAATTGACTTAAATAAAAATATATCACTTTAAAGGCAACAACTAATATTTATTTTCATTAAATTCTTTTAATATTCATAAACTATCATCTTCAACTAAAGCCCAAACAATAATGAAAGAGATATCATTAGAGCAAATGCATATAAACATAGCTATATCAAGAAGAATTTGAAAAGGTAAGGATATATTGTTGTGGATTTGATGAATTTAATATAAGAAGAATTATTGATTTCTATTTGATAGAATTTATCTCATGTCAATAAAAAAATTTCACTATTAACATGATAAGAGAATTTTAGTTATAGTTTTTGTTGACATTTTTTTTTTTTTTTGTAGTGTTCATGATCCATAGATTTCGGGTCCTCTCGGGTCTACATAAACCTTTTGTCTTGCACACTTGGACAAATCGTAAGTCATCGGTGGTCTTCTTCGAAGTGAAGGAAGGCAACTGTATACACTCCAACAAGAAGTCAGTCAACGTATTAGTGAAGGGGTGTGGGACGTGCTAGAGATGTAAGTAACTAAGTATAAAGTGGGCGGATCTGGAAGGGTATGAAGTAAATATATTGAGGGCGAACTTATAGATTTGAGAGTCTAAAATTGCATTACCTTCAAATGGCACAATATTTAAGCTTTTATAATAGTAGATGAGAAATTATAACCATTGGATAGAGTGACGTGTGGCCTTATCTTGATTGCTAAGGCATTTTCCTAGATATCACTCCGTCATTTTTAGACTCACAGTATGTGAAGAGACAATTTCCATCAATTGAAGGGTCGGCCCTCCAAGGTACCTTGGAAGAAGTGATGCATCACATCGTTATGGTTCACCTCGACCAAGTGGGATGCTGATGTGGAGTGTAGGTCGATTAACATGTTGACTTGTTTTCAAAAGTTACTCACTCTTACCAAAAAAAAAAATCAAATTAGAACAAGCCATGTGGGCTCGTGGAAGATTGTTCAAATGATGCTTATGAGGTCGTCAAGTAAAAATTTCTAGAAATGATAAATGCAAATTTATGTTTGAAAAACATCCTTATGTTAAATTCTATGCACGTTATTTAATAGTTTTCTTTTGTGTTCAAGCATTTGATGTTCTATGTTAAATTTAAATTTATGAGTTGACATCTTAGTGTTTCAAGATTTTATTTAATTTGAAATTTTCACTTAAATTGCTGATTTATCATTATCAAATTATCAAACAAAAAATTTTAAAAAGAAAAAATGAATTTCCTCTTAAATTAGATAAAGTAGATTATTTATTTATTTTTTTGGTAACAACTCCAGTCTATTTTTATAAAATAAAAATGAAATAGATTTTGGAGCGTTACAATTAAGGTTCTCTCATTACAATTTCATTCCAAATTATTATTGGAATTATCTTATCTTTTCCTGATTTTCTTGAATCCAAAGCAATAATGGCTAATCTGTTGGGATTATCAAAACAAGTAAAGAAATAGTGCATAATATTGCAATGATTACGAAGGAATTATGATGGGATACATATATAAAAATATAGTGGATGTGTAAATATATAAAAACAACATGGATAGATATATGAAAGGATTGAATGAATTACGATGGAATAAACATATAAAAATCATGTTGACATATAATATTTAAATGAATGAATTTAATAAGGATAATATTTAAATGTGGTGTGGATGAAAATAATATTTTTTTTAAAAAAAATTTAAAAGTTTAATAGATTTAAAGTGTGATAGATATTTAAGAATGGTAGAGGTAAATAGTGGCTATTTTAATGGATGGAATAGTGTTTTTTTGAAAAATGTGTAGTTAAAAAAGAATGAAATTTTTTTTATTTGTGTGTAATATTATTTTATAGAAGATTATATGATTGAAAATAAGATAGAGAAAAAGAATGAGATGAGAATGGGGGCCAAACAACTTCTCAAATAAATGCTAGTCCGTATTAAAAGATGAGGCTTGAGTGTACGTTTCATCAAATTTAGTTGTTGCGGCTGAGTTAACAATAATATCTACTTCTTGCCACATCTCATCTCTCAATTTTGAGTCATAGATACCTAAGTTCTCATAAGAAAAATCACCGCAAACCGGAATAACTTTTGATAGTAGAAAAGGAATTAAGTCTGCACCGTATTTCTCATCAAGAACTCGAAACAATTCAGTGTTGAGCACCTGAAACATATATGAGTCAAATAAGAAGATAAACAGTATTTTATTTTTATTTTTTCAATAGACAGGAAAATTTTATGAATTTGATCATGATAAAAAAATGATTAATTTAATTGAAATCGTAGTTCGACTACACATTTGTAATTGAAAATGAAATTACCGTAGGCTTTTAGCGGAGGTGGAATGTTGCAAGTCACTTATATGAACATAACGTAAAGAAAATATGCAAAAGAAATATATATTTAATTTTCAACTAATAAGCATTCTGATCCTAATTTTTTTTTCCAGTATACACTTCACTTGTATACCTCTTCACGTAAGCGTTGTTCAGCAGATCTCTTATCCACTGCTCTAATTAGAAGAAACAATTTTTTGATTTCGGGTTGAACTCTAAGTATTTTCTCCAAGAAAACTGCATGCAATTAGAAAAGAAAAAATATATTATTAGAATGTTGTATCCATCTGATCAAGTGATTGGAGGGAGAGAGAGAGAACTTTTTGCTAAAAATCCTGTGGCTCCAGTAATGAGAATTGTCTTCCCCTCAAAATATTGAAGAATTTTACTCTCTTCCATTGTAAGAGAACGCAAAAGAACTATAACAACTCGATTTTAATCAGTAGTGCAACGCATAACATTGTTCAGATGGTATATATAGGCATGTAGATACTTTTTTACTCTCTTCCATTGTAAGAGAACGCAAAAGAACTATAGCAACTCGATTTTAATCAGTAGTGCAACGCATAACATTGTTCAGATGGTATATATAGGCTTTACTTTTTGTCCTCCCCAACAATATGCCATTGGGTCAAGTATCACTTTCTTTGTAGCAGTATTATTTGTGGTGTGCAGAATAACGATGGTTGTGTTAGATTGACCATCATTGTAAAATTCATTACATTTACGGTATGTATCTTTATGCATACTTTGTTAAGTGATCCTCTAAAATATGGTAAAAAGAATTCACGTATAAACTATTATTATAAAACCTGATTTTTATTTTAGTTCGTGTGGTACGAAGCTAAGGAATTTCATGTTTAACAATTAGAATATGTTTGATTATCAATATTTTTCATGAAAATGTATTTTTTTTCCATCCAAATTCCTACTTTTGTACTGTTAAACTAACATTTTTTTCATGAAAAATATTTTCGTATTTTTTATCACGTGATCATATTTTTTTCAAATCAAGAAAAATATTTTCTTTAATGGGAGTAAGATTATATTATCCAGGGAATTCGCTCTCTCTTTCTCTCTCTCATCTACAACTCTCCCTCATCTACCCAATAATAAAAATCGGACAAGCATAATCTTTTTAGGTTGAAAATTAAATTAATCAAACACATTTAATTGACCATTTTCATGTAAATAAGTTTGAGGCAATTGAATTATTTAGAATTTATTTTTTTTCATTCATATTTCATTCTTGCAATCAAACGCACTCTTATTTTTCATTATTTATGGAAAGATTAACAGAGAAACCCTAGGTGGAGATACAAGGCTAATAGCCTACGAATTTCATTTCAATAAAATAATAATAATAATAATAATAATAATAATAATAATAATAATAATAATAATCCAATTTGAACGTCCCGAAGGACTCATTTCCCTTTTTTGGACTATACTTCTCTCATCATCGTTAGCCTTCCTTTTGTTATCCTTTGAGTAGCTCTGTTAATCATTTGTTCATCTAATCACTACCGAAATTGAAATCGTGTTTAAAAATTGAGATTTAAAATTTATTGAGCCCAAATGCTTCCAGAAATAGTAGTCTAATTCAGATATCATCCGAATGCTACCTAATGTGGTTTATGCAAAGATCAACTTCGGATTACATATCCATTCAGAAATTAACTGTTTGATGATTTATAATGCAATATCGATTCTGATACTTGTCCAAAAGTATTAGAATTTTACTATAATAAGATAAATATTTCGATTGTTACTGAGTAAATAATTGAGTTCTATTTATTCTATAAAAGGGAATTGTATTCTTTTGAGCATATGTATAAGTTTCACAAATTAGTGAATGAAATATAAAATAAGATGATTACCACGGAAGGCATTTATATTTTGATCGAAAAATCAATTGTCTACAATCGTAGAATAAGAGATGGTATTCTAATCTATTAAGGGCTATAATAGTTGCTTATCTACCAATTGTGATATGCAGCAGGTCTTGACTGTGGTGAGAAGATTTCGGGAATAGTGACACCAGTATATTTGGTATATCTAGTATGTATTAAAGAGAACCATTTCTTGTGAGATTTTACTTCAAATGCATGATTATATTAGAGAGAAATAATCTTCACTTCGACTACTTTATGGATTCAGTGAAACTACACGTAAAAGGACCTGTTGCAATGAAACTACACGTACAGGTTCCTGCCAGGTAAGAAACAAGTGGGGGCGAACCCCACAATTTTTTTTTAAATACATGTGGCCCCCAAAGAGTGTGAAAATACACCTGTACGTGCAGCTTTTTCTTATGGATTGCCTTTGCATTATGGATTAATAGTTGTTAATCACAATTCCAGAATCGTTGATGTACCAATGAGTGAGATTTAATTATCGGTCAAATATACCTCGATATGTTGGGAATTGAAAATGAGTGAAGTAGTAGACAATTATTTTCACTCGGAATCCGTCGCCTGGATTAAAGGGTAATAGAATTCGATTAAATATTTTCTTCTGATAATTTTTAATCTAAGTGCAGTATTTGGGGATGGTAAATTTGTTATTATGATTTGATCACAATGAAGTACTGAAGAAAATGTTAGTTTAAGTGAAAAATAATTTGTAGTGGTAAATTATCAATTTAGTAAACCACTAACATTTGATATGCCGCAAGGGTAATGAATTAGAATAGAAGTCAAGAGGATTTAATTGCGGGGAATTGAAATAAAATAGCTCCTGTGATTTAATATATTTTGAGAGGCCAATTTGCAGCTCGATTTATGAAAATCTACTTAGATCCTAATAGTAGCTCTAAGAAGTTTGAGGGCTTAATTATGAATATAATTAAAGTTTAAAGTTGAACTTTCCTTGGTCAAAGTTTCAGAGAAGTTGGTGATTGATAATTTTAATTAAGTTCTTGTGTGAGAGGTAAAAGTGATTTTTTTAGGATCACGGTTAAAAGGTAGTAAAAAATTGTGGAAAACGTGAAAAATGCTTCTTCTTTTTCTATTTTTTTAAAGAATGTTTGATTCAAAACAAGTGTGAAGAAACTTTCACAAATAAATAAAAGTTAAAATTCATTTTGGACCCCAAAGCTAAGTTTAGCCAAACACTTGAAAGGATTTTAGCGAACGTAAAACTCAAGTTTCATTTTCCTAGATACTATAATGACCTAAGGGTCCGTTTGATTGTAAGAATGGAATTGGATGGAAAGAAAACGAATTTCAGGAAATTGAATTGTCTAGAACTTGTTTTACTGGGAATTATCAATTAAATGTGTTTGATTGGTATAATTTTTCACCAAAAAAAGTTGAAATTTTGGATCTTTTAGTATTCGTTTGGCTTTTTGTTTTTCATGAAAATTATCAATTAAATGGATAGATTTTTTTTTACAATTATCGATAGAATTTGTTTTCATTGCCAAAAAAAAAACGTGGAAACCCCAATTCTCACCAAAACCAAAGGAATTGAAATTCCTTAAAAACCAAAAAAAAATGGCATCACGTGAGGGAGAAGTGAAAAAGTAATTCCATGGAAAACCATCAAATTTTTCCATGGAAAATGAAGGTATCAAACAAGCCCAAATACTTTTTGGACGAGTTATCAGACCTATTAAAGTCTATTTAAAATTTTAATGACTCGTTTTTAGTACAATTTTCCAATCTCTAAAAACTATCTTGGGTTTTTGAGTAGGTATTTGTTAAGGATTCTTGATTAGAATAAAGATTCAAGGATTAGAAGCAATTCAAAAAGATCAAATTGTTGATCCTAAGCTAGAGTTCAGGTTCTTCAACCCGGAGAAATTAATCACTAGTCATATATTCAGCTATAAACACTTATATGATTAATTCGATTTGTAAAATGTAGTAAACTCGAAAAGATTCTTATTCCAAATTAAAGAAAATGAGACTAAATTCTTAACAATATCCATGAGACAATTTCTGATGAAAGAGGTTTAGGAAGTGATTTCATCGAAGACATTGAATTTTTCACTATATAATGATTTTTTTAGCTAAATAGGATCGTGTCACGATAAATTCTAGAATGCTTCGTTTGTCAATATTGCAGTTTTGCCTTGTTGACACGTTCGGTTATTAATAAACTAGTATTGGTCGGGACCCATTGATTAAGTGAATTTCAAGAAAATAGGTCCACAAATGTCAAGATATACGTCTCTTATTACTAGACACACATTGCCTTGCACTGAAATTAATATTCCGTAACAACTAACAATGACCGAATTTGAAATTGTGAAGTCTTTTTCAATTTTGTATCATCTTGAGCAAAACAACGTACTCTTATTTTTGAATAATGCTATACAGCCCCATTGAGATTGTAACTC
>NC_036252.1:13568474-13571353 GCF_002742605.1 Olea europaea var. sylvestris
TGTCCAATGAAATGAATCTTTTGCCATTTTTATTTGCCAAAATTCAAACTTACAATCAAATTTATAAAATATCTTACTATTTTGTATTTTATTTATTAGCATATCTTTATTTGGTTCCTTATATTCATCTTTTACAGTGTTATCATTTGATCTTTTATAGTTTATAACCATTATTACTTTTCCTCTTTTTGTTTCACTATAATTTCTAATCATAAAGGCTACTGATTTGTGTTGACTATTAGATGGTCTTATTACATTTAAATCTAATAACTCTTTAATCTGTATATTAAAATTTTCTATATCTTGATTTGTAGGTTTTATTTCTGTTGTTCTAATTTTAAGATTTTCATTTATGATTTCTAATTCAGTTTCTATTTTATTTTTATCCCAATTTTTTTATAGGGTCTTCTCTTATTATTTGAATTCTTTCGGCTAATTCTAAAATCTTGTCTATACTATCCTATCTTAGAAGATGTCTTATTAAAAATTATTAATTCTTTATTTCTTTGTATGAAATCAGTTTTTAAATTTTCTAAAGATAAATTATCTAAAAATTCTAAATTATCTTCGTATTCTGGGTTTGAGGGGCCACAACGCTTAGCTCGCAACTCTGATGATTCTATAGTATTAATAATATAAGTGTCTTTTCCAAAAAGTACGACATCCGGAGTAATTGTTAAGTTTCAATTTCTACTTAATTAAAATTTTATACCTATAACAACTTCATCTTTTATTAATGAGCTAAACTAATGTGGTTGTTAAAATACGTTGTCTTTCTTGAAAATTAATCTTATAGTCATCAAAAAGTCTTTCCTCGAATCCCATTTTACTTTCTCTTATTTCATATTCTAATTTTTGTCTACAATTTTCTAGGACTAAATCTTTTCTAATTATATTAAATATGTAACATGTGTCTATTAAAGCTATCAAATTTAGTTTTATCATTTTATTTATTTGTATTTTCCAAGGGTATCTTGAGATTTTTTGTTTCTTTACTCTAGATATTTGACAAATTATTTCTTCTTGATTTTCTTATTCTAAATAGTTATTTTCCATGTAACCTTTTATATGTTGTTTTCCTTTTGTTTCTAGATTTCTAATCCTATATTGTATTTTTCTTAATGCTTCATGTATTTTATCTATTCTTTTATTTGTATCTATCATTTTATTTTTTGATTTTTCTATATTTTCACTATAGTCCTTATTTTTATTATTATTTATTTCTTCTTTGATTCCTAAATAATTTTTACATTGATTTCTATTTTTATGTCTTGGCTATATTTTGCATATTTTACATTTATTCATCATTGATCTTTGTCCTATAATCCATTCATGGATACATTATTGTTTTATATTCATCATCTTTGTATCTAAAATTGAAAAATCTAGTTCTTCTAAACTATCATAATTGTCTTCAGAATTACTTGTTATTTCTAAATTATCTAACTCTTCATCTATATAAATACTATATACTGAGCTACAAGATTCATTATCCGATAATTTTACAACATTACACTGTATTTCTTCTATTCTATTATCATAGATTTAGCTATATTTTCTTTATTTTTATTTTTATTTGGACATTTGTTAGTAAAATGTTTAGGGTCTCTATAAATATAACATTTATAGTCTTTTTTAGATTTTGGTTTTCTAACATATCTATTATAATTAGGTCTTTTATTTTTATAATATGTCCTACTTGGTCTAATATTATAATTCTTTTGATCTTGCATTTTATATTTATGTTTTTATATTTTTTATACAATTTTTTCTTTCTTCTTCTATAATCATATGTTTGTGGTGTATATTAATCTGAGCAAAAAGAATAATTTAATTTCTTTATTTACTTTCTAGCAACGTTTTCTATACAATATTNTATTTTCATTTTAGCTCTTTTGCTAGTTTTTTCTATCTTGATTTCTATGTTTACTTGATCTTTTTCTATTAACATTTTAGTTTGTATTTCTCTAGTTTTTCTAAGATTTCTATAATATTCCATATCTGTATATACAAATTCTTTTTTATCGTCCTCACTTTTGTCTTCTTCACGATTTTCGTCTAAAGCATTTATCTTGTCTTCACTGTCATAGTCATCTATTTCAAAATACCCACATTCTCCTTCATTTTATTCTTCATTATACTTTGTCTGTTCTGCTTGGTAATTATAATTTTCAAATCTAATGCTTAATGTTCCATTATTATTTTCGTACATAATATTATTTTTTGATACTAATGTTGGTTTTTCTAAAATATTTCATAAATTCCAATCTAATCCTGCATCTGTTTCTGAAGAGAATTTCTTTATTGGGATAGCCTTTATATCTTTTTGTCCTAATAATAATTAATTGACTATTTTCTAATTTATAATTAGTAGTACTATTTTCACTAAGTCTTCATATGAATCCTGTGCAAAATTAATAAATTATCCTCATATCTTTTCATTTGATATCCTTTGCTTTTTATTCCTATTTTAATATCTTTATGGAAATTCTTTGTTCTGACTCAATAGTCTGGTGTCAAATATATTATTCCGCCTTTATTATTCATATCTAATTCTATGCTTCCTAATAATCCATGTATTATGTCTGTGAATCTGCTATCATATATACATACGAAATAATTTTGCTCCTAAATTTTCTCTATGAGGATCTTTTACTCCTATTATTATTAATCCTAAATGAGTTTGTTGAAGATTTTTATTAACAATTTCTTTATAAAAAAAAATTCTATTAAATCTAGGGATATAAATTGATCTTCATGTGTACAAGAAGCATATCTTTCTCCATAATGCTTATTTATTAAAGATTTGATTAATAAATTTCCTTTTTCATATGTTTAAAGCTTTTACTAATTTTAGTTTACTTTGTCTAAACATTTAT
>NC_036252.1:13571472-13574272 GCF_002742605.1 Olea europaea var. sylvestris
CTCCAAACTCAGCTTTATACCTTTGTCCCTCTCTCCCAATGTGTTGACTGCGGACTGTCATTACTATTTATGGTTTACCCGCCATTTGAAAATTTTATTATGATCCCTTAATCCAAAGTGTCTGGAACCGCCCCTGACTGTGTTAAGGAAGATGACTTGGTGTTTTGCGCGGGTTGTCGCTAACAATTAAAAAAGGGGTCAGACGATTGTGAAAAGAACGAACCTCTTGAGACAAAGTTCCAAAAAGAGGTGTTTTATTGGTGATGACTTTACAATTGGAATTTAAACAGAATGCCGCCAAGGCGCAAGCACATGAGTACTAAAAAGAAATGTTTTAAGTCTAAACTAACGAATTGAAATTACATATTCTCTATTTGAGAGTGTTTGATTAGGGGGCTTTGCTCTAGGTCTTTTCTTCCTTTTATATTCCCTTGATGCTCTCTTTGTGATCAACTGCTTAGAAGTTGCTTAATTGCTTTATAATTGCCTACTTTCTTCATGGTGGCCAACTTATCATGGAACTGCCGTCTCTAAATGCTGCCACTACTTTTTGTCGTTCAACCGTCTTCAACCGAACTCCTTGAATCGTGGAACATGATGAGATTACCCAATAACTGCTTCGATAACTATACTTTTGGATAACCATAATATCTTATATTTGCTAAGATCCTGGGCGATTCGAAGGTTTAGGCGAGAACAGGGTTATAACTCTGGGCGACTGCAAGGTACTTCATTCGCTCAAGTTGGGCATCTTGCAAGTTTGGGCGATGGTATTACCGCATTCGTGGGCTTCCACTGTATTCATTAATAACCCTATTTGGACCTTTATCCTGAATTGCCAAGTTGGGCTTCATTCTTTGGGCTATTCGAGTTGGGCTACATTTTAAACTTATCAACAATTACCCCCCAATATGGCAGAATTACATTTTTTGCCATATTCACTTTGTGTTTCCCAGCAACATTTGAAATTCTCAAGAATTTCAATCATTATTTTCTTCCATAGCCTGAAAAGGTGCGACGTTGCAAACCCTTATAAACCCCAAATACACGCCATTTTATCGCACTACTAAATTACGCCTCATTGCTTCGCACTTCTCTCTCGCAATATTACTGTTCATCTTCTTGCTTCTCTGCTACGTTTCTCAAGTAAACTTCAACAAAGCTTTATTTCGTTCCTAATGGCTACTTCACAATCCCAATCTAGTGACTCTTTCAGTTTCAAAGACTTCCAGAAACTCCTCACTCGGCCATCTATAACTCCGAACTTCCTTGCACCAGCCAATCCCGAACTCAACGAGTTCTATCTAGGTCCCTCATTCAACAACGCCGAGGCCGTCGAACAAGTGGCGGTGGGCCAGCTGTTCCCTTATACTCAAAGCCCTCCGTTTCTAAACTCTTTGCCACTGAAGCCGCTTCACGAAAGAGGTATTCGCACTTGGTCTAAATCTGATGTTGTTTTCCGTAGATGGCATACTCGCCTTGTGGACCATGTTCCTACCAAGGCAATTTTTGATAGCGCTAGGATTTCTGATTTGCTAGAAATCTCTCTTCAACCCCCTATTTTTGATCCGGCGCTTTTCCCTATTGCTTTAAGTTTTTGGTCTTCTAAATATAATACTTTTGTTTTCCCCCTTGGTCCCATGTCCATTACTTTAAGGGATGTCGGGGCCTTAGTAAATCTGTCACCTTTGGGCAATACCATTTTCCCTGATATTTTGATTTCTCGTGTTGTCCCAAAATTTGATAAAAAACTGACCGAGTCCTATTCAAGCCTGCAAAGCTCTTATAATCACTCGAGCGCTGAGCCTTCTCATGCTGAGCGTGTGGCCTTTCTTCAGATTTGGCTTTGTAAATATATCCTGTGTGTGCCAAGCCTGAAGCCTTCTATGAGCTATTTACCCATAGCGCACGAATTGGCGTGTGGTAGGCCTCTGAATTTGTGTTCTTTCTTTTTGGCTGCCCTCTATAAAGGCATGACTTCTCTTCAATTCCAATTGAAGAATGGTGCATCTCCCACTGGCAGTGGGCCTCTTTGGTTCACTCAAATGTGGTTGACAGCCTATTTTCCATCACTTGGTGCTTTATCATTTTCCCTTCATTCTGCTAGTTGCTATGGGCTAGCTATTGACCCACTGAGCCCTGTACATATGTCCAAAAGGGATATTTTTTCATTCTTTTATACTTTGAATTCAATTCCTTCTTTTTTCCTTTTCCTCCCTTTTTAACTCCTAATTATGTTCATCCCCCATCTACCCTGGACAATGCGAGCACCTCTCTACTCGTTTGGGTTCAGTTTTTGACCAGGAGGGAGTTGTTCCGTGATATTTTGACTGGAACTAATGCCAAAGCTGGGGTTGAAATATATGTTCCCCAATTTTTTGCTCGTCAACTTGGTTTTGGCCAAACTTGGCCTGTTCCCCCTTGTTATTCAAGAAATTTGATAGATCGCTTCCACACCATTAATAAGGCAGAGGCAGAAGCTATAGATACTCGCAATATTCTTTTGACGAGTGACTTTTCATTAGCCCCCTTCAATCCTAGTCATGTCATCCATCCCCTTTTTGAACAACTCTGGCCATCAGTGCAGCGTAGATTATTTGCAACTGATACCAATTGCGTTTTTCATTCACTGGATCAGCCAGACATTTCTTCCACTTCTCCTGTTTTGGTCACCCCTGTGTCCATTAAGAGCCCTTCCTCTTCTGCTCGCGCTAAATAGTTTGTTCGTCCATCTATTTCTCTTTCTACCAAGCCCACTGCAACTAAAAGTGCCCTAAGCCGTAAATGGCCAGCCTTAACA
>NC_036252.1:13582894-13584272 GCF_002742605.1 Olea europaea var. sylvestris
ACTTTTGGATAACCATAATATCTTATGTTTGTTAAGATCCTGGGCGATTCGAAGGTTTGGGCGAAAACAAGGTCGTAACTTTGGGCGACTGCAATGTACTTCATTCGCTCAGGTCTTGGGCGTCTTGTAAGTTTGGGCGATGGTATTACCGCGTTCGTGGGCTTCCACTGCATTCCTTAATAACCCTATTTGGGCTTTTATCCTGAATTGCCCAGTTGAGCTTCATTCTTTGGATTATTCGAATTGGACTGCACTTTTAACGTGTCAACACTTGGTGATTGGATTAAGGGACAATTCTTCTATGGACCAATTATTTGAGAACGGATTCGAAGCTTTTAGAATCAGTTTTCATATAATATTTTTCATCCTTGTTCTTTTAAATTGCCTTTTTTTGATATCCTTTCATGAGTTCATCTTGAACTCATATAAAGTGGCTCACCTTAAATCCTTTAGCCATTGGTCGTAGTCTGTAGATAAGCTACCTTCTTATGAAATACTTTTTGGGTTTATAGGCACATAGTTTACATGTAGATTTTTCGAAATTATAGTGCGGAAGAGCTCAAAACTGATGTGAATATAGCGATCTTGAATGAAAAGCAAATTATTATGTTGATTTCCTTTACTATTTGTTCACTCAAATTTAGTAGTTTTTTTGATCGTTTAAATATTTGATTAAATACATGTTTTGTAAGTAAATAAATTTAAAATTTAATTGATTGTAAGTTGTGTATTGTACGAAATGTGTGGATAAAAACTAATAGTAATTATGGATCCTATAAAAACTGTGGATAAAAAATTATGTTGGTGTAAACTAATACATAAAAGACAAACACATTATTCTCAAAAATTTTGAGAACAAATTCTATATTTTAAGAATATATCATATCCATTAATTCAAAATTCTTGCTTAGAATGATAATTTACCGTTTTAATCATGAACAACATCTGAAATGTTTGTCTTCAAAAGGAAATTCGAACCGCACATGCCAAGATAGACATTTATTATTAATAGGCTCAAAAAAATATGTGAACGGTAGGCCTGCTCTGAATTCAATTTCTATTAAATTGGCAATGACCAAATTTGGTAACGCATGAGAACTGAAAAGTCATTTTCAATTTTATGTTATCGTAAGCAAAACAACATAATATATTTCCATTTAAATGATGAAAATTTGTGTAGGTTGGACGAGAAGAAATTTATTATTTTGTAGATAAAGTTATTATTGGTAGGTTTGGGTGACTACTGTCAGAGATTTGGTGCATAATTATATTCCTTTTACCCAAAAATACGTGTACGCAAATACAATAAAATCACGATTTATTGGTGCAAAATATTGAATAGAATTTCAAATTATTGAAATCAATATGTGCGCATCAA
>NC_036252.1:13584372-13593557 GCF_002742605.1 Olea europaea var. sylvestris
CAATGATTGCGAAGGAGAAGCAACACATGGATCGAAAAAGCCCTATCACAAATGTATCTTCATCTTTCTAATCAAATTCTCCAAGAAGTGGTAAATGAGAAAGGTGCTGATGGGTTGTGATTGAAATTATAGCAGCTTTGTATGACAAAGAGCTTGATTAGTAAGTTACACTTGAAGCATTGTTTGTATTCTCATCGCTTGACAGAAGGTGTATCTTGGGAAGATCATCTATTGATGTTCAAGGATATCATCACTAATTTGAAGACCATGGAGGTCAAATACGATATTGAGGATTCAGGCTTGATATTGTTATGTTTGTTGCTGCTTTCATAAGTGACTTTTAGAGATACTATTTTCCATAATTCAGATACTCTCACTATTAAGAGGTATATGATACGCTTTATTCTAAGAAGAAAATAAAACATGTGATTGTCTGATCCAAGGCCTATATAAAGGATCTTGTTATTCATGAGAAGAAGACAGATGGTCATGGAAGGGGTAAAGTCGAGGATAGCACAGTGATAAAGTCTATTGGTATTGTAACAATAGAGGACACATGAAGAAGAATTGCTATAAGTAGCGAAACAAGAATTAGGAATGGCAAAAAAATTCGTTAAATTGAATACCCACGAGCCCGCCCCGTTTGGGATGGGGATTACCCTTTTAATCGGGCATTTAGATCAGGAATGGGACGGGACTTTGTCCCGAGGCGGGTAGGGATAATAAGGGCCCCGTCCCGTTTAACTTTTTTTTTTTAAATTCCATACTTTAAATGGAAAACTTCTATAAATTTCATTAGTTTTAATAGAAGGTGTAAATTAAGAATATGACAAACAATAATAACCTTAGTTTACCGATTATATTTAAATAATTTAACTTTTAAAAATAAATAAATTAATCAAAAAATTTAACAAATATATTATTGTCTCACTTCAATGAAATAGGAGCAATAAAATGAATTATGAAAAAACTAAAAAAAAATTAAATGGGTAGTAAATGGGGCAATGGCCATGCCTTAAACGTGTAACATAGTTGGAAATTACACGACGGGGCAAGGGAGGTTGCCCCAACCCCAACCTGCCCCCATTGCCATCCATAATGAGAATAAGTTTGCTACTACAAATCAAAAGGGACAACCGAAAAATTTTAATGATGACAATCTTGCAGAAGAAGACTAAAGCGATGAAGATCTCTTGGTGATTACTAATAGGTGATTCAAACCTATTGAGAATTGGATTTTTGATATGGCTTACACTTTTCAAATGTGTTCTAATTGAGATTGGTTTTCTTCATATGAAACAATTATAAGGGGTTCCATAGTAATGGAAAATAATGAGCCTTATAAAATTGCTGGTATTAGTAAGGTCAGAATCAAGATGTTTGATGGGATGATCATGACACTTGGTTTAGTGAGACATGTTCCAGATTTAAACATAAATATTATTTCCTCAAGTACTCTTGATTTAAAAGGGTACATGTATACCGATGAAGGTGGAGTTCCGAAAGTTAGTAAGGGTGTCAGGGTTGTGTTAAAGAAGTGGAGAAAGTCTTAGTTATATGTTTTGGATGGTCCGATGGTCACTGTGGAAGTAGCTGCGACTTATGGTTTGATAAATTTTAACTTAGGTAGAGTTGGTTGTGATCGAGTTGCTTGTGGTGATTCGAACAGGTCTAGTGACTTCGGTGGAGCTAGAATTGAACGTGATGATTCTAGAAAGGTTGGCGCGCTGGTAGTTCTGCTGTTATGTAAGGCTTAGATTTAGTTCACATTCGCTGAATATGCCTGGCAGGGCATGGTAGAAGAGTTGGAGAATGGCTTGAAAAATGAAATCTTACCTTTGTTATGGAAGTTGTTCCAAGGTTTAGTTTGTTAGGTTGTGACCCAAATTTCATATGATTTAGAAGTTTAATTCATGGAGGAAGCTTAGATAATTTTGGTTTGAAAATCCAGATTAATAAAGGATCAAATTTCATCATAGATTGGAAGTTTCTTTTGGGAAAGGACTTTGCGATGGATGAAAAATGAAAGGTGTTTTGGAAGCATTGGGTCTGAAACGGGGTTCCTAGGCGTCACGACACCTAGACGCTGGTAGCGAAAAGGAGAAATATGGGTTGGGTGCCCAGGCACAGACAGTGACACTCCCTATTGGAAAGAATGGGATTTTTATTGTGATTCTTGTATTCTACTTCATCCAAAACTCTAAATTTAGGCTCCTATATACTCTACAAGGTGTAGGCTCCTTATAATTCAACACAACAATTAGATCATTGTTGTGTACATTGAAAACTTGAGAGAATTGTTTATATTTAGATTGGGAATATCAAATCTTGTAAAAATAATTTTCATTTCTTGGTATGTTGAAATTCTCCTTTTCTTCAATATAAATATTGTGGTATATTATTTTTCATATTGCTCTTATTTTCTCGCTTTCTAATTATTTGACTCGAATTCTCAACATATAGACTTTTAAAAAGTTATATTATTGAATACACTGAGACTCTTTAAAAGTCTATATTGAATACACCAATGCTTTGAAAGTTTTACAAAGTTTACATTAATTTTTGTAATAAAGTGAATTTTTGGAAAAAATGTGTAGTTAAAAAAGAGAAAAAAATAATTTTACATGCAAAATTATTTTATCAAAGGGATTAGTGGTTAAAATAAATTTTTAGATAACGCGTATCAAACAAGGGCTAATAATTCCTCTTTATATCGAGTTGGGGTGATAATTATTGTAACTTTAAAAGTTGGAAATTGCACTGTTTTCTCAAGGAAATTCATTTATTTCCGTATTAAGCTTCTGTTAGGTATAGATGAAATTTTGATTTTAGTCCTAGTTTGATAATTATTCTTTCAAAACTTCTTTTATTATCCATTTTCAATCATACATTCTTGTAATGAAATATTCTTCATGTAAACCTAAATTTTTTCCTACTTTTTAACCACACATTCCTAAAAATTGACGATTCAAAAACTCATTCTTTCAAAACAATAAAATAAAATAAAAAAATCAATCAAACAAGGGCTTAATATTGAATTAAAGTCAACAATTAATCTTGACCGTACATTTCATGAGATCCACAAATTTTTAACCATACATTTCATTAACTTTTATTAAAATCTACCAAAAATCTAATTTTAATCTACAACAAATAAGGGTTAAGTATGAATGTACAATTGAAATCTAAACCGATACAAAGTCCTATAGGGACGACCTAAAAATACATATTGAATCACTTTTTTCACATGACCTTTTAAAAGTCGAGGGCTTAAATGTAGAAACATTACATTGAAGTTATTCATGTGGTCTCATATTGACCTTGTTGGACCCTTTCACCATTACCTTTTCTACCAAAACTTAACTACCTATGCGCAAAGTTTTATAATTCTTATATAGCATAGGGAGTGTCACATTTTTTGTTTGTGAGTACTATACTATGGTATTTTGTAAGATTAAAATGCTTCGGAGTTTGTACATTGCAAGTATAGGGTTGTGCTCTGTGGTAACATCATCTATTTTTTGTATTACAACGGGTCGTTGTACTGCGCGAAGAAAGGATTTTCCAATAATTTTACATAACACTTGATATTAACAGAATTTAAAAATTTGTATTCAAGGAGAATATGTAGAAAATTATAAGTTTTTTTATATAAAGAATTAGTTGGATTGAACTACCAAAAATTATTAACAAGTAAATAAGTTTATATATGAATTTTCTTATAAGTTGAAAATTTTCACTCTAGAATTAAAATTTACTATTTTGAGATTTTTAGGATAAAAATTTACTTTATATATCTATATATACACTTTTAGGACACACTTGATGCAACGTATTATTCATCTATTGAGAGGTGGATTTAGACCGAATTATTTCAACATGTCACGAATAATATAAAAAAAAATAGTTGGACTAAACTCAGGGGCGAATCCAACATCGAAGTCCAGTTAGGACAGAGATTGACCATTGACTATTGATCATTGATAATCAACGATCGTAATAGTTCAGTCGTTTATTAAATTTGATTAAATAATATTAAAAGTTATTCAATATATATATAAATGAATTAAAACGTAAAAATTATATATATACGAAAAATATAATTTAATACAATCCAAAATACTAAAAAAATATAAGATACAACCTTACTCTGTAACTATAAACTTAGACAACTGCATTTTACGGGATCTCATATTTTGAAAATGTTGCAATATTGCCTCATTCTCAAGTTTTTTTAAAATATCTTTCTACACATAGACTACTAAATTGTCATTCAACCAGTCATCTCCCATTTTGTTGTGCAAGTCACTCTTGATTGGATTCATAAGAGAAAATACCCTTTCAACACTTGTAGTTGCCACATGTAATATCAAAATTAAAGTGATCAATCTATAAACCAATGGAAATAACAGGAACTTCTAGTTTCAACCAATTTCTGAGCTATGCAAGATATGCTATTGAGATTAAAAAAAGCTTCATCCATTCTCACAATTATAAAAAACTTCTCAAGTTGAGGTCTAAGTAATAAAAGCTCTTCACTATAGAAGTCCAAAGGATAGAACTGAGCAAAACGATTTAGCTTTATCAAAAGTTGCAAATGAATCTCTTGGATTTAAATACGAAATGCAAGTAAAAAACTCAGTAGTTGTTTCTGGAAAGCGATCATTCAACTCTTGCAAGATTGAATCTATCACATGACAATACAAATCAACATAAAAGCGACCATAATAAGTCACCTACTAAGCTGCACGTCTAGGTCGACTAAAATATGTTTATCAACACAAAACTCAATCACCCTACTCAATAAAGTATCCCAACCATTGTCTCACGGGTTCTGCAATGCACACTTACACAAATTTAATAACCTCATAACATTCTGAATATCCGGAATCTTTTTCTGTAAGGTTTGTGAAAGGTTGTCTGTGATTGCAAGAATTTCAAACATAAAGTGGAGACTGAACACAAACTCAAAATCTTATATAGTGTCGATCTATCTTATGGCCATTGATTTTTTATATGAATTTATGCCATATTTTGATATATTCTCAAGAACATTTATGATAACATTAAACATATTAATAAAACAAATAATTGTCAGTATACGTGAGCCCCACCAAGTGTCACCTGGGCATGCTTAACTTATTTCTTGAAACTGACCAATTACACCAGAAAGTTCCCCAATATTAAGTTTCTCCAGAATATTAGAATGATGACTTATTTAAAGAGCATCTACACACTTACATGATGCACCAGCCAAATTCACAATAACAACAATCATGTTGAAAAAATTATCAAGCATACAATTCCTATGTGCCACAAAAACAACTGCCAACTGAAGTTAGTGAGCAAAGCAATGGACATACATAGCACGTGGGTGCTCTCTTAGAATTAAAGCTTTCAAACTATTGAAATTACCTGACATATTACTTGCTCCATTATAATCTTGACCTTTCAGGCTAGATATGCTCAACCCATGTATAGAAAACATTGCATCAATGACATCTTTTAGTGATTGGGCACAAGTATTGGTGACATGGGAATCATATGACTTGATAGGAGGGCGAATCCCTAGATCTATTATCATTCCCCATCTCCACTTTTCCTCCCTTGTCCACTCTCCAATCCTTTAGTGATTGGGCACATCTATTATCATTTTTCATCGGTCTTCTTAATAAGTCATGTCCATATGGTTGACAAGGACTCTTCTTCAAGTATGTCATTCTAACATTATCTCTGATATTAGAATCATATGACTCGATAGGGCAGTATTCCTGGATCAAATACAAGATCATCCATATTGAATTGAGCTGAGACTTCTTTGTGTTATGCAATAACTCTTGTGCTCGACTAGAATCAGTGGCAGGACTAGATGCACAACTAGAACTAGAAGAATTGGATATGGACTTTCGTTTCGATTGAAAAAATTGTTCCATAATTTGCAAAATACCCCGATTTATTTTTCAATCGGAATTGATTAAAAAGAATCAAGTACACACAAGTTGAATTTAGTGGCCAACATCTTCTCAATTAAATTTTTTCACATATCCCAATTTCCTAAATGTAAATTTGCAAATCAATAATTATATCTCATAAAATATAAATTACTTATCATAACTGACAATTCGCAAATATAATTTTGCAAACATAAATTCCAAATGAATAATCATTCTCCATTAAAACATAAATTACTTACTATAAATCACAATTGGCAAACATAATTTCGTAAACATAAATTCCCAAATCAATAATTATTAATTCGCAAACATATTTTCGTAAACATAAATTCCCAAATCAATAATCATAACTCATAAAATGTAAATTACTTATCATAATCAAAATTTGCAAACACAATTTCGTAAATATAAATTCCCGAAACAATAATCATAACTCATAAAATGTAAATTATTTATCATAAATCACAATTCACAAACACAATTTCATAAACATAAATTCCCGAAACAATAATCATAACTCATAAACGTAAATTATTTATCATAAATCACAATTCGCAAACATAATTTTGTAAACATAAATTCTCGAAACAATAATCATAACATAATTAGCATTCATTACTCAACATTAACAAGTCAAGTAGCCAACAAAATTAAACAAAAACAAAAAAGAGAGGGATAAAGAGTTACCGGGCACAGAACTAGAAGGTAGAAAGACAGAAAGGGCAGACGACAGTCATGGCACTCAAATTCAGCTCAGCAGTCGACAGCAAAAGTTGCAAAACACGTCGTCTGTGCTGCCTCTTCTTCGATTTCAAATGAAATTATAGAATGGAGATGGAGTCTGCTTGTCTGCGCCATGTGGATTGGAGATTGGAGAAGAATGCTTGTCTGTGCCATGTGGATTGGAGATTGGAGAAGAAAGGAAAAGGGTTTGGCTTTCTTTCATGATTTGGGAATTGGGATTTGGGATTCTTGGCTGCCTTTCACGACTTTGCAAATGGTTTGATAAATTGGATCATTTGTTATTTTTGTATGAGAATTGGGCAGTTGGGCTAAACAAAAATAGGCTCAACAATTACTCACTTCAGGCTTCAGAAGTTCAGCCCAAAAAAAAGGGGGAGTCGTATCTTTCTATCTTCAATCTTCGTCTTCCATGATTCCATCTCCAGCCAACTCTGCAATTGCAACTGCAACGACGTGATTGCTATCGAGCGATTCTAAAGATTTCACTGAGCCAGCACACGTGGTCGTGCACCCTCGCTGGGTGCTGGCATAGCCCCGGATCATAAATCACAATTCATGAACATAATTTCATTTACATAAATTCCCAAATTAATAATCATTCCCCATTTACTTATCATAAATCACAATTCACAAACATAGTTTCGTAAACATAAATTCCCAAATCAATAATCATTCCTCATTAAAAGTGTAAATTGCTTATAATAAATCACAATTCACAAACATAATTTCATAAACGTAAATTCTTGAATCAATAATCATAACTCATAAAACGTAAATTATGTATCATAAATCACAATTCGCAAACATAATTTCGTTAACATAAATTCCCGAAACAATAATCATAACATAATTAACATTCATTCCTCAACATCAACAAGTCAAGTAGCCAAAGAAATTAAACAAAAAAAAAAACGAGAGAGAGGGAGAAAGAGTCAACATGTTCGAAACTAGAAGGTAGAAAGCTAGATAGGGTAGACGGCAATCACGGTACTCGGACTCGGCTCGACAGTTGACAGCAAAAGCTGTAAAACACATCGTCTGTGCTGCCTCTTCTTCGATTTAGAATGGAATTATAGAATGGAAATGGAATCTGCATGTCTATGTTGTGTGGATTGGAGAGTGGAGAAATAAGGAAAAGGGTTTGGGTTTTTTTCACGATTTGGGAATTGGGAATATGGATTCTTGGCTGCCTTTCACGGCTTTGAAAATGGTTTGATAAATTGAACCATTTGTTAATTTTATATGAGAATTAGGGATTCGGGCTAAACAAAAAGAGGCCCAACAATTACTCACTTCAGGCTTCAGTTCAGCCCAAAAAAAAAATGAAAAAAGAAAAGGGGTCTTCTCTTTCTATCTTTCATCTTCGTCTCCCATGATTCCATCTCCGATCGACTCTGTAACTGCAACTGCCCGATTGCTACCTGGCGGTTCTAATGATTCTGGCGAAGCCATCACACAATGCCGTACCCCATCATCGAGTGCTTGCTCCGCACCTGACTAAAATAGGTTAATGTATAATTGACTTATAAGATCAATTTTACATTTAAGAAATCACTTATAAAATATTTCTTATAAATAATTTTTTTACTTAAACTAAAAAATGACTTATATACAAAATATTCGCTTATATATTAAACAAAATGATATATTTAATTCTAATATTATTTTGCCATTCAAAGTAGAAATAGAAAGGGAAAAAAAACAGAAGTATATTAAATTTTTGGTTGATACCAATATGGAGTAGCAATTTCAAGTATGCTATTGAATTTTATTTTTCACAACCAGAACTTTGATTTATTTATTTATAGTTAAATCACTTTGTTCAAATTTATTATTATTATTATTTTTAAATAAAGCTCCATCACAGTCCCCGTATGTTCTTTAGGTTTCGAATTTATCAACTCGACAACTGAAAACATTGGCATAAGGATTGAATATATGTATACGTTGAAAATTGTTTAATACAAATTAGCTCATTGAAAATTAAACAAAAAGTTCAAATTTGAAATATTGTCTCCTTTGAAAATTAAACAAAAGGTTCAAATTTGAAATATTGGCTCGTTAGAAAATACAAAAGGAAAATAATTGGAAGAACGATTTTTACCCATTTGGTAAAGAAGAAATATGATTTAATTAAACAACAAATGACCAACTTTGAGCCAACCCTATATTAATTTTAGTGGTACGAGGTCAAAGCTATCTCCTCCTTACGAGTTAATTGTTTCAATACTTACTGAACTTATGTCTATGTATTCGATTGCTCAACGAAGTTTAAGATGTCGAATTTTAGCTACTGAACTTTGAAAAACGTTTTACTCACTGGCATAACTTCCGTCTCAAACTTCTAACAAAATGACGTGGCTGAGGAAATCATATAAGGTGCTCTATCACACCGTTAAACTTTGAAATAGTCGAATTTTGGCCACTAAACTTTGAAATGTGTTTTCTATTGTTCACTAAACTTTGAAATGTGTTTTCTATTGTTCG
>NC_036252.1:13595342-13628181 GCF_002742605.1 Olea europaea var. sylvestris
TGAACTATTGTGCCTCTTGTGTAAACAATGATGCACCTCACACAAAATTATTCTAACACAATTCGATTCTCATTGTTATGTTCATTTGTGACAATGAAGATTTGCCCGATTCTACGAAGTTTCTTAGAATTGAGCCCATGCACAATTACCTTAGAAGCAAATATACTTCTCTTCCACATAATTGATTTCTTAATTAGGCATAATTCGTATTTCTCTGTTCAGATTCCTGATGTATAAGAATCTTATTAAAAGTCTATTACTTATCATTTTGCTTATAGACATCATTGTTACCACACAGGAATGGATATCTGGTAACCCCTTATAGTGATCTTGTTAAATCTTTACAATTAGGCTATTCCTTTAAACATAGAACCATGGTTGGTTTACATTGTATCAACTCATTCTTTCAAGGGCTTAAGCACATTAATCTCGATGATTTCCAACTAACTCCCTAATCCTTTTGTCAGCTCATTCACATGATTATTCTTTGACTTCCCATAGTTGACAGAGCTAACTCTTGTTAAGAATACTTTTTTTACGGTATTGTGACTACAACGTATATCAAAACTTACTGATATACATGTTGCTCTTTGCCCTTCCAATCACATATTGACTATCACAATATATGCAAACTGTTGGTCGAAGTTTCGACCATCTCAAGAATATTTTTTAAGAAATATCATAGTCATTCATAAACTTTGAGTCTTTTATATTCGAAATCTGACTAACATTACTATATCCTTCAATAACACTTGGGTATCTATTATAGTGCAAGTCATAGCTACAAGTGTATCTTAAGTATTCTACTAATGTTTTTCGTTCTTAGTGGCCAATGTCTCTAGGTTTTTCTAAAGTTTTGGCTCGACATTCGTGTACATAGGACGTGCTAGCACACAAGTTCAGTGACCCAATGAGCCAATTTGATCCGTCTTTGCACACTCCCTACATGCGTGCATAAGAGATAGTATCTATGCTGCACAAGATTACACATTCACAAAAATTGCCCCTATATTTTTTTTAATATAAAAAAAAAGGCCTCATCATTTTCCCTACGTGGAACAAGTTTATTTATCTTTCCCTTCAAACAATTTCCAAATTAAATGGGGGCACTTTGAGTTTCAATTTTTCATTAGCCCAAGCATGATTTTGGACATGTGAATATACAATTTCGATATTCTCATGGAGAAGAACATAAATATACTTTAATCTTCCAAAATCATTAGGAGTGGGCAAAAATTGACCCACCCCGAGTAAACCGACCCGACCCGACCCGACTCGGACCGACTGGGTTGGGTCGATTTTTTTTTGGGCGGTTGTCGGTCCATAGGTTGAGTAATTGGGTCGGTTCGGTGCGGGTTGTGGGTTAACATAACAAAATCGACCCGAACCGCCCACTTTAAAAGTTAAAAAAAAACACTCAAAAATGATGTAAAAGCCCTAATCTAATCTCTAAGGACACTTCTAACACTTCACTTCTCGTCTGGGCCGTCGGCGTCTTAGCTATTACCAACGTCGAGTCGCCGACCCAGATCAACGGCGATTTCGTTATCCAATTGCTTCCTTGCTGCTGTTGGTCATCGTTTTATCTTAGGGGGGTAAGTATATTTCTTCATTTTCCAAACTCTATTTCTGCCGTTTTTCTTTTGTTAAGTCAAAATCTTTGTACCAAACAACATTGGTCTCTGTCAATATATGTTTTCGTTTGATTTACTGAGATGTTTTATAGCAACCTATGATCTATATGGAAATAGGATCAATCTATTTTAGTTGTTGGCTAATCTATCTTCTACTTGTTTGTGAGGATGGCTTGATTGAAATTTCAGGGAATACATTGGTCAGGATACTCATAGTGATTGATTTTCATTCTTTTAATCCAGTACGAAGAGAGTTGACCGACCCACTAGAAAATTCATATGATATGGTGCCTAGAGTTAATTTCATGTAAGGACCAAATTCTATACTTTTTTGTGATCTTTATGTAGTAATGTGATAAGCCAACCAAAATCCGTCTAGCCTGGTTTGGGATGTGTGGACAAAACCACCAAATTTCTTTTCAACTACCCAAATATGTATGCACTTGATTTGACCACATAAACGTCAACTCTTTAGACTGTTCATTGCAACTTGATGATCCTCATCTCCATTGATAAATAAAAACGTCAAATGGAGATATATTAATCTTGTGGGGGTGGGGTTGATTGGGTTTGGTGGGGGAGGGGGGTCTTTCTTTTTACCTGAAAGGCTAATAATAAATTAATAATGGAGATGAAAGATTAATAGCAGGGATTTTTTTAATAACCTTAATAGGCATTTTTTCTTGCAGTTGGGAGTGCAAATTCATTTTCTTGTTATAATGGGAGGCAATGATTTCATTAAGCTCATCGTTTCAATCTTGCTGCAGTTTCTGGATCCATATTTTGAATTGTCTTTATATCCTGATTCTCCTTGAGTTTCACTGGATTAACATGACCCCTACAGAGGATCCCGAGAAAGCTATTTTACTTGCAGAATTAAGCAATGCAACTGTGATTTGATAACTATCTTAATTGAGTTTTGATACCAGTCATCCCAATTCGAATTCAGGGCTATTCAACTATCTGCAGTCAAGAAAAATTGACAGAAATTGAGTTGGGACTTGATGGCATTTCCCATACCGCTTTTCAGATGCAGTGTCCGATGAATTAGTTATGTAGCTGCCACAAGTTTATTAATTTTCAAGTTTTTTGACAATGGATAACCGAATTAATTGTATTTGGGAGAACTTTTATTTGCATGGCTGTACGTCGTATTAAATATTAATTGTATTTCAGTTATTTGGATGACGTGTTGGTGTTGGTTTTATTTAAACATATTATGGGCTATGGTAATAAATTAAACTTTGTTCAAACCGACCAACCCAACCCGACCGACACTTGATTGGGTTGGGTTTTAATATTTCCGTAGGTTGGGTTGGGTTGGTTTTTGGTCAAACCGACCATGTTGAGTTGGGGTAAAAATCAACCTAACCCAACCCAACCCACGTCCACCCCTACCCGTATGTGGCTGTGTGTGAAGCTACACCTCAGCGCACGTTAAACGCCTGACCCTACCTTCCGAATAGTCAATTTAATTAGCCCCTCACTGTTTTAAATTTATTTTATGTTTTGTCCCTTTCTTATTTTATTATGTTCTATTTTATGAAAATATATGACGCATGAAACAGTATAAGATATTTTCAAAATATTTGTCTTATACTTGGAGAGTACACATTGTGTAATCTTTCTTGAATAATGTATGTATCAATAACATAAAAGAATCGGAAATGCTACACTCGGTGTACAGCCCCCTCATACAAGGGCAAGGCTCACACATTAATTGGATGTGGGTCCTTCCCATCATGTGAGGGGAGTGTACATGGTGTACAGGGGGTTTTATTCTAAAAAATATATATATATAATTTACAAAATAAATTTTATAAAATTGGACTCTATGACAATGCTTTTAATTTAAAATAAAAAAATGGTTTTCACAAATTACATTTTACTTGAAACGTTCTTCTAAATAACTTGTGTTATTAATGTTGAAATGTAATATTAATTTGTCTCTGTTTGGATATATATATTCGGTCATCACATATTAATTACCATTACTCTTAGGGCCTGTTTGATTAACCATTTTTTTTTCCATGGAACTAGGAATTGATTTTCCAACTTTCACTTTTTCATTGTTTGATAGCATTTATTTTCTTGGCAAAGTGTTTTCTTGTTCCTCCACTCACGCACCTCTTTACTTAGATTTTGTGGAATTGGAATAATCTCAATTCTTGGTAAGTAGCGTAATTTTTTTTTTCTAGCAATGGAAATAAATTTCAAGAATTATTGTAAAAAAATATTTCCCTTTAATTAAAAATTTTCATGTAAACCAAAGCCAAACGAACATCAAAAGATAGATGATTTTTTTGAATTTTTTATTTTTATTTTTTTGCAATGGAAACAAATTTCATCTCCAATACCAATAAAATCTATCACTTTAATTGACAATTTTAATGTCAAATAAAGTCAAACGAACACCAAAAAATACTTTTATTTCAACGAATTCCACATGAAAAATTATATCAATCAAACACAATAATTTAGAATTCCTAAGAAAACAATTTCTAATTTTCTAGACAATTTAATTTCCTAAACTTCGTTTTCTTTCCATCCAAATTTCATTTTTGCAATTAAACGAACCCTTATATTATTCACTCATTTTATGAGATCCCACTGTTATTTCTATTTATAGCCATTTATAAATTTGCCAAAAGGAACCTCGTTCAACCAACCTAAAAAGGCGAGGAGGTCGAAACTTCACTGTCAAATCAATTTTACTATTCCAAGATAATGTGATAAAATAAGAGTAGCTAAAATGTCTCACATCTTAAGTTATTGAGATGATATACTCAATTGACTATCTCGCTAGTTAAATTAGCATAAAACTTGTTAAGTGGTCCCATTGTGATCTATTGTATATAATACATAACTAATATTTCTATCATTCTATGCATCATAGACTATGATGGGTGTTTATCATGCTGACTTTTTTCTTTTTTATTTTATTTTTGATCTGCGTAACAATTTTCGATTCAATCTTATACGTTCCAATTTTCGTTTTCTTACCCAACAAAAACTCATTAGGTTGGTTCTTCTCAAGCCTTCCTCATAGGATGTAAATTCTCTAGTCTTCACAGTTGGCCTTTTTATCATTGTCATTCACACGATTCATGTACTTTAAAGTTATACGCGTCGAGCTGAAATATGATTTGACTTGTTATTTCTGCTTTGTGTGACATTTGTTTTGCTATCTCAATTGATGAGTCTAAGGTGCCATGTCATTTAAATTTGTTAGTTTAACTACCCAACAATCATCTCCAAAAATAATTTTAAGAAATTAATTTTAATAAATACATAATTAATTTATTCTTAACTATCACTCCATTCAATTTATATGTACATTTATGCAAGTAGATCCACAACAATCAAAATGTTAATACCTTATTATTGATTTACTCGTGAAATTTTAACTTATTCAATCGCTATCATGTTTACTTTGTTGATGCAATCGAATAGCCCAACAATTACATAATTTTAAGAAATGAGAAAACACCAAATATATCCTAGTAAACCCCCAGGATGAATAGACATTATTAGCACATGGAATATTCAATAGCATGTACGAAGAGAGATTGATGAACAAAATGGACAATTGAAATTGCATTGTCAGCATTAACTTATCCTTAATTTGTACTGTTCTTGGATTCATCTCTTGACAAATTCTCATCACATATGAATATCATTCAAGACAAAAATGCAAACAATTCTTTTTCTGTCAAACATATCTCACAAAAAAGATTGAAATTGAAATAGCTGTTTCAAGAATAAAATCAGTTTCAAACATATCATTCTTAGCATCAACTCAAAATGATTTCAAGTTAGAAGTTGCAAGCATTAAGCCCCTATTCGGGTTTGCTAAAATCAATTTCTTGAGTAAATTTTGATACAAGTCGATGAAACGTGTAGTTGAAAAGTTGATAAAAGTTATGAATTACGAAAATGAGAGAATCTTAGGCTTCAGACCAAGATGCTAAGATATTGTCGTAATTCTCCTGGTATCTCAATTTGTAACATCTATGAGTAAAGTAACTTGCTCCTCCCATGTCATACTCAAGACGAGAAGATAGAGTTCCTATTTCACAAGCCTTCTCTAGCACACCTACGATATCTTGGATAATTAATTCTCGTCTCATAGGCAAATATATATTTTAAAAGAAAAAAAAGAAAGAAAATTTCTAGGTGTTTTCTTGATTCACGGATGGAATGAATTCCTACATCTTCTTTAAAATTGACTTATGGTTCATTTCCTACTTTTACTCTATTAGAGATATCATTTTCCTTGATAGGAAATAGGCATCTTCTGCCTTGAAAAAGGCAATAATAATAATTGAATAGTCATTGACTTACGTTTTTATCAAATTTTTTTAACTAAATTAAATAAAGGCTAACATATGAACAAGGCTCACCATGCCATAATTTTCGGTTACGCTTTCTTTTTATATTATTTATTTGTTAAAGAAGCACTATCATTTTCTATTGAAAGTGAGAATAATCCAAGAGGATGTTCCTTTCCAAGCACGTCGAGTTAAACAATAATCAATTCTTGCTAATATTCTAAGAGGTAGTGGGTCCTTATCATTGGTGATTAGAAGGTTATAGAGCATTGTTTAATTAGAGGCAAATTGTCGTGGTACGTCTAGGGATTTGTAGATAAACTCCATTAATTTTAAATATGAATTAGAGCCGTAACATCTATAGTCAATAGAATTAATTTGAATTTGAGATAGGTAAATCAATTTAATTAATGAATATGATCGTTCAAAAATCAAACTCGAGAGGCAAGATTAAAGGTGATATTTATGGTGGAATCGGGAGTCATTATACGTTAACCATCATATTTGATCATTTAATTACTTTTATTGTCATTAGTTAATATTAATTTTAATAAAAACTTTGCCCCCAAAGTTTGCTTTATTAAAAATAGAAATTGGTTAATTATTAAATAGATGTCATTGTGGAAACGATAATAAGAACTCTTAAGTTCACTTTACTGGTTGTTCAATTGACATCGTAATCAGAGATGGATTTTTTTGGGGGGAGGGGGGTTGTAGTCCCTCTCACTCAGGCCCAAGAACATTTTTTTAACGTATTTTTCATTTTTTTTATGTGTAAATTTGTTTCCCGCGTAGCAGCCCGATTTCAAATTTTGCAACTCGATTTTGGATTCAATCCTAGATCCGTCCCTGATCGTAATGGAAATGATGTTTTAAATATACGGGTTACGTGACTAGGATGGACACAACTGCAAACATTCAATTTAACCAGACAATTATGATGTTTTAATACATTTACATCTACTCAGATTGCAATTAAAATAATGTTCGGTGATATGATTATAGTTTCAATTGCGTAGTATGTTTGTTAGAAGTTGTTATGGTACGGACTAAATGCGTTAATTTAGGAATTTATTCCCATTTTGGTGAAAGGTAAATGTTATAGTTAATTATTAAAATTTTGTGTATATTAAATAGTGTTCTAAAAAGCGCGTTTAGATAGCATCAAGGCTACATCTAAGCCCGATGTATGGCGAAAACGTCAAGCCACTTCAAGCTTTATTTAATGGTCAATGGGAATCGATGACTATTAATACATGCTTAGGTGTGATTATGCACGCATTAAATTTTTCTACAATTCTTTTAATTTAAAATTTAATGGCCGATTCTTCACTTCGTCTGTCCTAAGCTCAAAACAGCCATTTGAAGCCTTGAACAAAGGAGAATTCCTAAAAATTTATATTTATTTACTATTTAGTATTTACGTTTGAAACTTATCTTTTTGTTAGAAATTTTAAAATATATATAAAGGTGCTATAAATCCGTTTTAGATGTTTAATAGTTATTATTTTTAATTTAAATGATTTTTCGATTGGTGAAAATTAAAATAATATTAAAATAAGAAAACATCTTTTTTATGCTTTTTTAAACTTATGCCTTGTCTAAATTCGTCTAATCCGTAGCTTGACATCCATGCACCGCCACATATTACGCTTTTTAGAACATTAATATTAAGCTAATTAAGTCTTAAAAAATAGGATAAGTCATAAAAAAAAATAAAAATGACGAATACAGGATTTTTCAAAACAAAAGTTTAAATTCAGGGCCTAGCCTAATTTTCCCTATATATTTGAATAAAAAAATTTGATCGCGACCCTTTTGAATGGGGGGCGATGTGGCGCTAAATCGATGCCCTGGGCACACAGGCCGATGTGGCCCTATCCGTCTAGCAAAACTATATTTGAATCAGGTTAGGTTTCCCAGGGATGGAAACACACGGATCCAATCCTTGCCTCTGAGCCAACCTGACCTAATTTTGGGGTCTAAAGAATGAAGGTCCTAACTTATTTTGGCAACTTACGATTATGTATATTTTTGACAAGGACTGCATTCAATAAATTACTATATTGATACGTACACCATGTTATTCTTAATATTGTATCTTTTTTCTTTTTCTTTTTTCAAATTGTAATTATTTTTAATTGCAAGCTTGTGCTACTTATATAATAGTGTATATTATTTATTGAAATTGTAACTTACACTCCATGTTAAATCCTATTGACTATTACAAATAGGATTGCTTAATCATAAGTCACAACTGCGTATTATCTAATTTTTTTTATTTTCGTGCAATTATAGACTTTATTAATGTCCATCAAGGATCCACCATAATTCAAAGTAGAGATCAAACGAGAAACACTAAGAACAAGCCCACGTGCTATTCTATAACTAGAAACAAGAAAGAAAAGGTAGCAGCAAAAAACACCATACTCGACCTAACTAATTCTTTCCATTTCCCACCACTCATCTCTCTTCGAGACGAACTCATCCTTGGAGGTATCAGCGGCAAACTTGAGGTTCTAATCCAAGTTATTATTAGCAAAAACAAGGCAATTTTCATGTTCTACCATCTGAGGCTGCAAACTAAGAGGATCTTGTCGTATCTTCTCAGCCCGAGCCACAGCCAATTGCATTTGTAATTGTGCCGAATGATTCTCCATAAATAGGATCTTGACTTCTCTTCGTACACTGAAATCCTCCTCTCCGTCCCCATACATCCACTGATCCCTCTCCAATGTCAGTGTTACACCCCTATCTGATCCGCCTCGAAACGCGCACCATCATATATTCCGACCTGATAAAGACTCGTCCGAAGTGTTTCCGAAGTGATATCAGCAATGTTTGCAACCTAGTAGCACGCTGCGAAATAAAGGCGATCCCTACTATTGACCTGACCGAAGCACCTCGCCCCCGAGGCCGAGGCCAAGTGGACCCTGGCTAGAAGGTACGTCGCCAATTTCAGAAAAAGATTTGTGCCAAGATCCTTCCTGCACCTAAGGTTTAAATTGATTTGACGTCTCCATGAGGCTAGTCGATGTGACTTATCAACTTTATGTCAATTCAACTCGGGAGAAACAAGCTGTCCACCCACTCTACAAACACGGCTGATTGACGCCTATGAGTGGAAGCCTAATACCGTCAGATGTATACACGTGTCTAACATCCAACGGCTCATCCCACCTTTAAATACCCAAGGTTTGGCAAGAGGCAAAGTAATGAAACTCTTACTACATAGCACTCCCTAGCAAGCTTATATATTTCTCCTCCCCCTTATCATTATTTGGCACAACCTCTGGGTACTGTTCCGACCACCTAAACCTGACTTGACCGTCGGAGTGTATACGGCCGCCACTACCCCTGCTGGTCTCGATCGTGTGCGTTTGACCGCTCGCTGATTGTGCGCAGGGAGGAATACGTGGAGTAGCTCTCAGTTGGCCACGTGGAAGGACCAATTTTTGAGGTCAACAGATTGGCGCCGTCTGTGGAAAAAACTTCCCGTTCGAAGTTCTGCATTCTCCATCGGAAAAGTTACCGGAAAACTAGCAACTAACTCTGAAAAGGGGAAGTTCTTGAAAAAGTACAAAGTCGAGTTAAAATCCAAGTTCTCACCACCCTTGGAAAAGGAGGTAGGATGAGTTATAGCCATGAAGACGACAACCCCATGAGAGAGGCCTCTGAAGAAGAGGTACTCCATAACAATGTTACTCATCAGAGACCACATCACCGACGTCGCCGAGGTGGAAGAATAGCCATACTCACTGAAGGAATGGCTTAAATAGCTGCGGGTATGAGAGACATCGCAGCTCAGAATATGGCAATGCATGAACTCCTCATGCAAGCCTAGGGTCATCAGGGCTATCAAATGCCCCAAGGATCTTACCCGGTGTGAGAAGGTCCTGTATCTCACTCCCGAGGCCACATGAGTCGGCACACAAAACGTCCCCTCGAAAGGGAGATAAACGTCGAAGCCACATCTTATGTGCAAGGGAACCAGCCATCAGAACCACACTTGGGAGACAATTTCCCTCAAGAACATGAGGACCAGAGGTCGGTAAGCGTCTTCCACCGGATAGGGGAGAGTCCTAGCAATAGGGTCCGTCCAGTAAGAGGATCAGTTCGTCCAGATCACGAACACTAACATGCTCCCCCTCCTCCTAGAAATAGGAGAGACAGGAGAAACCTAGTCGACTGGGGAAGTCGAGGAGAAGCACCTCCACCTCCCCAGAACATTCAAGATGATGAACGTTCAGATGGGCCCTATCGATCTTATGGAATCGACGATGATGATGATAACCTCCCTTTCTCAAGGGAGATCCAAAGCTTCCCAATGCCAGCAAATTTCATGCCCCCTAAGATCTCCAAGTATGAAGGAAAGAGGGACCCGGAGAAGCACCTCACCAAGTACATGACACAGATGAGCCTTAGGGGAGCCTCGCCTGCTTTGAAATGCAGAGCCTTCCATTTAACGCTAGGCGGGGCCGCCAAAGTATGGTACATCAGGCTTCCTTCCCTAAGCATCAGAAGTTGGTCGGATTTGAAGAAAGCATTTTTGAACCAGTACCTCTCACGCAGGGAAGGAAAGGCACAAGTGCAACGCCTACAAGATATGAGGCAGGCCCCTGGGGAGACGCTGAAAAGCTATCTCGCCAGGTTTACAGACGAAATCACCTACTGTGAACAGGTCACTGACAGAAAAACCCTTTCAGCCCTGAAAGGTTGGCTCAACATGAACACTTTGTTCTGGAGAGACGTGCGCAGCAAGAATCCCTCCACATATGACGAGCTGGTGAAAATGATGAGAATGGAAATTGTTAGTGAAGAAATGATTGATCATCGCAATCGTACCGCACAAGGACTCCCTCCGATTTAGAGGCAGGTAGGTTGGGAACCCGCAGCACACCTTGTTACTCAGCAATGGACCCAAGCAGGTCATACAATAGCTCCCACATCCGGACAGGCCCTGGCTTCCACCACATTGAATGCAGTACCGGTGTCGGCATATGAGAATACCCCTGCCGAAGCGGGACCATCTAGAAGAGCTGATAACAAGAAGAAGAAGATGTCAAACAGACCCTTGGAAGGGGCAAAGTTTTGTATGTTCCATCAACTCTATGGACATGACACTAGTGAGTGCCGAGACGCCAATCGACGCCTTGATTGAAGCAACTCACACCCTTCCAGCAGGAACGAATATCCTCGCAAATCCGCCTCCCCGGGGAGGGGGGGATAGAGGGCACAGGGAACAATCGCCTTAGAGAAGAGAATCAAGGGACCGGTGGTGTCAATCAAGACAAGAAAACCAAGCCCAATTTTCTGGGAGCCAGGTCGGGAGATCGACACTATTATTGGGGGACCCCAATCGGTGGCAATACCAGGAATGCCCAGAAAAATTACACAAGGGAAGCAAAGGACCCATCAATGATCACTTACATTGTCAACGAGTCGTACGCAGCAGATAGGATGGCCCCAATCACCTTCTCCGAGGAAGACTCAAATGGGGTTCACCACCCCCATTCATTGGTTGTAAGAGCCGTAGTGCTAGAAACGGGTTAAAACGCATACTCGTTGACAATGGCAGTTCCGTGAACATATTGTTCGGCTCCACTTTTGACAAAATGCAAATTGAACATGAGTTGATCGCCATGACAGACCCACTATTTAGATTCACCGGGGACAGCATCATCCCACGAGGGTGGATCACTCTGCCTATCGAGATGGGTTCGGCACCCTTAGTGGCCCAACACTTCATGAAATTTTTGGTGATAGATCACAGATCGGCTTATCATGGAGCATTGGGCAGACCCGTTTTGAAAGATCTTTGGGCTATCACGTCCATCCACTATTTGTGCATGAAATTTCCAACCAAACATAGGATTGCTACGGTCCGAGGCGATCAGATGGGCTCCAGGGCATGCTACTTAAGCTCGCTGCAAAAGTCCGAGGCCCGAACTGTTAATGTAATCCTAACTGAGGTACCCGCTGAAATCAGTACGGACGTGGAAATGCTCAACGCCCCTAAACAAGGACATACCTCTGAACAAGAGGGAGACGTCGACATGGAAGAGGTCCCTAAACAAGGACATCTTCTAGATGAGTTAGATCCCCGAATAATTGACTCTGAACCAAATGCGACCCCAATGGAAGAATTGGAGACTTTCCCCGCCAACCCAGAAGACCCCAGTCAGGCCTTGCGTATAGAAAGGTCATTGTCCCCTGAAGCAAAAGCAGAGATGATAAGCTTCCTGAAAGGGAACTTGGATGTCTTCGCATAGAAACATGAAGATATGGTGGGAATAAATCCTAGGATCAGTTGTCATCACCTTAATATCAATCCCTCATATGCCCTCCATAGACAGAAGAGGCGTGCCCACAATCCGGAAAGGTACGAGGCACTGAAAGACGAAGTAAACAAACTTAGCCACAGTGGTTTGATAAGAGAGGCCATCTACCCAAGGTGGATATCCAACCCGGTCCTTGTGAAAAAGCCCAGCGAAAAGTGGAGGGTATGCATGGACTTCACGAACTTAAATAAGGCGTGCCCCAAAGACAACTTCCCACTTCCAAGAATAGATCAACTTGTGGATTCTACTGCTGGACATGAACTACTGAGTTTCATGGATGCATACTCAGGGTATAACCAGATACCCATGTTCCGACCTGATGAGGAAGCTACATCGTTCATTACGGACAGGGGTCTGTATTGCTACAAAGTCATGCACTTCGGATTGAAGAATGCTAGAGCTATATATTAGAGGTTGGTCAATATGATGTTTGCCGAACTCATTGGCAAAACCATGGAGGTCTACGTTAACGACATGCTGGTCAAAAGCCTCCAGGCAGCCGAACACGTGAGTCACCTCGACCAAACTTTTCAGATACTTAGAAAGTATAATATGAAATTGAATCCCCTCAAGTGCACCTTTGGAGTGGCATCGGGCCAGTTCTTGGGGTATATTGTCAATTAGAGAGGAATTGAGGCGAATCCAGTAAAAGTAATGGCCTTGCTAGAGATGAGGTCACCTCAGAAATCTAAGGAGGTCCAAAGTCTCAGTGGTCGGATGGCCGCACTCAATCGCTTCATCTCCAGAGCCACAGATAAAAGCTTGCCTTTCTTCAATATGCTGAAACAAAGAAAGAAATTCCAATGGACTTCAGAGTGTGAAGAAGCCTTCGAGGCTCTGAAAAAGTACCTTGGGGAGACGCCCCTCTTGTCGAAACCTCAACCGAATGAGTCTCTACTGCTTACTTGTGGTTTCGAAAGTGGCGGTCAGCGCCGTCCTAATCAAAGAAGAAAGTGAGTGCCAATTGCCAGTGTACTATATCAGCAAAGCACTTCTTCCAGCTGAAACACGCTACCCAGACATGGAGAAATTGGCACTCGCCCTTATCACAGCCTCAAGAAAACTGAGGTCATACTTCCAGGCCCACTCAATACAAGTTCTCACCAACTTCCACTAAAGCAGGTGATGCAGAAAACAAAAGCATCAGGACGCCTGCTAAAATGGGCAATCGAGCTCAGTGAGTTCGATCTAACATTCCAATCTCGACACGCCATCAAGGGTTAGGCCCTTGCTGATTTTATGGTTGAGTTTGCCAGAGCCCCAGAAATGGAGACGATAATGGAACCAGCCGAGCCCCCCATATGGAAACTGTTCGTAGATGGGTCCTCGGAAAAGACTGGCACAGGGGCAGGAATCGTGTTGCAAAGCCCAGAAGGCCACAAGCTAAATTATGCAGTGAGGTTTGGCTTCAAAGCCTCGAACAAAGCTGCTGAATACGAGGCCCTTCTGGCAGGTCTTAGACTTGCTAAGGAGATGTGGGTCAAAAGGCTCCTGGCGAGCAGTGATTCTCAACTTATAGTAAATCAGGTCAATGGGAACTTCGCAGCCAAAGATGGTAGCATGATTGCGTACTTGAAGTTGGTTCTGGACATAGTTCCTCATTTTGAAAGGTTCGAACTGACTCAAGTCCCCCGTTTAGAGAATACACATGCAGACGCCCTTTCAAAATTGGCCAGCAGCATAAATTCAGAACTGCTAAAGGCCGTCCCTATTGAGCACTTATCAAAGCCCTCCACCTCCGGGAGTGAAGAGATACTATGGATAGAAGGCACCCCATTATGGATGCAGCCTATCATCGCCTACCTGAAGGATCAAACACTGTCTGCTTCTAGAAGCGAGATGAGGAAGTTAAGAAGAAGGGCAGCACACTTCGTCCTGCAAGAAGATACCCTTTACAAGAGAGGCTTCACCTCGCCGCTTCTTCGATGCGTAGGAGGCGAAGAGGCCACATACATACTCAGGGAAAGTCATGAGGGAATCTGTGGAAATCACTCCGGAGGAACGGCTCTGGCACACAAGGTTCTCCGTTAAGACTACTTCTGGCCGACCCTGAAAAGGGATGCTTGCCAATTTGTCCAGAAATGTGATAAGTGCCAGCGCTTCTCGAACCAACAAAGACAACATACTCAGAGCCTCTCCGTAGTAACCAGCCCTTGGCCGTTTGCCAAGTGGAGCATTGACTTCTTTGGTCCACTCCCAAAAGGAAGAGGAAGTGCAACTTTCGCCATTGTTGCCATTAACTACTTCACTAAGTGGGTCGAGGCTGAACCCCTTGCCAGGATTACCGAGGCGAATACTACCAAATTCGTCTGGAAGAACATCATTTGTAGATTCGGCATTCCCCACTCCTTAGTGTCTGATAATGGAAGGCAGTTCGATAACAAGAAGATGCGAGACTTATGCGACGAACTGGGCATAAAGAAGGACTTCTCGACACCTCATCAACCCCAAGCAAATGGGCAAGTTGAAGCAGTGAACAAGACTATCAAGCACACCCTGAAAATGAAGCTTGATACCTCAAAGGGGGCCAGGGTTGACGAACTCCCCCACGTCCTCTGGGCTATCAGAACTTCTTGCCGGACTGCAACAGGTGAAACACCATTTTCCATGACCTACGGAGTCGAATCCATAAGTCCGGTCGAAGTCGGGGTCCCATTACGTCGACGGATACACTTCAATGAGATCAGCAATGATGATGCTCAAATAAGCGAACTACACCTCCTTGAGGAAAGGAGTGATGCCTCCCAAGTGAACTTGGCAAAGTATTATCGAAAAATGACCCGCTATTACAACTCCAAAGTTAGAAACAGAACTCTTCGCCTGGGCGACCTTATCCTCAGAAGAGTCTTCCAATCCTCCAAGCCAATTGGGTCAGGAGTGTTTTGCCCGAACTAGGAAGGCCCTTACCGCATCCGCAGGGAATCCCGATTTGGTACTTTCGAAATTGAAGACATGGCAGGAAAGGCCTTGCCTCATCAGTGGAACATCGAACACTTGAGGAAGTACTATCAATGATAAGCCTTTGTTCCGATCCGATTTCAATATGGTATAATGAATCGATTGTTTTGATCTGATCTCAGTTGTAAATTCCCTAACTACGTGCTGGAATCGCCTTGGTAAAGGGTGGTGTAATTTATCTCAAGTAATGAAACTTTGGTTCTGAGCCACATTAATTAGTAAATAGATTCCTCAGTCCTTCAATGGGAAGCGATCCGATCTTCAATTATTAAGGGGCTCTTCATGTTTGCTTAAGTGGTCCGCTTCATATTGACTTACGTGGTCCGATCTCATATTGTTAACAGGTTAGCATTAAGAGTCGCTTCATATTCGCTTAAGTGATTCAACTTATATTAACTTAAGTGGTCCGATCCGCAATTATTAACTGGTTACTATTACGAGGCAATTAGTCTGACGTTTGTCATTCATACAAGTATGAACAGATCGAAAAGATAAAAAAAGCAGAAGCACAAATACTTAGCAAAAAGTTCATTTCATTAAATAAATTTAAGTACAAGGAGGCCGAAGCCATTACAAAAGATAACCCTATTCTGCTGGAGGGACTTCTACATCGGTAGCCTCTGGGGCCTCCGGAGCTTCCTCAGCAAGCCTATCAGGTCGACCTCCAGTTGGCCTCCCGAACTCTGCCTCCAATGAAGAGATGTCCAAAGTGGGGTGCACCTCCTTCACTCGACCCAATAAGCTTTGGGCACTCCATGAGGCCCAAAAATTGGCAAAGTCATCATACAAGGGATGGTCTTCAAAGTGGTCGATGAAGTTCTGAGCTGCCACCTCCCCTACAGACTTCAACTTCTCTTTCAAAGAGGCAATCTCCTCTGACTGAGCCTCTGCCTTCTGCCTCAGCTCCGCCTTCTCTTTGTTGGAGGCCTCCAGAGCCTCGATATCGACCTTGTGGTGCTCATTGGCGTGATCAAGCCGCCGAGTCACAGCAGCCACTTGGCACTCCACCTTGTACAACTCCTTCTTCAGTCGCTCCACTTCTGCTTTGGCGGCAGTTAGCTGGGCCTCAGCTTCCTTCTTCCCCTCCTCCACCTGCGTGGCCTTGGTCTGGGCAACTCGCACGGTATCCCCGTAGTGCATCGCCTCCTCAAGGCGCTTGGCGAGGTCCTCCCACTTGGAGTTCAGATCCTTCATCAAGCCCTCAAGTTGGATGCTTGTACTCAGGGCCCGAGCCACGCCGGCGCTATTTACAGCCACCAAATCCTCAGCTGTGCAGAAGGCGGTGTGGTCCCTCCACTCCTCAATCCAGTATTTGCTACAGACGACCGCCACCGCAGCTGTTTCTGGAGGAAGAGCCTCCAACACTTCCCTTACGGGCTCCTCCAAGTTTGTGCCCAGAAAGTCGACCTCCTTAGAGGGACAGGGACTCTTCCTCTTCTGCTGCCCTGGCACTTGATCAATTGGCGCGGTAGCGAGGGGTGTTGTGGCCGGGGTAGTGGCAGGCTCAGGTGGGGCGGGCCTCTTCTCTGGAGTAGCCACCCCGGTGAGAATTGTGGTTTGCCTCAGAGCAGGGGGTGGCCTCGCTACAGTTGGACGTTTTGGAGGGGCGGCACTCTTCTTGCCCTTCCTCTGAAGGTCAGCCTCCAGGTCCTCCGGTACCTCCTCCTCCGTCGGAGGCTGAAGCCTCTTACTGGCTTCCACCAAATCCTCCATTTGCTTTTTGTAAGAGGAGGAGGCCATCAACGCCTGTGCCTCTGCCATCATCTTCTGGATGGTCTTAAAGTCGGGGCGCACCGACATCATCTTATTAAAGTTGTCTGGAAAGAGCGAATGATGAATTAGTACAAGTGTTGAGAGTTCAGAATAAAGGGTAAAGACTTCAGTCCAATTACCTTGGGATGCCATCAGATCGTGAGTAATGAAGTGGATGTTCTTTCGGATCAACCTATGGTAAGACCTCTTCTTTTGAGTCAGCTGATAAATGATACATATGATTTCAAAGTCCTCGGATGACAGTTCGCACCGAGGAAGAGCACCTACAAAGGAAATGTAAATGTTAGGCACAATTCGAACCGAAGAGAAATATAAGGAAAAACAACTACTATACTCACTAAGTGTTGAGTACTTCGTCGGGACTGTAAGAGGTGCCAGGGGATCCCCTCCATCGTGTCTCATCGCCCTGCGGCCCAACACCACGAGCTCTTCCATTCTTTGATGGAGCTCGACAGATCGAGCATGAATGGAGTGTGGAAACCCCATGAAGTAAGGCAATACCATCCCCGGGTCTTATCCCTCCCGATAGTTACCTTAGGTATATAAAGGGTCTGGAAGACAGAGAGGGGCATCTCCACCCCTAATGACGCTTCTTTCCACAACATCCAGGAGCCCACCATTTGGCTCCAGGAGTTCGTATTGAGTTGCGTCGGGGCTAGCCCATAGGATCTAAGCACCATCCTAAAGAATGGGTGAACTGACAGCCTATGTCCGGCCCTAAGGATCGCCTCGCTAATGGCCACACAACCCGGCTTAGGGTAGCAGGCTCTCTCTTCCGGCTCGGGAAGGATCAAATCTATGCTATCAGGGATCCTATACTCTATCCTAAGTCTCTCCAGGTCGGCCTCTCTTAATTTGGATGGGTAGTCCAATGCCCCGCAATGCACAGAAGTATCTGCTGGGCTATCCGGTTGCTTCCATATATTTTTCTCCCTATTATTGCCTCGGCTATTTCTGAGGAGGTCGCCACAATGGGCTCGTCCATCCTCACTAGTTCTAACCTCCTCCCCGAACCAAAACTCCCGTCCAAGGCCCTTTTTTCAATATTTAAAAGCCCTAAAAGGTACTGAAACTTACGAGTTTGAAGGTTTTCCTAGCCGGAAATGGTGTAAGGTCGCCAAAAGTTCAATTTTCTTACCAGAATTGCTTAGAAAACGTCAGAAATCGCTAATGACTTGAGAGCAAAATATATTGTTTATTTCGCAAGGGTAAAAAGCCTGAGAAAACCTCAGAGTCCTCCTTTTATAGAAAGACAAATCCGATCTTCACCATCGAATTCAAATGCGATCAATCTAAGTCGTTCATCGCATCTTCAATCTAGGCCGTTGAAATGAAATGCCAGATTTGATCTACGCCTAAGATGTCGCTGTGACATTCACGCTTGCTTAAAATGCGTCACCTCAGTTACAACCAATCGTCAATAATAATAAGTAGCCGCACCAGCCTTTTAGGAGAATGGGCATGGCACACAACTGTCACTTTAGAAACACGCAACAGTTGTCAAATCATTTGACGTTTGAATCGCCTCGAATCGAGCTCCTCACTCAACTTTACAAAGTTTGGACGCACCTGACGCGAAGTCCCTGTGGGTCATCGCCTCGGACGCTGCGTTCCCTCCCATACTTTACAAAGTTTTAGCCATCTCCCAACGCATCGGCCTATGGGTCAACGCACCGGTGGTAGATGAGCTCCTCACTCAACTTTACAAAGCTTGAACGCACATGACGCGAAGTCCCCTGTGGGTTATCGCCTTGGACGCTGCGTTATCTCCCATGCTTTACAAAACTTTAGCCATCTCCCAACGCTTCGACCCTGTGGATCAGCGCACCGGTGGCAGATGAGCTCCTTATTCAACTTTACAAAGTTTGGACGCACCTGACGCGAAATCCCCTGTGGGTTATCACCTTGGACGCTACGTTACCTCCCATGCTTTACAAAGTTTTAGCCATCTCCCAACGCGTCAGCCCTGTGGGTTAGCGCATCGATGACAGATGAGCTCCTTATTCAACTTTACAAAGTTTGGACGCACCTGACGCGAAGTCCCCTGTGGGTCATCGCCTCGAACGATGCGTTCTCTCCCATGCTTTACAAAGTTTTAGTCATCTCTCAACGCGTCGGCCCTGTGGGTCAACGCAACGGTGGCAGATAAGTTCCTCGCTCACCTTCGCATAGCCTACACACACCTAGCGCGAGCCCCCTCTCGGACATCGCCTCGGTCGTCATGTTAACCTCTTTTCCTACTAATCGTCCCGTCTTGCAGCGCTTCGACCTCACATCGGTTATTTTTTCCCTTACACAGTAACGAAACTTTGGCACATCTGCATAGGATCATGACCTCGATTACTGCAAAAGATCAACCCCCAAACTCCCACGAGTCGTGGTCCCCAGTACCGAGACATATACATCCGGTCAGGAAAGGAAGTTCACCCATGATATAAATATTCATACCTGGACTTGGGGACCACTGTTACGCCCCTATCTGATCCGCCTCGGAACGCGCACCATCATATATTCTGACCTGATAAAGACCCGTCCGAAGTGTTTCTGAAGTGATATCAGCAATGTCTGCAACCTAGTAGCACGCTGCAAAGTACAGGCGATCCCTACTACTGACCTGACCGAAGCACCTCGCCCTCGAGGTCGAGGCCAAGTAGACCCCGGTTAGAAGATCCGCCGCCAATTTCAGAAAGAGATTTGTGCCAAGATCCTTCCTGCACCTAAGGTTTAGATTGATTTGACGTCTCCATGAGGCTAGCTGATGTGACTTATCAACTTTATGTCAATTCAACTCAGGAGAAACAAGCTGTCCGCCCACTCTACAGACGTTGCTGATTGACGCCTATGAGCGGACGTCTCATACCGTCACATGTATACACGTGTCCCACATCCAACGGCTCATCCCACCTATAAATACCCAAAGTTTGGTAAGAGGCAAAGGTAATGAAACTCTTACTACATAGCACTCCATAGCAAGCTTATATATTTCTCCTCCCCCTTATCATTATTTGGCACAACCCCCGAGTACTGTTCCGACCACCTAAACCAAACTTGACCGTCGGAGTGTATACGACCGCCACCACCCCTGCTGGTCCCGACCATGTGCGTCTGACCGTTCACTGATTGTGCGCAGTGAGGAATACGTGGAGTAACTCTCTGTTGGCCACGTGGAATGACCAATTTTCAAGGTCAACAGTCAGCACCCTCGAAACCTCTATGATCCGCTTGTGTGATGTTTTGCTGTATAATTGACATACGTCTTAAAAAGTCGGATTTTGCAAACTATATTTTGTTGGCTCATCAAAGCTAGCTCCGAGTTCTTCGATGCACGGATATAATTGAAGAAAGACAACATTATTGTCCCATCCAGCATCCTAAACATGCCTTTAACTTGCCTTTGACAGTTGCAAACTATATTTTGTTGGCTCATGAAAGCTAGCTCCGAGTTCTTCGATGGCACGGACATGTCCGATCCAGCATTCTAACCATGCCTTTAACTTGCCTTTGACAGTCCAAATGTGTTGCGACAATGGCTTTTCCCCTTCTTTTCAGGTTTCCCAACTCACCAATCACCCCCAAAAGGTTGAAACAGAAATTATAACAAAGTTTTCAATGCTGTTTCCAAATCCTGCCCAGGCATTAACGAACTGCGAGTGAACCAAGATCAAACTCTAGTCCAGAAAGTTCAATCAGAGTTGAACTGAAATGTCGAACAAAGAAAAAGCCAAACTATTCTCATATGAACAGCATTTCCAACTGCCAAAAACATGCACACACTAGTCATCACCTATTTCAATCACTTTTTCAAATTCCTAGGACTTTTAACAGTCACATCTACACTTGCCAGTGTGGCTACCCAATTCAATGCCTTGAATCTGGACTTGCAAGTGTGGCTATCCAATGCATAAGCCTTGCAGGTCTGTAAAAAAACCTGATCAACATATTCAATGCCTGCAAATCTAAGGCCCTCGAGAATTTTTGAACTGCACATCCAATTCCAGCTCCAAATGTGCTAACACAAACAGAACCTGACTTTCAACCAAGCAACGAACAACCCCATCAGCCATATTCAAAGAGTTTGCAATCACATATTCTCAACAATCAAACTCCATAATTAGGTTAAACGATAATCAAGGGAAAATAATGAAGATATAAAAGATATAGCATTTAAAAAGAACACCAAGTACCAGTGTCATAGAAGCATAAAGGTTTAACACTGGGAAACAAATTTCAACAAAGAGTTGGATCTCTTCATAACATGATACCAAGAATTTACTGGACGACTCTTAATAAAACCTACCATATTATAGCATACTCTATTAGGTACAGAAACTTAATTTGCAGAGGCATATCACTCAAACGCCCAAGCATTTTCCCTGCGAATTTCCTCTTCCTCCTCCGGGGTGAAGTCATCCTTAATATTGAAAATCTTGCGGATTTCCTCCGGAGTCTTTCCTTTTATCATGTCGGCCACAGTCTGACATGTGAGGTCGAGCAGACTCTTTATGTTCAGATAGTTTGCTGCCTGAAAACGTGATGTCACTAGTTAGTAGTAGCTAGAGAAAAGAACTGTGAATCATACAGAAAAAGCATTAAAAACACAAGAATGCCAACAGAGAAATGAATAGATTATCTTCTATGTAAAAACAAACAGATGAAAATTTGTGAGCAAGATTACAAGAACAAAAGAAGAACATGTTTTCAACCCTTCCCAAAGAAAGTTACATTATGCATCTCCAGTTCTGACTTTTGATGCAGGAAGATTGCTGTTATCTTCAAACCACCCGATCCACAGTAAAATAAAAATTTTAACAGAACAAAAATAGTTTCATTCCAGTTACTCTACCCAAAGGCTTTATATCATAAGCCTTCAAATAAAAATAAGAATATATAATAATTAAATGAAGCCCCACCTCATACCAAAATTTCACCAATACTACAAACATTATTCAAGCAAACAAGCCGTCCGTATTGATCTACAACCCAGAAAAAAGGGAAAGAAATGGATAACCCTTAACTACTGCTTTATATAGACAAACTAACAACAGAACAGAGATCCATATGATAAATGCATCTAGAATAAGAAACCATTAAAACAGGCAATAAACAAGTTATCGAAGAAATAAAAGCAAACAAAACAGACCCATGAATGATTAAAGTAAAACGGCAACATGGTAGAATTAAAAAGGCTCATGTGAAACAATAAACATAGTGATGAACAAGAAAAAAGGGTGGGCAAATCGGAAAAAACAGCCAAATCGAGGTAAGATAGCCAAACAATCTAGAGAGACAAGAATAGAAAAGAGTTGCCACCAAGATAAGATCAAACAGGGTGCCCTTATCAACTTTCACGAAATCAGCATCAAACGCCTTCAGCTCCTCGTCGGTCATCTTGTCAGCTGCAACCAACACTCCGTCAGCGGACTTTGCCGCCACCGCCTCAACATGTCGCTTGCAGTATTCAATCACCTTCGCCAAGATCTTGGATGTAACGTTTGGAAGAGGAATACTAGTATCAGCGCAGTCGGCTCCAAACATATGCTTTATCGTCTCTAATTCTAGCGCCACCGCTTCCTCGACCTCGAAAATCTCACCGTCTAAACTCTTAAGCACAATCATCCTTGTCACTGATTTCGTAAAACCTAAGAGAGAGAGAGAGAGAGACAAATCTGTATAGAGAGAAACTGCAGACTCTAGGTTGGATGAAATTGAATACTTGAAAGGTCGACTTAATTGGAAAATGCTCCTCTTCCAGGCCTTTTACAGGCCTGGAAGAGGAGCTCCTTTCCCAAATTTTCTCTCCTCGTTGGTCCACGATTAAAAAATACACTCCAAACACCCCACCCTCTTCCCAAAATGTGAGAGGGGCTGCACTACCAGATCTCTTACAAATTTGGTAGTGTAGTATGATCGAATTTAATTTATCTATATTTTATAGGCGAAAGAATGATCTAACTTGAGAATTTGTTTGACATCTATATTAAAGGGTTTTTTAATTTTTTTAATTAATTAATATATTTTTTTTTTTTTGGTGAGAATAAAATTTGTATCAATAATTTTTCAGTGTTCTAAAAGGCGTAATAATGGTGACGCATGGCGGCAAATCTATGGGTTAGGCGAACTTAGGCAAGGCAAAGGCTTAAAAAAATATAAAAATTCGTTTATTATTTTAATATTATTTTAATTTTTAATTAATTGAAAAATCGTTTAATAATTAAAAATAATACGTGCCAAATATCTAAAACAAATTTATAAAAAAAATTATACATTTTTCAAAGTTTTTAACAAAAAGATAAGTTCCAAATGTAAATAGTAAATGAACAAGAATTTTTGAGAAATTTCTTTAGTTCAATACTTCAAGCGATTATTTTGAATTTAAAACCGATAAAGTGAAGAAATCAACATTTAAGTTTTAACTTAGAAAAGTTGTAAAAAAAATAAAAAATAAAAAAGATAATTATGCTAGCATAACTGGGCCTAGGTGCTCATTAGCGATCAATGATTGCTATTGATTAGTAAATAAGGAATCAAGCCACTTGGATTGGAATTTTCGTCGTAAATTGCGCATTGGTAATGCCTAAGCGTCGTCAATATGCGTATTTTAGAACAGTGTGATTTTCTAGAGTATATGTGATTAAAAAGCATGAAATACTTTTAGGTTTACATATAAAATTATTTTATTGAGAGAATATATAATTTTGAAATAAACTTTAAAAAATGAATTTTCAGAAAATGGAGCTCAAACAAGAGTTAGTTCTCCAAGACACTTTCTACCTTGAAGAGCATATACTGCTATTTAGATACTATCTATAAATTTAGTGTGTAAAATTTTTTAAATACTCCAATGATATATATAAATTTAAAAAGTAAAATTTTTAAATACCCCAACAATCTATTTGTCTTTAACATTTAAGTTTACTATATTCAATGTATGTTTATTATTTTTCTTCATATTTTATTTTCACTAAGGGCCTGTTTGATTGGTTCGAATTCCACATTTTTCCAATTTTGTGTGTTTGATAAGTTTTATTTTCCATGGGATTCGATTTTCATGCTTGTCTTGGGAAATGATATTTTCTTGGTTTTAAAGGAAAACCAAATTGGTTTTCCAACCTACTGTTTACGGTTTTTTTTTTTCGAATTTTTTGTTGGCAATGGAAACAAATTTTAAGAATTAATGTAAAAAAATATTTCACTTTAATTGGCAATTTTCATGTAAATCAAAGCCAAACGACCACCAAAAGATAGATGATTTTCTTGATTATTTTTTTTGTTGTTGTTGGCAATGGAAACAAATTTCATTCCCAATATCAGTAAAATCTATTTCTTTAATTGACAATTTTCATGTAAAATAAAGTCAAAGAAACACCAAAAAATACTTTTATTTTGACATTTTCCATGTGAAAAATTATACCAATCAAACACAATAATTTACAATTCACAGGAGAAAATTTCTATGCAATTCAATTCTCTAGAATCCGCTTTCACTTTTATTCAATTCTATCTTTACAATCAAATGGACCCTAACTTCCATTCAAATTATTATATTATTTTCCTCAATTCTCTATGATATATACTATTTAGTTGGATCAAAATATGGAGTATTGAAAATTGAAATATTTTGAATAAATTTAATTATAGAGAATGATTTTGGTTCTCCAAATTTAGAGATGCTCTAAGCATATTAAGATGAGTGTATTCAATCAAGATTTTTGAAGATTTTTATAGACTTTTTTTAGTGATGGACTTTTGGGTAATTCCAAAACATTTATAACTTTGTATGGAGTTAATGAAAGCATGCGATTTTTGTATAAAACTTTTATAAATTTCATGACTTTTGAAAACTTCACAATAACAACAATCATGTTGAAAAAATTATCAAGCATACAATTCCTATGTGCCACAAAAACAACTGGGAACTCAAGTTAGTGAGCAAAGCAATGGACATACATAGCACGTGGGTGCTCTCTTAGAATTAAAGCTTTCAAATTATTGAACTTACCTGACATATTACTTGCTCCATTATAGTCTTGACCTCTCAGGCTAGATATGCTCAACCCATGTATAGAAAATATTGCATCAATTACATCCTTTAATGATTGGGCACAAGTATTGGTGACATGGGAATCATATGACTTGATAGGAGGGCGAATCCCAAGATCTATTATCATTCCCCATCTCCACTTTTCCTCCCTTGTCCACTCTCCAATCCTTCAGTGATTGGGCACATCTATTATCATTTTTCATCGGTCTTCTTAATAAGTCCTGTCCATACGGTTGACAAGGACTCTTCTTCAAGTATGTCATTCTAACATTATCTCTGATATTAGAATCATATGACTCGATAGGGCAGTATTCCTGGATCAAGTACAAGATCATCCGCATTGAATTGAGCTGAGACTTCTTTGTATTATGCAATAACTTTTGTGCTCGACTAGAATCAGTGGCAAGACTAGATACACAACTAGAACTAGAAGAATTGGATATGGACTTTCGTTTCAATTGAAAAAATCATTCCATAATTTGAAAAATGCCACGATTTATTTCTCAATCGAAATTGATTAAAAAAGAATCAAGTACACACAGGTTGAATTTAGTGGCCAACAACTTCTCAATTAAATTTTTTCACATATCCTAATTTCCTAAACGTAAATTTCCAAATCAATAATTAGAACTCATAAAATATAAATTACTTATCATAACTGACAATTCGCAAATATAATTTCGCAAACATAAATTCCAAATGAATAATCATTCTCCATTAAAACATAAATTATTTACTATAAATCACAATTGGCAAACATAATTTCGTAAACATAAATTCCCAAATCAATAATTATTAATTCGCAAACATATTTTCGTAAACATAAATTCCAAAATCAATAATCATAACTCATAAAATGTAAATTACTTATCATAATCAAAATTTGCAAACACAATTTCGTAAATATAAATTCCCGAAACAATAATCATAACTCATAAAATGTAAATTACTTATCATAAATCACAATTCGCAAACATAATTCATAAACATATATTCTCGAAACAATAATCATAACTCATAAAATGTAAATTATTTATCATAAATCACAATTCGCAAACATAATTTCGTAAGCATAAATTCTCGAAACAATAATCATAACATAATTAGCATTCATTACTCAACATTAACAAGTCAAGTAGCCAACAAAATTAAACAAAAACAAAAAAGAGAGGGATAAAGAGTTACCAGGCACAGGACTAGAAGGCAGAAAGCCAGAAAGGGCAGACGACAATCATGGTACTCAGACTCAGCTCAGCAGTCGACAACAAAAGTTGCAAAACACGTCGTCTGTGCTGCCTCTTCTTCGATTTCAAATGAAATTATAGAATGGAGATGGAGTATGCTTGTCTACGCCATGTGGATTGGAGATTGGAGAAGAAAGGAAAAGGGTTTGGCTTTCTTTCATGATTTGGGAAATGGGATTTTGGATTCTTGGCTTCCTTTCACGACTTTGCAAACGATTTGATAAATTGGATCATTTGTTATTTTTGTATGAGAATTAGGCAATTGGGCTAAATAGAAATAGGCTCAACAATTACTCACTTCAAGCTTCAGCAGTTCAGCCCCAAAAAAAGGGGGTCGTCTCTTTCTATCTTCAATCTTCGTCTTCCATGATTCCATCTCCAGCCGACTCTGCAATTGCAACTACAACAACATGATTGCTATCGAGCGATTCTAAAGATTTCACGGAGCCAGCACACGTGGTCGTGCACCCTCGCTGGGTGCTGGCATAGCCCCTGATCATAAATCACAATTCGTAAACATAATTTCATGTACATAAATTCCCAAATTAATAATCATTCGCCATTTACTTATCATAAATCACAATTCACATACATAGTTTCGTAAACATAAATTCCCAAATCAATAATCATTCCTCATAAAAAGTATAAATTACTTATAATAAATCACAATTCGCAAACATAATTTCGTAAACGTAAATTCTCGAATCAATAATCATAACTCATAAAACGTAAATTATGTATCATAAATCACAATTCGCAAACATAATTTCATTAACATAAATTCCCGAAACAATAATCATAACATAATTAACATTCATTACTCAACATCAACAAGTCAAGTAGCCAACGAAATTAAACAAAAAAAAATGAGGAGAGAGGGAGAAAGAGTCAACAGGCTCGAAACTAGAAGGTAGAAAGCTAGATAGGGTAGACGGCAATCACGATACTCGGACTCGGCTTGACAGTTGACAGCAAAAGCTGTAAAACACATCGTCTGTGCTGCCTCTTCTTCGATTTAGAATGGAATTATAGAATGGAAATGGAATCTGCCTGTCTACGTTGTGTGGATTGGAGAGTGGAGAAGTGAGGACAAGGGTTTGGGTTTTTTTCACGATTTGGGAATTGGGAATATGGATTCTTGGCTGCCTTTCACGGCTTTGAAAATGGTTTGATAAATTGAACCACTTGTTAATTTTATATGAGAATTGGGCATTTGGGCTAAACAAAAAGAGGCCCAACAATTACTCACTTCAAGCTTCAATGGTTCAGACAAAAAAAAAAGCGAAAAAAGAAAAGGGGTCGTCTCTTTCTATCTTTCATCTTCGTCTCCCATGATTCCATCTCCGGTCGACTCTGCAACTGCAACTGCCCGATAGCTACCGGGCGGTTCTAATGATTCTGGCTAAGCCATCACGCAATGTCGCACCCCCTCATTGGGTGCTGGCTCCGCGCCTGACTAAAATAGGTTAATGTATAATTGACTTATAAGATCAATTTTACATTTAAGAAATCACTTATAAAATATTTCTTATAAATAATTTTTTTTACTTAAACTAAAAATTGACTTATATACAAAATATTCGCTTATATATTAAACAAAATAATATATTTAAATCTAATATTATTTTGCCATTCAAAGTAGAAGTAGAAAGGAAAAAAAACAGAAGTATATTAAATTTTTGGTTGATACCGATATGGAGTAGCAATTTCAAGTATGCCATTGAATTTTATTTTTCACAATCGGAACTTTGATTTATTTATTATAGCTAAATCACTTTGTTCAAATTTATTATTATTTTTTTTTTAAAATAAAGCTCCATCACAGTCCCCGTATGTTCTTTAGGTTCGAATTTATCAACTTGACAACTGAAAACATTGGCATAAGGATTGAATATATGTATACGTTGAAAATTGTTTAATACATATTAACTCATTGAAAATTAAACAAAAAGTTCAAATTTGAAATATTGGCTCGTTAGAAAATATAAAAGGAAAATAATTGGAAGAACGATTTTTGCCCATTTGGTAAAGAAGAAATATGATTTAATTAAACAACAAATGACCAACTTTGAGCCAACCCTATATTAATTTTAGTGGTACGAGGTCAAAGCTATCTCCTCCTTACGAGTTAATTGTTTCAATACTTACTGAACTTATGTCTATGTATTCGATTGCTCAACGAAGTTTAAGATATCGAGTTTTAGCTACTGAACTTTGAAAAACATTTTACTCACTGGCATAACTTCCGTCTCAAACTTCTAACAAAATTGATGACGTGGCTACCAAAAATCATATAAGGCGCTCTATCACACCGTTAAACTTTGAGATAGTCGAATTTTGGCCACTAAACTTTGAAATGTGTTTTCTATTGCTCCCTAATTTTTGAGGTGGTCGAATTTTGATATAGTTGAACTTTGGCTACTGAAATTTAAAAAATTTCAGTATAGTTGAACTTTGGCTACTGAAATTTAAACATTTTCTTCCATTGTTCACTATAAATTTGGATTTAATTAAGTCTTTGTTTATTTTCCTTCAAAAACAAAATACTTTAATTTTCATATTTATTTTCAACCACACATTTATATAATAAAATATTTTACAAGTAAACTCAAAAAAAAAATCAATTTTTTAACCACGCATTCTCTGAAAAAAAAATCACTATTTAAAACCTTTTTTCAAAAAAAATAAAAATAGTGGGCATCAAACAGGGGCTAAAATTCGAATTTAACTTAATTTTAATAATATATATATTGTGTGTTTCATTGTAATTAATAGTCACTTCCTTTTCACAGCTTTACAAGCATTGTGTATACCATTAGGAATGATTACTTAATTACACAGTAGTTAAATTTTTAATTTCAATTTATTTTTGTAGAATTTTACGCTATCATTGTCATAATATTTGAAGTTTACAATGAAACATGCAAGGAATTTGTTTGTTAAATAAAATTAAATCCATATCTTAACAATGAATTTGAATTAAATCCAAATTTAATGTGAGCAATAGAAGATGTTTTACAAAGTTGTGCAAAGGAAGTGAATTACAATGACAAACACAATATATTTATTGTTAAAATTAAATTCAATTCAAAATTTAGCCTCTGTTTGATAGCTATTATTATTTTAAAATAAAAAGTTTTAAATAATGATTTTTTGGATAATGTGTGGTTAAAATGTTGAAAAAAATTTGAGCTTACGTGTAAAATATTTTATTGTATAATTGTGTAGTTAAAAATGAGTATGAAAATTAAATAGTTTTGATTTAAAGGGAGATAAACAGAAGCTTAATTAAATCCTAATTTATAGTGAGCAATGGATGACATTTTTCAAAGTTCAATAGCCAAAATTCAATCACCTCTAAGTTTAGTGTAAAAAAGAAGACATTTTTCAAAATTTAACGACCAAAATTCGACTATCTCAAAGTTTAAAAGTGTGACAGGCACCACATGTGCATTCCATCAGCCATTTCATCAATTTCGTTAAAAGTTTGGGATAAAAGTTATGTCGGTAAATAATGTACAACGTGTTTCAAAATTCAGTAGCCAAAACTCTACATTTTAAATTTCAATGAGCAATCGAATACATAGATATAAGTTCAATAACCATTGGAACAATTAACTCCCTCCTAACATGGGAATGCAAAAGGTAATCGTTTTGTTCAATTTTACGTTGATTTAACTTTTTAAATTGCTTTTTTTAAGAATATTTTTGCTCACTAATTTTACTTGAAAAGATTTCAAAATTTAGTTCCATAGCCCCCTTAATTGGTTTTCTACCAACACATAAACTCTTTTTAATTGGTACCTTTTGAAGTCTAATTTTTCGTTCATCCAAGTATCAATTTTGACAAATAAATATATGATTTTAATTTCTTGTAGAGGAGAACATAAATCGGCTTTGATCTTCTAAATCGAAGGAACAGATCCTACTCAAAATCATGTCAAAATAGTCCAAGTCAACACATATTTCCAACAAAAAATAGGGCCATGATTTCAAATTTCTTATATTGAAATATGCGCATTTTCATGAAGAAGTGCAAAATTGTTCATAGATTCGCCTGCAGAACAATACTTCGAAAATCAATTTCATTTGTCCAAGTTTTTAGATATTTTCAATGTTAATTAATGTCTTTTAGTTTCCATTAAGTTTACCTTGGTCATAGGTCTAGTTGTACTTGAATTGTCCAATTTGGTTTTAGACGTTTTGTTTAGAAGACAAGTGGATAGAAAGAGGTTCAAATATTTAAGCCCCGTTTGGCCCCAATTTTTTCCAAATTTTAATGTTTAGAATAGTGTTTTTTTAAAGAATGTGTGGTTGAAAAAAAAATGATTTTTTTTCTTTACGTATAATATTATTTTATGGAAGATCGTGTAGTTGAAAATAAGAGAGAAAAAAATGAAAGAGAATGGGAGCTAAATATTGTTTTATTGGCAATAATGAACATGCTTGAATAAATTTTGAGTTTTTGGCTTCTTAAAACGAATAATTTCTTCTTGTTCTTCACTCATCTTTGAGTGAGTATATCAATTTAATTCTTTCACACATTTTCAATAGACTTAACAATATTCAAGCACCCTAAATGTCCTGTCCAAGTTTGGGTAAACTATGACCGCATCCGAATTTACCCGAGGGGCAAACTAAGGGAAAAGGCTGCCACTCCTCATGATTAGTTGGGCGAAACTCAAACACCAGAGTCAACAAAAAAAAATCTCAAGCACCTATTATATCAGTTTTAATTTCTCATTCATCGAAGCATTATTCTGATCATGAGAATATAAAATTTAGATATTTTCATGAAGAACACAAATCTAATTTAGCTCTTGTTTGATAGGGATTAAATTCTAGATTTTGATCTATGTCAAAGTCAACAAGTGATTTTAACCATATATTTCATAGGATCAATAACTCTTCAATAACATATTTCATCAACTTTTATTAAAATTTATAAAAAAAAAATATGATTTTAATCCCAACCATATAGAAGCTTAATCTTCCAAAATCAAGAATAGGGTTCCACTCAAATTATGATAAAACTAATCAATTTCTAACAATCCTTGCATGAATGAAAATTGATAGAGACCATAGAATACACAAAGGCTTAACAATAAAGTTTAATGGTCGAAACTTGCTCAAGTTATGTAAGCATTATCCTTTGAACTTTTCCTTTTTCGAGGTATTTACTTTACTAATTGACCAATGACAACGTCTTTGAACTATTGTGCCTCTTGTGTAAACAATGATGCACCTCACACAAAATTATTCTAACACAATTCGATTCTCATTGTTATGTTCGTTTGTGACAATGAACATTTGCCCGATTCTACGAAGTTTCTTAGAATTGAGCCCATGCACAATTACCTTAGAAGCAAATATACTTCTCTTCCACATAATTGGTTTCTTAATTAGGAATAATTCTTATTTCTCTGTTCAGATTCCTGATGTATAAGAATCTTATTAAAAGCCTATTACTTATCATTTTGCTTATAGACATCATTGTTACTACACAGGAATGGATATCTGGTAACCCTTATAGTGATCCAGTTAAATCTTTACAATTAGGCTATTTCTTTAAACATAGAACCACTGTTGGTTTACATTGTATCAACTCATTCTTTCAAGGGCTTAAGCACATTAATCTCGATGATTTCCAACTAACTCCCTAATCCTTTTATCAGCTCATTCACATGATTATCCTTTGACTTCCCATAGTTAACAGAGCTAACTCTGGTTAAGAATATTTATTTTGTGTTATTATGACTACGACGTATATCGAAACTTACTGATATACATGTTGCTCTTTGCCCTTCCAATCACATATTGACTATCACAATATATGCAAACTGTTGGTAGAAGTTTCGACCATCTCAAGAATATTTTTTAAGAAATATCATAGTCATTCGTAAACTTTGAGTTTTTTATATTCGAAATCCGACTAACATAACTATATCCTTCAATAACACTTGGGTATCTATTATAGTGCAAGTCATAGCTACCGGTGTGTCTTAAGTATTCTACTAATACTTTTCGTTCTTAGTGGCCAATGTCTCTAGATTTTTCTAAAGTTTTGGCTCGACAGTCTTGTACATAGGACGTGCTAGCACACAAGTTCAGTGACCCAATGTGCCAATTTGATCCGTCTTTGCACACTCCCTACATGCGTGCATAAGAGATAGCATCTATGCTGCACAAGATTGCACATTCACAAAAATTGCCCCTATATTTAAAAAAAAAAAAAAGGTCTCATCATTTTTCCTAACGAGTTTATTTATCTTTCCCTTCAAACAATTTCCAAATTAAATGGGGGCACTTTGAGTTTCAATTTTTCATTAGCCCAAGCATTATTTTGGACATGTGAGTATACAATTTCGATATTCTCATGGAGAAGAACATAAATATAGTTTAATCTTCCAAAATCATTAGGAGTGGGCAAAAATCGTCCCAACCTAAGTAAACCACCCCACCCGACCCGAACCGATCGGGTTGGGTCGGTTTTTTTTTTTTTTTTTTGGGGGGTTTT
>NC_036252.1:13628190-13709888 GCF_002742605.1 Olea europaea var. sylvestris
GGTTTGTTTTTTTTTTTTTTTTTTTGGGCGGTTGTCGGTCCATGGGTTGAGTAATTGGGTCGGTTCGGTTCAGGTTGTGGGTTAACATAACAAAACCGACCTGAACTGCCCACTTTAAAAAAAAACACTCAAAAATGATGTAAAAGCCCTAATATAAACTCTAAGGACACTTCTAACACTTCACTTCTCGTCTGGGTCGTCGGCGTCTTAGCTATTACCACCGCCGAGTCGCCGACCCAGATCAACGGCGATTTCATCATCCAATTTCTTCCTTGCTACTGCTGGTCATCGTTTTGTCTTAGGGGGGTAAGTATATTTCTTCATTTTCCAAACTCTATTTCTGTCGTTTTTCTTTTGTTAAGTCAAAATCTTTGAACCAAACAACATTGGTCTCTGTCAATATATGTTTCTGTTTGCTTTACTGGGATGTTTTATAGCAGCCTATCTATATGGAAATAGGATCAATCAATTTTAGTTGTTGGCTAATCTATCTTTTGCTTGTTTGTGAGGATGGCTTGATTGAAATTTCAAGGAATACATTGGTCAGGATACTCATAGTGATTGATTTTCATTCTTTTAATCCAGTATGAAATATGTACACCTTTAATTAAAAATTATGTGTGCATGGATATGCCTATCTCCTTCCAAAGCAATTTCACATTTAGCTCAAAACTTAGGGAAAAGTGAAATTATTCTACATAAACATGCGCGTGGACAATTATTAATAAGTATGATGGACCGTATGTTGATAGCATTCCTTTCTACTCGTGCACCACCATTTAGTGCCTTATTAGCTTTTTAATAAATTCCTGTCTACTGGAAAAATGTCCACTGGTATATGAGCTACATCAATTCAGTGTTGAACTCTCTAACTAGTTTGACAGGGTGCATGTAATAACGAAGGCAAAGATAAGGGTGCGTCTGGATACTATGCCTCTAATAAGGGCATGACCTTATTGTTTTATTCTCGTTCTCTTCTGTTTGTCAGCTGCAGAATTTCAACTTATTTTTTAAACAAAACGAGTTTGTATTTATGGTGATTTGTTGCCCCTATTCCTTTTCTGTCTTCCCTTGTAAATTTTCTTAGGGAATTGAAACTTTGATTTTGAGGAATGGGGAACCAAATCTTGCACCTATCCTTTATTTCATACTTAACTGCACACCTGCACATTTATCCAGGGCTCTTTTTCTTGGTCTTGCACTTGCCTGCTTAAAAAGATAATGCACACAAGTTAATATATTTATTTTTGTGCATTCATGATTTTTGTGGAATGTGTTGGTAGTTATGGAAGAACATGGCACACAGGCTCAATTGAAAGATACTGATTTGCAATCTGGTCTTCCTTTACGTGCACCGTCAACATTGGGTAAAAAAAAAAAAACTAACAGATTATCTTCTTTTATTTGGGATCACTTCACTCTATTAGGCTCAAGGGATGATCCAAATGTTAGGTGTAAGTGTAATTATTGTGGAGTGGATTATGCTTGTGGCACTAAGAAGTGTGGTACTAGTACATTGAGTAGTCATTTGACAAATAAATGTAAGAAGTATCCAGATAGATTGGTGGATAAAAAGCAGAAGTCCTTATCATTTGAGAACAAAGAAGGTGGAGGGAGCAATCTTATTGCTATTGGTCGAAGCAAAGAAGAGTGTAGAGTTGCATGTGCTAAAATGATAGTTTTGGATGAACTACCTTTTAGGTTTGTTGAAGCTCGTGGTTTTAGGCTCTTTTGTAGTGTAGCATGTCCTCAGTTTCAGGCTCCATCTCGTAGGACTCTAGTAAGAGACATTTATCAGTTGTATTTGGATGAAAAACTGAAATTGAGATATGTCTTTTCTTTTCACCTTCAAAGGGTTTCCCTTACAACTGATACTTGGACTTCTATTCAGAATGTTAATTACATGTCTCCTATAGCACACTACATTGGTTCTAATTGGATGCTTAATAAGCGTATTTTGAATTTTTATGTTGTTCCAAATCATAGGGGAGAAACTATTGGAAAAATGATTGAGACTTGTTTGCATGATTGGGGGATTGAGAAAATTTTTGCAATCACTGTTGATAATGTAAGCTCCAATGACACGGCCATTTCTTATCTTAGGCGAAAGGTAGTTGCTTGGGGTAGTGATGGATGTGTTCTAGATGGGAAGTATTTACACTTGAGATGTTGTGCACACATTATCAATTTGATTGTTGGTGAAGGGTTGAGGGAAGCACATGACTCCATTGTGAATGTTCGCAATGCAATCAAATATGTGAAATCTTCTCCTTCTAGGTATGAAAAATTAAAGGAGTGTGCAAGGAAAGAGAAGATTGATTGTAAGTCTATTGTGTTTTTGGATGTTCCAACTAGGTGGAACTCTACTTATTTGATGTTGGAGATGGCATTGAAATTTGAAAAAGCCTTTTATAGGTTAGAAGAGAAGGATGCTCAGTATTCGTATTACCTTCGAGAAGATGATAGTGGTAGAAGGAGGGGTGGACCTCCGTCAAGTTTAGACTGGGAAAGTGCATCTATGTTTGTTAAATTTCTTAAAAATTTCTTTGATGTGACTTTGATTTTTAGTGATTCATTGCGTGTTAGTGCTTGTGCTTATCTACATGAAATTTGTAATCTTGTAATCGAATTGGATGAATGGAGATTAAGTGACAATTTTTTGTTGGGTGAAATGTCGGCTAACATGAAGAAGAAGTTCGACAAGTATTGAATAAAATGGAAAATGTGAATTTGTTGTTGCTTATAGCTACTATCCTTGATCCCAAGGTACAAAATGGATTATGTTGAATATTATTTTAGTGATCTATACATGGATGGGGATGTTGTTAGTAACGTTATAAAATCTTTGAAAGTCAATCTGATTGAGTGATGCTCGCCTTAATAGATTTTTGGAAAAACAAGCAGTGAAGGATTCAATTGAGATAAAAAATGATGTTGAACGATACTTATTGGATGCTCGTGAAAGCATAGAGAACACGGATTTTGAAGTTTTGGATTGGTGGAAGGTTAATGGAAATAAGTATGGTGTCTTGTCCAATTTGGCCAAAGATGTGTTGGCAATTCAAGTTTCAACTGTTGCTTCAGAGAGTGAATTTAGTACTGGAGGACGATACTTGATCCTTTCCGTAGTTCCTTAAGTCCTAGGATGGTTGAGGTCTTAATATGCACTCAAAATTGGTTGAAAGCTTCTTCGAACTTGGATGGTTTTTGCATGGAAGATGTTGAGTATTACAACCAAATGGATGAACTTTTAGATTCAATCAATTCAAAATCAACTGAAGATGACAAAGAGCCCAATGCTAAGTGATTCACTCATTTTACAAGATTTCACTTTCCAGGTAAGCATATTAGGTGGTAAATAATTTCATGATTTGTATGTTTCCATCAGTTTTCTAAGTTTTGTAAAACTGACTTGTACAGTTTTTTTTTTTTTATGATAACAGGTCGGTTAATAAAACTTTTGCTTCAACAAACAATGGTTTTTTGACTTTATCATGTGCTGCAAAATGCAAAGACACTATCCAGCTTAGAGAATGTAAGTTCTAGAGCTCTAATATCGCAAAATAACTTTTGCTATACATTAACATAATTGAGATCACTAAATATGCAATTACATATTTGAAATGCTCTAACTATGTTTGAAGGATATTTTGGCTAAAAGTTCTTACACTTTGTGAGATGGATGCTGTTTTGAGTCTAATTGTGTAGTGATAATCAACCTTTTGTAGGACCGAAAATGTAAATAATCCCCATTCTTGTCTGTAGAATATTGTATTTATTTGTCAACACTGCAATTACATGATATGTGACTAAAAGAAGTGGGCAGCTGAATACCTATAACAGGACACATTCATGTTCTACCAGAAGTCTCCACAGGAGCACTTCCCATCCCTGAAATGATGAAACCTCTTTATGATCCTCAATGTGGTTCTTGCAGGTGTACTGAGAAGCCCATAAGCTATAGCTAGTCTTTCACTATGATAAAGCAAGGCTCTATCTTTTGTTTCTTCATCAAGATCATGGGGTACATATCCTGTGTCAGGTACATAAATAGCTTTCTTCACCTCATTACTCAACAACCTGAGTTTGATTAAAGTTGTCTAACATATGATCTAAATTTACAATTAAAGTTGTCTGCTCATGGATGTCACAACCAATCCTCACAAGATATGACCAATCCTCACAAGATATGCACAAGGAATAAAAAAATAAATAAAAATAAAAACAATGAGTGTAGACTCTTGAATTATTATTATTTAAATGGATGGGGACAAATTCAAACTTTATTCAATTAAAATAAGGTTATGGATGATCAAAACATAAGGGCGAGTTGACCGACCCACTAGAAAATTCATATGATCTGGTGCCTAGAGTTAATTTCGTGCAAGGACCAAATTCTATACCTTTTTGTGATCTTTATGTTGTAATGTGGTAAGCCAACCAAAATCCATCTAGCCTGGATTGGAATTTGTGGACAAAACCACTAAATTTCTTTTCAACTACTCAAATATGTATGCACTTGATTTGACCACATAAACGTCAACTCTTTAGACTGTTCATTGCAACTTGATGATCCTCATCTCCATTGATAAATAAAAACGTCAAATGGAGATATATTAATCTTGTTGGGTGGGGTTAATTGGGTTGGGTGGGTGAGTGGGGGGTCTTTCTTTTTATCTGAAAGGCTAATAATAAATTAATAATGGAGAGGAAAGATTAATAGCAGAGATTTTTTTAACAACCTTTATAGGCATTTTTTCATGCAGTTGGGAGTGCAAATTCATTTTCTTGTTATAATATGAGGCAGTGATTTCATTAAGCTCATCTTTTCAATCTTGCTGCAATTTCTGGACCCATATTTTGAATTGTCTTTATGTACTGATTCTCCTTGAGTTTCACTGGATTAACATGACCCCTACAGAGGATCCCGAGAAAGCTATTTTACTTGCAGAATAAGCAATGCAACTGTGATTTGATAACTGTCTTAATTGAATTTTGATACCAGTCATCCCAATTCGAATTCAGGGCTATTCAACTATCTGCAGCCAAGAAAAATTGACAAAAACTGAGTTGCGACTTGCTGGTATTTCCCATACTGCTTTTCAGATGCAGTGTCCGATGAATTAGTTATGTAGTTGCCACACGTTTATTAATTTTCAAGTTTTTTGACAAAGGATAACCAAATTAATTGTATTTGGGCGAACTTTTATTTGCATGGTTGTACGTTGTATTAAATATTAATTGTATTCCAGATATTTGGATGACGTGTTGGTGTTAGTTTTGTTTAAACATATTATGGACTATGGTAATAAATTAAACTTTGTTTAAACCGACCAACCCAACCCAACCCGACCGACACTTGATTGGGTTGGGTTTTAATATTTTCATAGATTGGGTTGGGTTGGTTTTTGATCAAACCGACCATGTTGGGTTGGGTTAGAGTTGGGGTAAAAACCAACCCAACCTAACCCACGCCCACTCCTACTCCTACCCGTATGTGGCTGTGAGTGAAGCTACACCTAAGCGCACGTTAAATGCCTGACCCTACCTTTCGAATAGTCAATCTAATTAGCCCCTCACTGTTTTAAATTTATTTTATTTTATTTTATGTTTCGTCCCTTTCTTATTTTATTATGTTCTATTTTATGAAAATATATGACGCATGAAACAATATAAGATATTTTCAAAATATTTGTCTTATACTTGGAGAGTACATATTGTGTAATCTTTCTTGAATAATGTATGTATCAATAACATAAAAGAATCGGAAATGCTACACTCGGTGTACAGCCCTCTCATACGAGGGCAAGGCCTGCGCATTAATTGGATGTGGGTTCTTCCCCTCATGTGAGGGGAGTATACATGGTGTACATGGGGTTTTATTCTAAAAAATATATATAGAATTTACAAAATAAATTTTATAAAATTGGACTCTATGACAATGTTTTTAATTTAAAATAAAAAAATGGTTTTCACAAATTACATTTTACTTGAAACGTTCTTCTAAATAACTTGTGTTATTAATGTTGAAATGTAATATTAATTTGTCTCTGTTTGGATATATATATTCGGTCATCACATATTAATTGCCATTACTCTTAGGGCATGTTTGATTAACCATTTTTTTTCCATGGAACTAGGAATTGATTTTCCAACTTTCACTTTTGCATTGTTTGATAGCATTTATTTTCTTGGCAAAGTGTTTTCTTGTTCCTCCACTCACGCACCTCTTTTCTTGGATTTTGTGTAATTCCAATTCTTGGTACTGTAGCGTAATTTTTTTAATGTAAAATAAAGTCAAACGACCACCAAAAAATACTTTTATTTCAACGAATTTCATGTGAAAAATTATACCAATCAAACACAATAATTTAGAATTCCTAGGAAAACAATTTCTAATTTTCTAGACAATTCAATTTCCTGGAATTCGTTTTCTTTCTATCCAAATTTCATTTTTGCAATTAAACGAACCCTTATATTATTCACTCATTTTATGAGATCCACTGTTATTTCTATTTATAGCCATTTATAAATTTGCCAAAAGGAGGTTTAATAATCTTGTTCAGTCAACCTAAAAAGGTGAGGAGGTCGAAACTTCACTGTTAAATCAATTTTACTATTCAAAGATAATGTGATATAATAAGAGTAGCTAAAATGTCTCACATCTTAAGTTATTGAGGTGATATACTCAATTGACTATCTCGCTAGTTAAATTAGCACAAAACTTGTTAAGTGGTGCCATTGTGATCTATTGTATCTACTACATAACTAATATTTCTATCATTCTATGCATCATAGACTATGATGGGTGTTTATCATGCTGACTTTTTTATTTTTTTTATTTTTGATCTGCATAACAATTTTCGATTCAATCTTATACGTTCCAATTTTCGTCTTCTTACCCAACAAAAACTCATCAGGTTGGTTCTTCTCAAGCCTTCCTTCTAGGACGTAAATTCTCTAGTCTTCACTAGGTGGCCCCTTCTGCTCCACTTTTTATCATCGTCATTAACACGATTCATGTACTTTAAAATTATACGCGTCGAGTTGAAAAATGATTTGACTTGTTAATTCTACTTTGTGTGACATTTGTTTTGCTATCTCAATTGATGAGTCTAAGGTGCCATGTCATTTAAATTTGTTAGTTTAACTACCCAACAATCATCTCCAAAAATAATTTTAAGAAATTAATCTTAATAAATACATAATTAATTTGTTCTTAACTAGCACTCTATTCAATTTATATGTACATTTATGCAAGTAGATCCACAACAATCAAAATGTTAATACCTTATTATTGATTTACTCGTGAAATTTTAACTTATTCAATCGCTATCATGTTTACTTTGTTGATGCAATCGAATAGCCCAACAATTACATAATTTTAAGAAATGAGAAAATACCAAATATATCCTAGTAAACCCCCAGGATGAATAGACATTATTAGCACATGGAATATTCAATAGCATGTAAGAAGAGAGATTGATGAACAAAATGGACAATTGAAATTGCATTGTCAGCATTATCTTATCCTTAATTTGTACTGTTCTTGGATTCATCTGTTGACAAATTCTCATCACATATGAATATCATTCAAGACAAAAATGCAAACAATTCTTTTTCTGTCAAACATATCTCACAAAAAAGATTGAAATTGAAATAGCTGTTTCAAGAATAAAATCAGTTTCAAACATATCATTCTTAGCATCAACTCAAAATGATTTCAAGTCAGAAGTTGCAAGCATTAAGCCCCTATTCGGGTTTGCTAAAATCAGTTTCTTGAGTAAATTTTGATACAAGTCGATGAAACGTGTAGTTGAAAAATTAATAAAAGTTATGAATTACAAAAATAGGCATCTTCTGCCTTGAAAAAAACAATAATAATAATTGAACAGTCATTGACTTACGTTTTTATCAAATTTTTTTAACTAAATTAAATAAAGGCTAACATATGAACTAGGCTCGCCATCCCATAATTTTCGGTTACGCTTTCTTTTTATATTATTTCTTTGTTAAAGAAGCACTATCATTTTCTAGTGAACGTGAGAATAATACAAGAGGATGTTCCTTTCCAAGCACGGCGAGTTAAACAATAATCAATTCTTGCTAATATTCTAAGAGGTAGTGGGTCCTTATCATTGGTGATTAGAAGGGTATAGAGCATTGTTTAATTAAAGGCTAATTGTCGTGGTACGTCTAGGGATTTGTAGATAAACTCCATTTATTTTAAATATGAATTAGAGCCGTAACATCTATAGTCAATAGAATTAATTTGAATTTGAGAGAGGTAAATTAATTTAATTAATGAATATGATCGTTCAAAAATCAAACTCGAGAGACAAAATTAAAGGTGATATTTACGGTGGAATCGGGAGTCATAATATGTTAACCATTATATTTGATCATTTAATTACTTTTATTGTCCTTAGTTAATATTAATTTTAACAAAAACTTTGCCACCAAAGTTTGCTTTATTAAAAATAGAAATTGGTTAATTATTAAATAGATGTCATTGTGGAAACGATAATAAGAACTCTTAAGTTCACTTTACTGGTTGTTCAATTGACATCGAAATCAGAGATGGATTTGGGGGGTGGGGGGTTGTCCCTCCCACTCAGGCCCAAGAACTTTTTTTTAAGGTATTTTTCATTGTTTTTTTGTGGCGAAATTTTTTTCCCTCGTAGCAGCTCGATTTGAAATTTTATAGCTTGATTTTGGATCTAATCCTGGATCCATTCCTGATTGTAATGGAAATGATGTTTTAAATATACGGGTTACGTGACTAGGATGGACACAGCTGCAAACATTCAATTTAACCAGACAATTATGATGTTTTAATACATTTACATCTACTCAGAGTGCCAAATGAAGTGATTCGATTGCAATTAAAATAATGTTAGGTGATATGATTATAGTTTCAATTGCGGAATAGTATGTTTGTTACAGAAGTTGCTATGGTACGGACTAAATGCGTTAATTTAGGAATTTATTCACATTTTGGTGAAAGATAAATGTTATAGTTAATTATTAAAATTTCATGTATATTAAATAGTGTTCTAAAAAGCGCGTTTAGATGGCACCAAGGGTACATCTAAGCGCGATGCTTGATGAAAACATGAAGCCACTTCAAGCTTTATTTAACAATCAATGGGAATCGTTGACTATTAATACATGCCTAGGTGTGATTATGCACGCATTAAATTTTTCTACAGTTCTTTTAATTTAAAATTTAATGGCCGATTCTTCACTTCGTCTGCCCTAAGCTCAAAACAACCATTTGAAGCCTTGAACAAAGGAAAATTCCTAAAAATTTATATTTATTTACTATTTAGTATTTACGTTTGAAACTTATCTTTTTGTTAGAAATTTTAAAAAATATATAAAGGTGCTATAAATCTGTTTTAGATGTTTACTAGGTATTATTTTTAATTTAAATGATCTTTCGATTGGTGAAAATTAAAATAATATTAAAATAAGAAAACATCTTTTTTATGCTTTTTTAAACTTATGTCTTGTCTAAGTTCGTCTAATCCGTAGCTTGACATCCACACACCGCCACATATTACGCTTTTTAGAACATTAATATTAAGCTAATTAAGTTTTAAAAAAATAGGATAAGTCATAAAAAAATGACGAATACAGGATTTTTCAAAACAAAAGTTTAAATTCAGGGCCTAGCCTAATTTTTCCTATATATTTGAATCAAAAAAGCTGATCGCGACCCTTTTGAACGGCGGGCGACGTGGCATCAAATCGACGCCCTGGGCACACAGAACCAACGTGGCCCTATCCGTCTAGCAAAACTATATTTGAATTAGGTTAGGTTTCTCAGGGATGGAAACACACGGATCCAATCCTTACCTATGAGCCAGCCTGACCTAATTTTGAGGTCTAAAGAATGAAGGTCCTAACTTATTTTGGCAACTTACGATTATGTGTATTTTTGACAAGGACTGCATTCAATAAATTACGATATTGAAACGTACACCATCTTATTCTTAATATTGTATCTTTTTTCTTTTTCTTTTTTCAAATTGTAATTATTTTTAATTGCAAGCTTGTGCTACTTATATAATAGTGTATATTATTTATTGAAATTGTAACTTACACTCCATGTTAAATCCTATTGACTATTACAAATAGGATTGCTTAATCATAAGTCACAACTGCGTATTATCTAATTTTTTTATTTTCGTGCAATTATAGACTTTATTAATGTCCATCAAGGATCCACCATAATTCAAAGTAGAGATCAAACGAGAAACACTAAGAACAAGTCCACGTGCTATTCTATAACTAGAAACAAGAAAGAAAAGGTAGCAGCAAAAAACACCATAAAGAAAAGGTAGCAGCAAAAAACACCATACTCGACCTAACTGATTCTTTCCATTTCCCACCACTCATCTCTCTTCGAGACAAACTCATCCTTGGAGGTATCAACGGCAAACTTGAGGTTCTAATCCAAGTTATTATTAGAAAAAACAAGGCAATTTTCATGTTCTACCATCTGAGGCTGCAAACTAAGAGGATCTTGTCGCATCTTCTCAGCCCGAGCCACAGCCAATTGCATTTGTAATTGTGCCGAATGATTCTCCATAAATAGGATCTTGACTTCTCTTCGTAAACTGAAATCCTCCTCTCCGTCCCCATACATCCACTGATCCCTCTCCAATGTCAGCACCCTCGAAACCTCTATGATCCGTTTGTGTGATGTTTTGCTGTATGATTGACATACGTCTTAAAAAGTCGGATTTTGCAAACTATAATTTGTTGGCTCATCAAAGCTAGCTCCGAGTTCTTCGATGCACGGATATAATTGAAGAAAGACAACATTATTGTTCCATCCAGCATCCTAAACATGCCTTTAACTTGCCTTTGACAGTTGCAAACTATATTTTGTTGGCTCATCAAAGCTAGCTCCGAGTTCTTCGATGGCACGGACATGTCCGATTCAGCATTCTAACCATGCCTTTAACTTGCCTTCGACAGTCCAAATGTGTTGCGACAATGGCTTTTCCCCTTCTTTTCAGGTTTCCCAACTGACCCATCACCCCAAAAGGTTGAAACAGAAATTATAACAAAGTTTTCAATGCTGTTTTCAAATCCTGCCCAGGCATTAACGAACTGCGAGTGAACCAAGATCAAACTCTAGTCCAGAAAGTTCAATCAGAGTTGAACTGAAATGTCGAACAAAGAAAAAAGCCAAACTATTCTCATATGAACAGCATTTCCAACTGCCAAAAACATGCACACACTAGTCATCATCTATTTCAATCACTTTTTCAAATTCCTAGGACTTTTAACAGTCACATCTACACTTGCCAGTGTGGCTACCCAATTCAATGCCTTGAATCTGGACTTGCAAGTGTGGCTATCCAATGCATAAGCCTTGCAGGTCTGTAAAAAAACCTGATCAACATATTCAATGCCTGCAAATCTAAGGCCCTCGAGAATTTTCGAACTGCACATCGTATTCCAGCTCCAAATGTGCCAACACAAACAGAACCTGACTTTCAACCAAGCAACGAACAACCCCATCAACCACATTCACAGAGTTTGCAATCACATATTCTCAACAGTCAAACTCCATAATTAGGTTAAACGATAATCAAGGGAAAATAATGAAGATGTAAAAGATATAGCATTTAAAAGGAACACCAAGTACCAGTGTCATAGAAGCATAAAGGTTTAACACTGGGAAACAAATTTCAACAAAGAGTTGGATCTCTTCATAACATGATACCAAGAATTTACTGGACGACTCTTAGTAAAACCTACCATAATATAGCATACTCTATTAGGTACTGAAACTTAATTTGCAGAGGCATATCACTCAAACGCCCAAGCATTTTCCCTGCGAACTTCCTCTTCCTCCTCCGGGGTGAAGTCATTCTTAATATTGAAAGTCTTGCGGATTTCCTCCGGAGTCTTTCCTTTTATCATGTCGGCCACAGTCTGACATGTGAGGTCGAGCAGACTCTTTATGTTCAGATAGTTTGCTGCCTGAAAATGTGATGTCACTAGTTAGTAGTAGCTAGAGAAAAGAACTGTGAATCATACAGAAAAAGCATTAAAAACACAAGAATGCCAACAGAGAAATGAATAGATTATCTTCTATGCAAAAACAAACAGATGAAAATTTGTGAGCAAGATTACAAGAACAAAAGAAGAACATGTTTTCAACCCTTCCAAAAGAAAGTTACATTATGCATCTCCAGTTCTGACTTTTGATGCAGGAAGATTGCTGTTATCTTCAAACCACCCGATCCACAGTAAAATAAAAATTTTAACAGAACAAAAATAGTTTGATTCCAGTTACTCTTCCCAAAGGCTTTATATTATAAGCCTTCAAATAAAAATAAGAATATATAATAATTAAATGAAGCCCACCTCATACCAAAATTTCACCAATACTACAAACATTATTCAAGCAAACAAGCCGTCTGTATTGATCTACAACCCAGAAAGAAGGGAAAGAAATGGATAACCCTCAACTACTGCTTTATATAGACAAACTAACAACAGAACAGAGATCCATATGATAAAAGCTATTCTATCTGGTATCCATATACAACACCATGAGGAGAAACATGTAAAAATTGATTGCAAATATTGCAGCAATTATGTGAAATTAATGCAAAATTATAAAAGAAATAGACAGGTTTATACCAATAATTGAAAGAACAGACGACATAAACGATTAAAAATAGAGCATTGATAATCATGTGAAAAATGCATCTAGAATAAGAAACCATTAAAACAGGCAATAAACAAGTTATCGAAGAAATAAAAGCAAACAAAACAGACCCATGAATGATTAAAGTAAAACGGCAACATGGTAGAATTAAAAAGGCTCATGTGAAACAATAAACATAGAGATGAACAAGTAAAAAGGGTGGGCAAATCGGAAAAAACAGCGAAATCGAGGTAAGATAGCCAAACAATCTAGAGAGACAAGAATAGAAAAGAGTTGCCACCAAGATAAGATCAAACAGGGTGCCCTGATCAACTTTCACGAAATCAGCATCAAACGCCTTCAGCTCCTCGTCGGTCATCTTGTCAGCTGCAACCAACACTCCCTCGGCGGGCTTTGCCGCCACCGCCTCAACATGGCGCTTGCAGTATTCAATTACCTTCGCCAAGATCTTGGATGTAACGTTTGGAAGAGGAATACTAGTATCAGCGCAGTCGGCTTCAATCATATGCTTTATCGTCTCTGATTCTAGCGCCACCACTTCCTCGACCTCGAAAATCTCACCGTCTGAACTCTTAAGCACAATCATCCTTGTCGAAGACATCGCCGAGAATTTCAATCGGACCGATTTCGTAAAACCTAAGAGAGAGAGAGAGACAAATCTGTATACAGAGAAACTGCAGGCTCTATAGGTAGGATGAAATTGAATACTTGAAAATTTAATTTATCTATATTTTATAGGCGAAAGAATGATCTAACTTGAGGATTTGTTTGACATCTATATTAAAGGGTTTTTTAATTTTTTAAAATTATTTATTATTTGTTTTTATTTTTTTTGGTGAGAATAAAATTTGTATCAATAATTTTTCAGTGTTCTACAAGGCGTAACAATGGTGATGCGTGGTGGCAAATCTATGGGTTAGGCGAACTTAGGCAAGGCAAAGGCTTAAAAAAATATAAAAATTCGTTTATTATTTTAATATTATTTTAATTTTTAATTAATTGAAAAATCGTTTAATAATTAAAAATAATACGTGCCAAATATCTAAAACAAATTTATAAAAAAAATTATACATTTTTCAAAGTTCTTAACAAAAAGATAAGTTCCAAATGTAAATAGTAAATAAACAGGAACTTTTGAAAGATTTCTTTTGTTCAATACTTCAAGCGACTATTTTGAATTTAAAATCGACAAAGTGAAAAAATCAACATTTAAGTTTTAATTAAGAAGAATTGTAAAAAAAAAAGAAGATTTAAAAAAAAGATAACTATGCTAGAATAACTGTGCCTAGGCGCTCATTAGAGATCAATGATTGTTGTTGATTACTAAATAAGGAATCAAGCCACTGGGGTTGGCATTTTCGCATTGCATTGCGCATTGGTAATGCCTAAGCGTCGTCAATATGCGTCTTTTAGAACAATGTGATTTTCTAGAGTATATGTGATTAAAAACCATGAGATACTTTTAGGTTTACATATAAAATTATTTTATTGAGAGAATATGTAATTTTAAAATAAACTTTAAAAATGAATTTTCAAAAAATGGAGCTCAAACAAGAGGGAGTTCTCCGAGACATTTTCTACTTTAAAGAGCATATACTGCTATTTAGTTACTATCTATAAATTCAATGTGTAAAATTTTTTAAATACTCCAATCATATATATAAATTTAAAAAGTAAAAATTTTTAAATACCCCAACAATCTATTTATCTTTAACATTTAAGTTTACTTTATTCGGTGTATATTTATTTTTCTTCATATTTTATTTTCACTAAGGCATGTTTGATTGGTTCGAATTCCATGGAAAATGGAATTTGAATTCCACCTTTTTCCGATTTTGTGTGTTTGATACGTTTTATTTTCCATGGAATTCGATTTTCTTGCTTGTCTTGGGAAATGGTATTTTCTTGGTTTTCCACCCTATTGTTTTTTTTTTTAATTTTTTGTTGGCAATGGAAACAAATTTTAAGAATTATTGTAAAATTTTTTCACTTTAATAGGCAATTTTCATATAAAACAAAGTCAAACGAACACCAAAAGATAGATGATTTTTTTGATTTTTTTTTGGTTGTTAGCAATGGAAACAAATTTCATTCCCAATATCAGTAAAATATATCCCTTTAATTGACAATTTTTATGTGAAATAAAGTCAAACGAACACCAAAAAATACTTTTATTTTAACATTTTTCACGTGAAAAATTATACCAATCAAACACAATAATTTACAATTAATAGGAAAATAATTTCTAGGCAATTCAATTCTCTAGAATTTGTTTTCACTTCAATTCAATTTCATCTTTGCAATCAAACGGACCGTAGCTTATTATATTATTTTCCTCAATTTTCTATGATATATACTATTTAGTTGAATCAAAATATGGAGTATTGAAAATTAAAATATTTTGAATAAATTTAATAATAGAGAATGATTTTGGTTCTCCAAATTTAGAGATGTTGTATTCAATCAGGATTTTTGAAGATTTTTATAGACTTTTTTAAGTGATAGACTTTTGGGAAATTCCAAAACATTTATAACTTTGTATGGAGTTAATGAAAGCATGCGATTTTTGTATAAAACTTTTATAAATTTCATATGACTTTTGAAAACTTTCATTTAAAAATATAATTCACTTTGATGTAGTGAAAAGTTCTCACATTTAAATCAACAATTAATTTCAACCACATATTTTATGGAATCCACAACTTTCCATCAATACATTCATCAACTTTTATCAAAATCACTAAAAATCTAGTTTTAACCCCCATACTATATATATATATATATATATATTGATCTTTCACATAAGGAAATGAATAATATAAGGAATAATTTGATATAAGAATTATTTGAATAGAAGATTGAGAGAAACAATCAAAAAAGAGAAAAGCGATAAAAAATATATATATAAACAATAGAAGAAAATAATAATAATTGAAATTTTATTTTTCCACTTTCTTCTTGAAAGTTAATATTTTAGAGACTTTTATAGAATTCTTCAAAAGTTATCGACTTTTTTAATATCAAATGACTTAAAAAGTGTTAGGTTATGACTCAAATTCCATATGATTTGGAAGTTTGATCCATAGAGGAAGCCTAAATAATTTTAGTTTGGAAGTATGAATTGGTACGAGATCAAATTTCATCATGAATTGGGAGTTTGATTGGGAAAATGATTTTGGGATGGATGAAAAAGTGTTTTGGAAGCATTATGTCTGCTACGGGCCAGTTGTGAGAAAGAGGAATAGAGGATGGGAGCCTAGGCGTCGCCTATTCGAGAAGAATTGGATTTTTATCTCGATTCTTGTATTCTAATTTATCCAGAACTCCAAAATTGAGCTATGATAAATACTCCACGAGGTGTAGGCTCTTTATAGACTCAACATAACAATTAGATCATTGTTGTATATATTAAAAACTTTAGAAAATTGTTTATATTTAGATTGAGAGTATCAAATTTTGTGAACACAAATTTAGTTTCTTAGTATATTGAAATTCTCCTCTTCTTCAGCATAAATATTGTGTTCTTGTGTGATCCTTTATTTTTCATATTGCGCTTATTTTCTATTTGTTAATTATTTGACTTGATTCTCAATAATTGGGTGTTCTTGTGTGATCCTTTATTTTTCATATTGCGCTTATTTTCTATTTGTTAATTATTTGAATTGATTCTCAATAATTGGTTCTTGAGCTAAGACTTTTGGTAGATTTTTTGGCAGGTCCAAATTGGTTATTAATGCAAGGTTTTAACAAGGTCAATTGTTTCAAGGATGGTAACTATTAAGTTTGAGATTCTACTTGTAGATCTCATTAGTAGATTTCTTTGTAGCAGATAGAGATACAAGCAGTTCTTGCTCAATTGAACTTGGATGATTCTTTATTGGGGTAAATAGAATGCCCACAATAATGATTGCGAAGGAGAAGCAACGCATGGATCGAAAAAGCCCTATCACAAATGTATCTTCATCTTTCTAATCAAATTCTTCTGGAAGTGGTAAATGAGAAAAGTGCTGCTGGGTTGTATGATACTATTTTCCATAATTTAGATACTCTCACTATTAAGAGGTATATGATATGCTTTATTCTAAGAAGAAAATGAAACATGTTATTGTCGGATCCAAGGCCTATATAAAGGATCTTGTTATTCGTGAGAAGAAGACAGATGGTCATGGAATGGGTAGAGTCAAGGATAGCACGGTGATATATTCTATTGGTATTGTAACAATAAAGGACACATGAAGAAGAATTGCTATAAGTAGCGAAACAAGAATTAGAAATGACAAAAAAATCGTTAAACTGAATACCCACAGCCCCGTCCCATTTGAGATGGGGATTACCCTTTTAATCGGGCATTCGGATCAGGAATGGGACGGGACTTTGTCCTGAGGCGAGTGGGGGTAATAAGGGCCCCGCCCCGTTTAACTTTTTTTTTAAAGAACTCCATACTTTAAATGGAAAACTCCTATAAATTTCATTAGTTTTAATAGAAGGTGTAAATTAAGAATATGACAAACAATAATACCCTTAGTTTACCAATTATATTTAAATAATTTAACTTTTAAAAATAAATAAATAAATCAATCAAAAAATTTAACAAATATATTATTATCTCACTTTAATGAATGGGAGCAATAAAATGAATTATGAAAAACTAAAAAAAATTAAATGGGTAGTAAATGGGGCAATGGCCATGCCTTAAACGTGTAACATGGTTGGAAATTACACAGCGGGGCGAGGGAGGTTGCCCCGACCCCGACTTGCCCCCCTTGTCATCCATAATGAGAGCAAGTTTGCTACTACAGATCAAAAGGGACAACCATAAAATTTCAGTGATGACAATCTTGCAGAAGAAGACTAAAGCGATGAAGATCTCTTGGTGATTACTATTAGGTGATTCAAACTCGATGAGAATTGGATTTTTGATATGGCTTACACTTTTCAAATGTGTTCTAATTGAGATTGGTTTTCTTCATATGAAACAATTATAAGGGGTTCCATGGTAATGGAAAACAATGAGCCTTATAAAATTGCTGGTATTAGTAAGGTCGAAATCAAGATGTTTGATGGGATGATCATAACACTTGGTTTAGTGAGACATGTTCCAGATTTAAACATAAATATTATTTCTTCGAGTACTCTTGATTCAAAAGGGTACATGTATACCGATGAAGATGGAGTTCTGAAAGTTAGTAAGGGTGTTAGGGTTGTGTTATAGAAGTGGAGAAAGTCTTAGTTATATGTTTTGGATGGTCTGATTGTCATTGTGGAAGCAGTTGTGGCTTATGGTTTGATAAATTTTAACTTAGGTAGAGTTGGTTGTGATCGAGTTGCTAGTGGTGATTCGAATAGGTCTAGTGACTTCGGTGGAGCTAGAATTGAATATGATGATTCAAGCAAGGTTGGCGCGCTGGTAGTTCAGCTGTTATGCAAGGCTTAGATTTAGTTCACGTTCGTTGAGTATGCCTGGTAGGGCATCGTAGAAGAGTTGGAGAATGGCTTGAAAAATGAAATTTTAATTCATTGTTACGGAAGTTGTTTCAAGGCTTAGTTTGTTAGGTTGTGACCCAAATTCCATATGATTTAGAAGTTTGATTCATGGGGGAAGCTTAGATAATTTTGGTTTGAAAATCCAGATTAATAAAGGATCAAATTTCATCATAGATTGGAAGTTTCTTTGGGGAAAGGACTTTGTGATGGATGAAAAATGAAAGGTGTTTTGGAAGCATTGGGTCTGAAACGGGGTTCCTAGGCGTCATGATGCCTAGACGTTGGTAGCGAAAAAGAGAAACAGGGGTTGGGTGCCTAGGCACAAACAGTGATGCTTCCTATTGGAAAGAGTTGGATTTTTATCGGGACTCTTGTATTCTACTTCATCCAAAACTCCAAATTTAGGCTCCTATGTACTCTAGAAGGTGTAGGCTCTTTATAAATTCAACACAACAATTAGATCATTGTTGTATACATTGGAAACTTGAGAGAATTGTTTATATTTAGATTGAGAATATCAAATCTTGTAAAAATAATTTTAATTTCTTGGTATGTTGAAATTCTACTTTCTTCAATATAAATATTGTGGTATTGTGTGGTATATTATTTTTGATATTGCTCTTATTTTCTCGCTTTCTAATTATTTGGCTCGAATTCTCAACATACAAACTTTTAAAAAGTTATATTATTGAATACACTGAGACTCTTTAAAGTCTATATTGAATACACCAATGCTTTGAAAGTTTTACAAAGTTTACATTGATTTTTGTAATAAAGTGAATTTTTGGAAAATGTGTAGTTAAAACAGAGAAAAAAATAATTTTACATGCAAAATTATTTTATCAAAGGAATTAGTGGTTAAAATAAATTTTTAGATAACGTGTATCAAACAAGGGCTAATAATTCCTCTTTATATCGAGTTCGGGTGATAATTACTGTAACTTTAAAAGTTGGAAATTGCACTGTTTTTTCAAGGAAATTCATTTATTTCCGCATTAAGCTTCTATTAGGTATGGATGAAAATTTGATTTTTGTCCTAGTTTGATAATTATTCTTGCAAAACTTTTTTTATTACCCATTTTCAATCATACACTCTTGTAATGAAATATTCTTCATGTAAACCTAAATTTTTTGCTACTTTTTTAACCACAAATTGGCGATTCAAAAACTCATTCTTTCCAAAAAAAAAAAAAAAAAAAAAAAAAGTGATTAAAAAAATCTTTTTTTACAAAAAAAAAAAAAAAAAAAATATCAGTCAAACAAGGGCTTATTATTGAATTAAAGTCAACAATTAATCTTGACTATACATTTCATGAGATCCAAAAAATTTTAACCATACATTTCATTAACTTTTATCAAAATTTACCAAAAATCTAATTTTAATCTACAACATATAAGGGTGAAGTATGAATGTACTATTGAAATCTTAACTACCTATGCCCAAAGTTTTTTAATTCTTATATAGCATAGGGAGTGTCACATTTTTTGTTTGTGAGTACTAAACTATGGTATTTTGTAAGATTAAAATGCTTCTGAGTTTGTACATTGCAAGCATAGGGTTGTGCTTTGTGGTAACACCATCTATGTTTTGTATTACAACGGGTCATTGTACTACGCGAAGAAAGGATTTTCCAATAATTTTACAGAATACTTGATGTTAACAGAATTTAAAAATTTGTATTCAAGGAGAAGATGTAGAAAATTATAAGATTTTTTATATAAAGAATTAGTTGGATTGAAATACCAAAAATTATTAACAAGTAAATAAGTTTATATATGAATATTCTAATAAGTTGAAAATTTTCACTTTAGAATTAAAATTTACTATTTTGAGATTTTTAGGATAAAAATTTACTTTATATATCTATATATACACTTTTAGGGCACATTTGATGCAACGTATTATTCATATGTTGAGAGCTGGATTTAGACCGGATTATTTCAACATGTCACGAATAATATAAAAAAAATAGTTGGACTAAAATTAGGGGCGAATCCAACGTCGAAGTCCAGCTAGGGCAGAGATTGACCATTGACCATTGACAATCAACGATCGTAATAGTTCAATCATTTATTAAATTTGATTAACTAATATTAAAAGTTATTCAATATATATGTAAATGAATTAAAACATAAAAATTATATACATATGAAAATATAATTTAATACAATCCAAAATACTAAAAAAAAATATACGATACAATCTTACTCTGTAACTGTAAACTTAGAAAACTGCATTTTAAGGGATCTCATATTTTGAAAATGTTGCAATATTGCCTCATTCTCAAATTTTTTAAAAATATTTTTTTTGCACATAAATTACCAAATTGTCATTCAACCAGTCATCTCCCATTTTGTTGCGCAAGTCACTCTTGATTGGATTCATATGAGAAAATACCCTTTCAACACTTGTAGTTGCCACAAGTAATATCAAAACCAAGGTGATCAATCTATAAACCAATGGAAAATAACAGGAACTTCTAGTTTCAACCAATTTTTGAGCTATACAAGATATGCAATTGAGATTAAAAAAATGCTTCGTCCATTCTCACAAGCATACAAAACTTGTTAAGTTGAGGTCTAAGTAATAAAAGCTCTTCACTATAGAAGTCCAAAGAATAGAACTGAGCAAAACATAGCAATTTAGCCTTATTAAAAGATGCCAATGAATCTCTTGGATTTAAATACGAAATGCAAGTAAAAAAACTCGGTAGTTGTTTCTGGAAAGCGATCATTCAACTCTTGCAAGATTGAATCTATCACATGACAATACAAATCAACATAAAAGCGATGATAATAAGTCACCTACTGAGCTGCACGTCTAGGTCGACTAAAATATGTTTATCGACACAAAACTCAATCACCCTACTCAACAAAGTATCCCAACCATTGTCTCCCAGGTTCTGCAATGCACACTTATACAAATTTAATAACCTCATAGCACTCTGAATATTTCGATTCTTTTTCTGTAAGGTTTGTGAAAGGTTGTCTGTGATTGCAAGAATTTCAAACATAAATTGGAGATTGAACACAAACTCAAAATCTTATATAGTGTTCATCTGTCTTATGGCCATTGATTTTTTATATGAATTTATGTCATATTTTGATATATTCTAAAGAACGTTTATGATAACATTAAATATATTAATAAAACGAATAACTGTCAATAGATGTGAGTTCCACCAAGTGTCACTTGGGCATGCTAAACTTATTTCTTGAAACTGGCCAATTCTACTAGAAAGTTCCCCAATATTAAGTTTCTCCGAAATATTAGAATGATAACTTATTTAAAGAGCATCTATACACTTACATGATGCACCAACCAAATTCACAATAACAGCAATCATGTTGAAAAAATTACCAAGCACACAATTCCGATGTGCCACAGAAACAACTGCCAACTGAAGTTAGTGAGCAAAGCAATGGACATACATAGCACGTGGGTGCTCTCTTAGAATTAAAGCTTTCAAACCATTGAACTTACTTGACATATTACTTGCTCCATCATAACATTGACCTCTCAGACTAGATATGCTCAATCCATGTGTAGAAAACATTGCATCAATGACATCCTTTAGTGATTGGACACAAGTATCGGTGACATGGGAATCATATGACTTGATAGGAGGGCGTACCCTAGATCTATTATCATTCCCCATCTTCACTTTTCCTCCCTTGTCCACTCTCCAATCCTCCAGTGATTGGGCACATCTATTATCATTTTTCATCGGTCTTCTTGATAAGTCATGTCCATATGGTTGACAAGGACCCTTCTTCAAGTATGCCATTCTAACATTATCTCTGATATTAGAATCATATGACTCGACAGGGGGTATATTCCTGGATCAGATACAAGATCATCCATATTGAATTGAGCTCGAGACTTCTTTGTGTTATGCAATAACTCTTGTGCTTGACTAGAATCAGTGGCAGGACTAGATGCACAACTAGAACTAGAAGAATTGGATATGGATTTTCATTTTGATTGAAAAAATCGTTCCATAATTTGCAAAATGCACCGATTTATTTTTCAATCAGAATTGATTAAAAAGAACCAAGTACACACAGGTTGAATTTAGTGGCCAACATCTTCTCAATTAAATTTTTTCACATATCCTAATTTCCTAAACGTAAATTCCCAAATCAATAATTATAACTCATAAAATATATATTACTTATCATAACTAACAATTCGCAATTATAATTTCGTAAACATAAATTCCAAATCAATAATCATTCTCCATCAAAACATAAATTACTTACCGTAAATCACAATTGGCAAACATAATTTCGTAAGCATAAATTCCCAAATCAATAATTATTAATTCACAAACATATTTTCATAAACATAAATTCCCAAATCAATAATCATAACTCATAAAGTGTAAATTACTTATCATAATCACAATTTGCAAACACAATTTCGTAAGTATAAATTTTCGAAACAATAATCATAACTCATAAAATATAAATTACTTATAATAAATCACAATTCAAAAATATAATTCATAAACATAAATTCCTGAAACAATAATCATAACTCATAAAACGTAAATTACTTATCATAAATCACAATTTGCAAACATAATTTCGTAAACATAAATTCCCGAAACAATAATCATAACATAATTAGCATTCATTACTCAACATTAACAAGTCAAGTAGCCAACAATATTAAACAAAAACAAAAACAAAAAAAGAGAGGGATAAAGAGTTACCAGGCATAGAACTAGAAGGCAGAAAGCCAGAAAGGGTTGACGGCAGTCATAGCATTCAGACTCAGCTCAGCAATCGACAGCAACCGTTGCAAAACACGTCATTTGTGCTGCCTCTTCTTCGATTTCGAATGAAATTATAGAATGGAGATGGAGTCTGCTTGTCTGCACCATGTGTATTGGAGATTGGAGAAGAAAGGAAAAGGGTTTGGCTTTCTTTCATGATTTGGGAATTGGGATTTTGGATTCTTGGCTGCCTTTCACGACTTTGAAAATAGTTTGATAAATTGGATCATTTGTTAATTTTATATGAGAATTGGGCAATTGGGCTAAACAAAAATAGGCTCTACAATTATCACTTCAGGCTTCAGCAGTTCAGCCCAAACCAAAAACAAAAAATAGAAAAAAAAAAAAAGGAAAAAGAAAAGGGGTCATCTCTTCTATCTTCAATCTTCGTCTTCCATGATTCCATCTCCAGCCAGCTCTACAATTGCAACTCCAACGGCGTGATTGCTATCCAGTAATTCTAAAGATTTCACGGAGCCAGCACACGTGGTCGTGCACCCTCGCTGGGTGCTGGCATAGCCCCTGATCATAAATCACAATTCATAAACATAATTTCATATACATAAATTCCCAAATTAATAATCATTCCCCATTTACTTATCATAAATCACAATTCACAAACATTGTTTCGTAAACATAAATTTTCAAATCAATAATCATTCCTTATTAAAAGTATAAATTACTTATAATAAATCACAATTCGCAAACATAATTTCGTAAACATAAATTTCCGAATCAATAATCATGACACATAAAACGTAAATTGTGTATCATAAATCACAATTCGCAAACATAATTTCGTTAACATAAATTCCCGAAACAATAATCACAACATAATTAACATTCATTACTCAACATCAACAAGTCAAGTAGCCAACGAAATTAAACAAAAACAAAACCAGAGGGGGAGAAAAAGTCACCAGGCTCGAAACTAGAAGGTAGAAAGCTAGATCGGGTAGACGGCAATCACCGACAGAGGTAGTGGGGGGCAGTGTTGGGCTGTAGCCCAGCACTATCCCCCAGCCCATATAAGTATTTAAGATAAAATTGAAGAATTTTGGTTCAAGTCAGCATTAGCCCAGCTCCCCCATATAAATATCTAAGATGAAATTGTAGAACTTTTCCCCAAATATTAGCATTAGCCCAACTTTAGTTTAAATCTCAACTCGAGTCCAATGCCCAACTATTCAAATTGTATTAAAGACACTACAATTATTAACTACTCTTTTGATGACATTCATGAAATATGAATATTTTGTTGTTAAATTAGATATTTTATTTAATGCGTGTCTAAATAAATTTTACTTATAATTATTAAATAAATTTTATTATAGATAATTTGTATTGTTTACATCTAAAAGGAAAATTACTTATTTTAATAGTTTGAGATACATGTATTTTTCTAAATTTAAAAGTAATTGATTTTTTTTTTAGTACATATGTTTTCATTTATTACTAATACATTTTTATATAAAAAAATACTTATTTTGACCATAAAATAGATACAGTGATCAAAGTTACTAAAAAGTACTCATTAAATAGTTTTTTTAAATTTTCATTGGTGGATATGTATTTTTGTTTATTTCAATCATGATTCGGTTAGCTTATATTTTATAAGGTAAGTGTTGATTTTTTTTTGGTAAAAAATTTCAAAGACTTAGCTGAATATCTTAATGTGAGACATCTAAATTTTTTTTTTTAATTTCATTAATTGTCATATACTTTTTATGGTGAATGTCACAAAATAGCCTCCGAAACTTGATTTCTTATGGCGTAAATTCATTCAAAAAATTTTAAGTTTCAATCCATCCTAACCTAATTTTCTGGCTCCGCCCCTGACGGCAATCATGGCACTCGGACTCGGCTCAACAATTAACAACAAAAGCTGTAAAACACATCATCTGTGCTCCCTCTTCTTCGATTTAGAATGGAATTATAGAATGGAAATGGAATCTGCCTGTCTGCGCTGTGTGGATTGGAGAGTGGAGAAGTGAGAAAAAGGGTTTGGGTTTCTTTCACGATTTGGGAATTGGGAATATGGATTCTTGGCTGGCTTTCACGACTTTGAAAATGGTTTGATAAATTGAACCGTTTGTTAATTTTATATGAGAATTGAGCATTTGGGCTATACAAAAATAGGCCCAACAATTACTCACTTCAGGCTTCAGCAGTTCGGCCCAAACCAAAAAAAAGGGGGTCGTCTCTTTCTATCTTTTATCTTCGTCTCCCATGATTCCATCTCCGGTCGACTCTGCGACTGCGACTGCAACTGCAACTACCCAATTGCTACTCGGCGGTTCTATGCTGCACCCCCTCATCGGGTGCTAGCTCCATGGCTACTAAAATAGGTTAATGTATAATTGACTTATAAGATCAATTTTACATTTAAGAAATCACTTATAAAATATTTCTTATAAATCATTTTTTTCACTTAAACTTAAAAATGACTTATATACAAAATATTCGCTTATATATTAAACAAAATAATATATTTAATTCTAATATTATTTTGCCATTCAAAGTAGGAAAAAAAAGTATATTAAATTTTTGGTTGATACCGATATGGAGTAGCAATTTCAAGTATGCTATTGAATTTTATTTTTCACTATCAGAACTTTGATTTATTTATTTATGGTTAAATCACTTTGTTCAAATTTATTATTATTATTATTTTTAAATAAAGCACCATCACAGTCCCCGTATGTTCTTTAGGTTTCGAATTTATCAACTTGACAAATGAAAACATTGGCATAAGGATTGAATATATGTATACGTTGAAAATTGTTTATTACATATTAGCTCATTGATAATTAAAAAAAAAAAGTTCAAATTTGAAATATTGGCTCGTTAGAAAATTAAACAAAAGGAAAATAATTGTGGTAAAGAAGAAATATGATTTAATTAAACAACAAATGACCAACTTTGAGCCAACCCTATATTAATTTTAGTGGTACGAGGTCAAAGCTATCTCCTCCTTACGAGTTAATTGTTTCATACTTACTGAACTTATGTCTATGTATTCGATTGCTCAATGAAGTTTAAGATGTCGATTTTTGACCACTGAACTTTGAAAAACGTTTTACTCATTGACATAACTTCCGTCTCAAACTTCTAACAAAATTGATGACGTGGCTGACGAAATCATGTGAGGCGCTCTATCACACCGTTAAACTTTGAGATAGTCGAATTTTGGCCACTAAACTTTGAAATGTGTTTTCTATTGCTCGCTAAATTTTGAGGTGGTCAAATTTTGACCATTGAACTTTGATATAGTTGAACTTTGGCTATTGAAATTTGAAAATTTTCTTCCATTGCTCACTATAAATTTGGATTTAATTAAGTCTTTGTTTATCTTCCTTCAAAAACAAAATACTTTAATTTTCATATTTATTTCAACCATACATTTATATAATAAAATATTTTACAAGTAAACTAAAAATAAAAAATAAAAAATTTAACCACGCTTTCTCTGAAAAAAATCACTATTTAAAACCTTTTTTCAAAAAAAAATAATGGGCATCAAACAGGGGCTAAAATTCGAATTTAACTTAATTTTAACAATATATATATTGTGTGTTTCATTGTAATTAATAGTCACTTCCTTTTCACAGCTTTACAAGCCTTGTCTATACCATTTGGAATGATTACTCAATTACACAGTAGTTAAATTTTAATTTTAATTTTAATTTATTTTTGTAGAATTTTAAGCTATCATCGTCATAATATATGAAGTTTACAATGAAACATGCAAGGAATTTGTTTGTTAAATAAAATTAAATTCATATCTTAACAATGAATTTGAATTAAATCAAAATTTAATGTGAGCCTTAACAATGAATTTGAATTAAATCCAAATTTAATGTGAGCAATAGAAGATGTTTTACAAAGTTGTGCAAAGGATGTAAATTACAATGAGAAACCCAATATATTTATTATTAAAATCAAATTAAATTCAAAATTTAGCCTCTGTTTGATGGCCATTATTATTTTAAAATAAAGAGTTTTAAATAGTGATTTTTTGGATAATGTGTGGTTAAAATGTTAAAAAAATTTTGAATTTACGTATAAAATATTTTATTGTATAAATGTGCAGTTAAAAATGAGTATGAAATTAAATAGTTTTGTTTTAAAGAGAGATAAACAGAAGCTTAATTAAATCCTAATTTATAGTGAGCAACGGATGGTATTTTTCAAAGTTCAATGACCAAAATTTGATCACCTCTAAGTTTAGTGAACAAAAGAAGACATTTTTTCAAAATTTAATGACCAAAATTCGACTATCTCAAAGTTTAAAAGTGTGATGGGCACCACGTGTGCATTCCGTCAGCCACTTCATCAATTTCGTTAGAAGTTTGAGATAAAAGTTACATTGGTAAATAACGTACAACGTGTTTCAAAATTCAGTGACCAAAACTCTACATTTTAAATTTCAATGAACAATCAAATACATAGATATAAGTTCAATAACTATTGGAACAATTAACTCCCTCTTGGGAATGCAAAAAGTATGCGTTTTGTTCAATTTTAAGTTGATTTAACTTATTAAATTGCTTTTTTTAAGAATATTTTTGCTCACTAATTTTACTTGAAAAGATTGAAAAATTTAGTTCCATTGCCAACAAAAAAAAAAAAGGTTAATTTGCGGAATATAATATTTGATCAATTAAGGAAGAAAAAATTGGAAATTAAAAGTGCAAAAATATTTAATCACTAAAAGGAGAAAGATTTTGCAAACTGAAGCTTTAAGCGCATTATATATAAAGTGGTATTTGCCTTCATTATTTTCCTACGTGGAATAAGCCTTAATTGGTTTTCTACCAACGCATAAACTCTTTTCAATTGGTACATTTTGAACTCTAATTTCTCGTTCATCCAAGCAATAATTTTGACAAATAAATATATGATTTTAATTTCTTATATAGGAGAACATAAATCGGCTTTGATCTTCTGAATCGAAGGACGGATATTACTCAAAATCATGTCAAAACAGTCCAAGTCAACACGCATTTCCAACAAAAAAATAGGGCCATGATTTCAAATTTCTGATATTGAAATATGCACATTTTCATGAAGAAGTGCAAAATTGTACATAGATTCGCCTGCAGAAAAATACTTCGAAAATCAATTTCATTTGTCCAAGTTTTTAGATATTTTCAATGTTAATTAATGTCTTTTAGTTTCCATTAAGTTTACCTTGGTCATAGGTCTAGTTGTACTTGTTGTCCAATTGGTTTTTGAAGTTTTATTTAGAAGACAAGTGGATAGAAGGAGGTTCAATTATTTAAGCCCCGTTTGGCCCCAAATTTTTCCAAATTCTAATGTTTAGAATAGTGTTTTTTTAAAGAATGTGTGGTTGAAAAAAAAAATGAATTTTTTTATTTACGTATAATATTATTTTATGGAAGACCGTGTAATTGAAAATAAGAGAGAAAAAAATGAAAGAGAATGGGAGCTAAATATTGTTTTATTGGCAATAATGAACATGCCTGAATAAATTTTGAGTTTTTGGCTTCTTAAAATGAATAATTTCTTCTTGTTCTTCACTCATCTTTGAGCGAGTATATCAATTTAATTCTTTCACACATTTTCAATAGACTTAACAATATTCAAGCACCCTAAATGTCCCATCCAAGTTTGTGTAAGCTATGACCGCATCCGAATTTACCCGAGGGGCGAACCAAGGGCAAATGCTGCTACTCCTCATGATTAGTTAGGCGAAACTCAAAAAAAAAAAAAACAAAAAAACAAAACCCTCGAGCATCTATTATATCAGTTTAATTTCTCATTCGTCGAAGCATTATTCTGATCATGTGAATATAAAATTTAGATACTTTCATGTAGAACACAAATCTAATTTAGCCCTTGTTTGACAGGGATTAAATTCTAGATTTTGATCTATGTCAAAGTCAACAAGTGATTTTAACCATATATTTCATAGGATCAATAACTCTTCAATAACATATTTCATCAACTTTTATTAAAATTTATAAAAAAAAAATATGATTTTAATCCCAACCACATAGAAGCTTAATCTTTCAAAATCAAGAATAGGGTTCCACTCAAATTATGATAAAACTAATCAATTTCTAACCATCCTTGCATGAATGAGAATTGATAGAGACCATAGAATACACAAAGGCATAACAATAAAGTTTAATGATGAAACTTGCACAAATTATGTAAGCATTATCCTTTGAACTTTTCCTTTGTCGAGGTATTTATTTTACTAATTGACCAGTGACAACTTCTTTGAACTATTGTGCCTCTTGTGTAAACAATGATGCACCTCACACAAAATTATTCTAACACAATTCGATTCTCATTGTTATGTTCGTTTGTGACAATGAACATTTGCCCGATTCTACGAAGTTTCTTAGAATTGAGCCCATGCACAATTACCTTAGAAGCAAATATACTTCTCTTCCACATAATTGGTTTCTTAATTAGGCATAATTTGTATTTCTCTGTTCAGATTCCTGATGTATAAGAATCTTATTAAAAGTCAATTACTTATCATTTTGCTTATAGACATCATTGTTACTACACAGGAATGGATATCTGGTAACCCCTTATAGTGATCCAGTTAAATCTTTACAATTGGACTATTCCTTTAAACATAGAACTAGGTTGGTTTACATTGAATCAACTCATTCTTACAAGGGCTTAAGCACATTAATCTTGATGATTTCCAACTAACTCCCTAATCCTTTTATCAGCTCATTCACGTGATTATCCTTTGACTTCCCATAGTTAACAGAGCTAACTCTAGTTAAGAATATTTATTTTATGGTATTATGAATACGACATATATCGAAACTTACTGATATACATGTTGCTCTTTGCCCTTCCAATCACATATTGACTATCACAATATATGCAAACTGTTGGTAGAAGTTTCGACCATCTCTAGAATATTTTTTAAGAAATATCATAGTCATTCATAAACTTTGAGTCTTTTATATTCGAAATCTGACTAACATAACTATATCCTTCAATAACACTTGGGTATCTATTATAGTGCAAGTCATAGCTACCAGTGTATCTTAAGTATTCTACTAATATTTTTCGTTCTTAGTGGCCAATGTCTCTAGATTTTCTAAAGTTTTGGCTCGACATTCATGTACATAGGACGTGCTAGCACACAAGTTTAGTGACCCAATGTGCCAATTTGATCCGTCTTTGCACACTCCCTACACGCGTGCATAAGAGATAGTATCTATGCTGCACAAGATTACACATTCACAAAAATTGCCCCTATATTTTTTTTTAATAAAAAAAAAAGGTCTCATCATTTTTCGTACGTGGAACAAGTTTATTTATCTTTCCCTTCAAACAATTTCCAAATTAAATGGGGGCACTTTGAGTTTCAATTTTTCATTAGCCCAAGCATTATTTTGGACATGTGAGTATACAATTTCGATATTCTCATGGAGAAAAACATAAATATACTTTAATCTTCCAAAATCATTAGGAGTGGGCAAAAACCGACCCAGCCCGAGTAACCGCCTGCCTGACCCGACCCGAACCGACCAGGTTGGGTCGGTTTTTTTTTGTTTTTGTTTTTTGGGCGGTTGTCGGTCCATGGGTTGAGTAATTGGGTCGGTTCGATTTGGGTTGTGGGTTAACATAACAAAATCGACCCGAACCGCCCACTTTAAAAGTTAAAAAAAAAACACTCAAAAATGATGTAAAAGCCCTAATCTAAACTCTAAGGACACTTCTAACACTTCACTTCTCGTCTGGGCCGTCGGCGTCTTAGCTATTACCACCGTCGAGTCGCCGACCCAAATCAATGGCGATTTCGTCATCCAATTGCTTCCTTGCTGCTGCTGGTCATCGTTTTGTCTTAGGGAGGTAAGTATATTTCTTCATTTTCCAAACTCTATTTCTGTCGTTTTTCTTTTGTTAAGTCAAAATCTTTGTACCAAACAACATGGTCTCTGTCAATATATGTTTTCATTTGCTTTACTGGGATGTTTTATGGCAACCTATGATCTATATGGAAATAGGATCAATCTATTTTAGTTGTTGGCTAATCTATCTTCTACTTGTTTATGAGGATGGCTTGATTGAAATTTCAAGGAATACATTGGTCAGGACACTCATAGTGATTGATTTTCATTCTTTTAATACAGTATAAAATCTGTACGCCTTTAATTAAAAATTATGTGTGCATGGATAAGCCTATCTCCTTCCAAAGCAATTTCATATTTAGCTCAAAACTTAGGGGAAAGTGAAATTATTCTACATAAACATGCGCGTGGACAATTATTAATAAGTATGACGGACCGTATGTTGATAGCATTCCTTTCTATTCGTGCACCACCATTTAGTGCCTTATTACCTTTTTAATAAATTCCTGTCGACTGGAAAAATGTCCACTGGTATATTTTGAATTTTTGTGTCGTTCCAAATCATAGGGGAGAAACTATTGGAAAAATGATTGAGACTTGTTTGCATGATTGGGGGATTGAGAAATTTTTTGCAATCATTGTTGATAATGTAAGCTCCAATGACACAGTCATTTCTTATCTTAGGCGAAAGGTAGTTGCTTGGGGTAGTGATGGATGTGTTCTAGATGGGAAGTATTTGCATTTGAGATGTTGTGCACACATTATCAATTTGATCGTTGGTGAAGGGTTGAGGGAAGCACATGATTCCATTGTGAATGTTCGTAATGCAATCAAATATGTGAAATGTTCTCCTACGAGGTATGAAAAATTGAAGAAGTGTGCAAGGAAATAGAAGATCGATTGCAAGTCTATTGTGTTTTTAGATGTTCCAACTAGGTGGCACTCTACTTATTTGATGTTGGAGACGGCATTGAAATTTGAAAAAGCTTTTAATAGGTTAGAAGAGGAGAATGCTCAGTATTCGCATTACTTTCGAGAAGATGATAGTGGTAGAAGGAGGGGTGGACCTCCGCCAAGTTTAGATTGGGAAAGTGCATCTATGTTTGTTAAATTTTATAAAAATTTCTTTGATGTGACTTTGATTTTTAGTGCTTCATTGCGTGTTAGTGCTTGCGCTTATCTGCATGAAATTTATAATCTTGTCATCGAATTGGATGAGTGGAGATTAAGTGGAAACTTTTTGTTGGGCGAAATGGCGACAAACATGAAGAAGAAGTTTGATAAGTATTGGGGTAAAATGGAAAATGTGAATCAATTGTTGCTTTTTGCTACTATCCTCGATCCAAGATACAAAATGGATTATGTTGAATATTGTGTGAATGATCTATATATGGATGGGAAAGTTGTTAGTAAAATGATGAAATCTTTGAAAGCCAATTTGATGGATATTTATGAGTGGTATGTGGGTCATGAAGGTATTGATGGAAGTAGTAAAGTGTCAACTGAGGAGTCTATAAGTTCTACCAATACATGTAAAGGAAGTTATTCTTCTATGAGTGATGCTCGCCTTAATAGATTTTTGGAAAAACAAGCAGTGAAGGATTCAATTGAGATAAAAAATGATGTTGAACGATACTTATTGGATGCTCGTGAAAGCATAGAGAACAAGGATTTTGAAGTTTTGGATTGGTGGAAGGTTAATGGAAAAAAGTATGGTGTCTTGTCCAATTTGGCCAAAGATGTGTTGGCAATTCAAGTTTCAACTGTTGCTTCAGAGAGTGCATTTAGTGTTGGAGGACGGATACTTGATCCTTTCCATAGTTCCTTAAGTCCTAGGATGGTTGAGGTCTTAGTATGCACTCAAAATTGGTTGAAAGCTTCTCCGAACTTGGATGGTTTTTGCATGGAAGATGTTGAGCATTACAATCAATTCAAAATCAACTGAAGATGACCAAGAGCCCAATGCTAAGTGATTTACTCATTTTACAAGATTTCACTTTTCAGGTAAGCATATTAGGTGGTAAATAATTTCATGATTTGTATGTTTCCATCAATTTTCTAAGTTTTGTAAAATTGACTTGTACGGTTTTTTTTATGATAACAGGTCGGTTAATAAAACTTTTGCTTCAACAAACAATGGTTTTTTGACTTTATCATGTGCTGCAAAATGGAAAGACACTATCCAGCTTAGAGAATGTAAGTTCTAGAGCTCTAATATCGCAAAATTGCTTTTGCTATACATTAATATAATTGAGATCACTAAATATACAATTACATATTTGAAATGCTCTAACTATGTTTGAAGGATATTTTGGCTAAAAGTTCTTACACTTGGTGAGATGGATGCTGTTTTGAGTCTGATTGTGTAGTGATAATCGACCTTTTGTAGGATCGAAAATGTAAGTAATCCCCATTCTTGTCTGTAGAATATTGTATTTATTTGTCAACACTGAATGAATAAAATGTATTTATTTGTCAACACTGCAATTACATGATATGTGACTAAAAGAAGTGGGCAGCTGAATACCCATAACGGGACACATTCATGTTCTACCAGAAGTCTCCACAGGAGCACTTCCCATCCCTGAAATGATGAAACCTCTTTATGATCTTCAATGTGGTTCTTGCAGGTGTACTGAGAAGCCCATAAGCTATGGCTAGTCTTTCACTGTGATAAAGCAAGGCTCTCTCTTTTGTTTCTTCATCAAGATCATGGAGTACATATCTTGTATCAAGTACATAAATAGCTTTCTTCACCTCATTACTCAACAACTTGAGTTTGATTAAAGTTGTCTAACATATGATCTAAATTTATAATTAAAGTTGTCTGCTGATGGATGTCACGACCAATCCTCACAAGATATGCACAAGGAATAAAAAAATAAAAAAAAAAATAAAAACAATGGGTGTAGACTCTTGAATTATTATTATTTAAATGGACGGGGACAAATTCAAACTTTATTCAATTAAAATAAGGTTATGGATGATCAAAACATAAGGGCGAGTTGACCGACCCACTAGAAAATTCATATGATCTGGTGCCTAGAGTTAATTTCATGTAAGGACCAAATTCTATACTTTTTTGCGATCTTTGTGTTGTAATGTGGTAAGCCAACCAAAATCCGTCAAGCCTGGATTGGGATTTGTGGACAAAACCACCAAATTTCTTTTCAACTACCCAAATATATATGCACTTGATTTGACCACATAAACGTCAACTCTTTAGACTGTTCATTGCAACTTGATGATCCTCATCTCCATTGATAAATAAAAACGTCAGATGGAGATATATTAATCTTGTGGGGTGGGGTTGATTGGGTTGGGTGGGGGGAGGGAGTCTTTCTTTTTATTTGAAAGGCTAATAATAAATTAATAATGGAGATGAAAGATTAATAGCAGGGATTTTTTTTAACAACCTTAATAGGCATTTTTTCATGCAGTTGGGAGTGCAAATTCAATTTCTTGTTATAATGGGAGGCAGTGATTTCATTAAGCTCATCTTTTCAATCTTGCTGCAGTTTTTGGATCCATATTTTGAACTGTCTTTATGTACTGATTCTCCTTGAGTTTCACTGGATTAACATGACCCCTACAGAGGATCCCGAGAAAGCTATTTTACTTGCAGAATTAAGCAATGCAACTGTGATTTGATAATTGTCTTAATTGAGTTTTGATACCAGTCATCCCAATTCGAATTCAAGGCTATTCAACTATTTGCAGTCAAGAAAAATTGACAGAAACTGAGTTGCGACTTGCTGGCATTTCCCATACTGCTTTTCAGATGCAGTGTCCAATGAATTAGTTATGTAGCTGCCCCAAGTTTATTAATTTTCAAGTTTTTTGACAATGGATAACCGAATTAATTGTATTTGGGCGAACTTTTATTTGCATGGCTGTACGTCGTATTAAATATTAATTATATTTCAGTTATTTGGATGACGTGTTGGTGTTGGTTTTGTTTAAACATATTATGGACTATGATAATAAATTAAACTTTGTTCAAACCGACCAACCCAACTCAACCCGACCGACACTTGATTGGGTTGGGTTTTAATATTTCCGTAGGTTGGGTTGGGTTGGTTTTTGGTCAAACCGACCATGTTGGGTTGGGGTAAAAACCGACCCAACCCAACCCACGCCCACCCCTACCCCTACCCGTATGTGGCTGTGAGTGAAGCTACACCTCAGGCCATGTTAAATGCCTGACCCTACTTTCCGAATAGTCAATTTAATTAGCCCCTCACTATTTTAAATTTATTTTATTTTATTTTATGTTTCATCCCTTTCTTATTTTATTATGTTCTATTTTATGAAAATATATGACGCATGAAACAGTATAAGATATTTTCAAAATATTTGTCTTATACTTGGAGAGTACATATTGTGTAATCTTTCTTCAATAATGTATGTATCAATAACATAAAAGAATCGAAAATGCTACACTCGTTGTACAGCCCCCTCATATGAGGGCAAGGCCCGCGCATTAATTGAATGTGGGTCCTTCCCCTCATGTGAGGGGAGTGTACATGGTGTACAAGGGGTTTTATTCTAAAAAATATATATAGAATTTACAAAATAAATTTTATAAAATTGGACTCTATGACAATGCTATTAATTTAAAATAAAAAAATGGTTTTCACAAATTTTGGTAGATACATTTTACTTGAAACGTTCTTCTACATAACTTGTGTTATTAATATATATATATATATATATATATATAATTCCTGATCTTCAAACTAAAGTTAAGGAAATGAAATCTCAAATTTCAAAACTTGAAAAAAATGTTCAAGATATTCGTATGGAAGTAGTTTACCTTAAAGCAAAAGACTTAACCAATGAATATTACTCTCAAAATAAAGGAAAATCTAAGATTTCCTCAAAAACTCCTTCACATCATTCTCATCATTCTGAATCATCTTCATCTGATTTTTCATCCACTTCAAAATTTCCTCAAACTGAAGAAGAAAAGATTAATGTTATTAATCGAATTCAACTTCAGAAATGGTACTGCAATATGATCATCGTGGTCAATAAAGAATTCAAATTTACTACTCGTGTTCTGATTGATTCAGGTGCTGATCAAAATTGTATCAAAGAAGGACTTATCCCTACAAAATATTTTGAGAAAACTACTGAACGCCTATATGGTGCTAGTGGTAAAAAACTCAATATTAATTACAAAACCTCAAAAGCCCATGTTTGTAATTCAAATATTTGCTTCAAAAATGCTTTTTATTTGGTAAAAGATCTGGATCAAGATGTTATTCTTGGTACTCCTTTTATTGTTCAAATTTATCCTTTTAAAGCTGATTATAAAGGATTAACTACAAAAAATTTTGAAAAGAAAATTCATTTTGAATTTTCAAATCCCCCTTCTTATAAAGATATTAATTCTTTAAAGGAAGCTGCAATTTCAAAAATCATTCATAATATCAATTTAAAAAAGAATCATATTCAGTTTCTCAAAGAAGAAATTTCTTTTCAAAAAACTAAAAAAAGATTAGAAGAAGACTCTTCTATCAAAAACCAAATTTCAAATTCACAAAAGAAAATTGAACAAGAAATTTGTTCAACCATTCCAAATGCTTTTTGGGATAGGAAGAAACATATTGTTTCTCTTCCTTACAATTCTGATTTTCATGAATCAAATATACCTACAAAATCTCGTCCTATTCAAATGAAAAAAGAATTACTTGATTTTTGTATCAAAGAAATCAATGATCTACTTGAGAAGAATTTAATTCGTCCAAGTAAATCTCCATGGAGTTGTTCTGCATTTTATGTTAACAATTCTGCTGAAATCGATCGAGGTGTTCCACGCCTTGTTATCAACTACAAACCACTCAATTCTGCTATTCAATGGATTCGTTATCCAATCCCTCAGAAGAAAGATCTTCTGAATCGTCTTTCAAAAGCTATCATCTTTTCAAAATTTGATATGAAGTCAGGATTCTGGCAAGTTCAAATTAAAGAAGAAGATAGATACAAAACTGCATTTAATGTTCCCTTTGGACAATACGAATGGAACGTTATGCCTTTTGGTCTCAAAAATGCCCCTTCTGAATTTCAAAAAATCATGAATGATATTTTTAATCCATATTCAGATTTCATTATTGTTTACATTGATGATGTTCTTATTTTTTCAAAATCTATTGAACAACACTTTAAGCATATTCATACATTCATACATGTTATCAAGAAAAATGGTTTAGCAGTTTCTGCTAAAAAGATTGTTTTGTTTCAAACAAAAATTCGTTTTCTTGGTCATATTATTCAAAATTCTTCAATTATTCCAATTCAAAGAAGTCTTGATTTTACTGACAAATTTTCAGATGAAATTAAAGAAAAAACAAGTTTGCAACGTTTTTTACGTTGTGTCAATTATGTGGCTGATTTTGTCAAAGATATTCGTCAAATCTGTGCCCCATTATTCAAAAGACTACAAAATAACCATGACCCATGGAATCATGAGTGTACGCATGCGGTTCAAAAGGTGAAAAAGTTGGTCAAAAATATTCCTTGTCTTTCAATTCTTGACCCCTCAGCTTCAATTATCGTCGAAATAGATGCCTCAAACATAGGATTCGGTGGTGTGTTAAAACAATTACCCCTAGGATCGTCAAAAGAACAGTTAGATAGATTTCATAGTGGAGTCTGGTCTGGATCTCAAATCAACTATTCAACCATCAAAAAAGAGATTCTTTCAATAGTTCTTTGTATTTCCAAATTTCAAGATGATTTGATCAATAAAAAATTTATTTTGAAAACCGATTGCAAAGTTTCAAAAGATGTTTTACAAAAAGATGTAAAAAATCTTGTTTCCAAACAAATCTTTGCAAGATGGCAGGCAATTTTGTCCTGTTTTGACTTCGAAATTCTATATATTCAAGGAAAATCAAACTTCTTGGCAGATTTCCTCACATGAGAGTTTATTCAAAAGAGTGAGAAAAATGAGTTGGGCTAAGAAAGTTGAAGAAGAAGAGGATTCTCAAAATCCTTTTCAAATAAAAACCTCAAGAAAGAAGAAATGTTCAATCCCTTTCTTCGAAGATCCCCCAAAGGATCAAAAGGAAGCTTCATCTTCCTCAAACACCCTTTCAACCTTTATCAAAAAACCTGACCAAAATAAACTCAAACAAAAAGTTGAGTCTTCAACCCCTTCAAATTTCAAAAAGGCCGTTCAAAGTTCTAGCAAACTTCCTCAAATCAACCCTCCAAATTCTTTCAAATATTTTACTAAGAGTATTTCCGATGTCGTTCTTACAATGGAAACCTCTTGGATCAATAGATATGGTGGTCTTGATGATTGTCTTGAATCAATTCTCCCTCAAAACTTTTGGTTCATGCCTTCAAACATTCAAAAAACCCGAGATTATTATGAAACCATTCTTCTTTTGACTGGTTCTGGCATAATAACTCATACCCCTGAACCAAGAGATAAATCAAAAATTATGTTTTCAAAAATTTCAATCACAAGAGTTCTATCTTATGAAGACTGGGGACAGAAACCTTGGGAAGAAAAGAGACTTCGTCTCTCAAAGACAGATTTTACCTGTCCAGAAAATTTCAATTATTTTAACTACCAGAATGCTTGGTATAAGGTTTTTCTTTTTAGACCTATTACTCATTCTTGGTTCATTATTTTTAATCAAAATTGTAACCCTCATTTTTCGAGTTGGTTTCAAACATGGTTCTTGTATCATGGACTTGAAGGACAAATTTTACCCAGTCTAGTTCTTCAAGGATATGAATACTTCAAAAATGAAGCAAAACCTTTTTTGAAGCTTCAAGAAAATCTTTTGTTTCAGCTCGCGTTCAATATGAAAGTTTCCTGGATTTTTTGCTAAGATTTCTTTCAATATCAAAATTTCAAGGATGACTACTCCTGTCAGCAGATTACAAGGAGATTCAAAATTAAATGGTGGGCAAAGTTTAAAGAAACAAACTGTTGTCCAAAAGCTGTTCAAGCATGGATTCAAGAACAAAGAAATTTAGGTGTATCTAAATTTTCAAAGAAAGAACAAGAAGATCAAGCTGATTTTTTTACTGAAAAACAAAGAATCATTGCAATGTTATCAAAATGTAAAGATCCTAAAGAATTATTAGAAATTTATGATCAAATTTCTAAACAAGGATCTTCAAAAACAAATGAATCAGATCAAGAAGAAGAATCTTAATATTCACAAGAGACTGACAATGGTGATGACTTAGTTGACCTAGGCGATGACTATGCCGAATATCTTGCTCAAGAAAAGGCTGCTAAAGCTTCAAAGAAAATTTCAAAATGACTACATGGACCTAGTTTTCTTGATGAACTTAGAAACTTCAGGGTCTACAGATCAAGAGAAATCCTTCTCAATCTCTGTCCAATTCAAAATCAGTGGTGCAATTTTTGTCAAGATACCCATCAACTTTGTGTCAGACATCAATTCCTACTTTAATAAAGAAGAAAGATTATCTTTATTAAAGGAAGTCAAAAATTGGAAACTTTTGACTAAAGTTGATGCTGCTTTTCAAGATGCTTCATTATGATGTCCTCCACTTCTCTTTTCAAGATTCTTTCTCTCGAATGAAAGAAATTTCAAGTCCGGACTTCATTATAAAAGAGTTCAAGATTTCATTTCAAAGCAGAGCGAATTCAGCAAGAAGAAGTTTTACTTTTCTTTGTAATTTGTTCTCTCAAACACCTTTCAATTATTAATGTAATATTTAAATTTTCTTCAATTTTCAATAAAATTTTCTATAAATTTCTGTTCTTCTAGTCTCCTATTCCCCTGGGTCATTAATGGTATCAGAGCCATAAGTGAACAAGTGAGATTAGTTTAATTTTATACAATAGGTACTGTTCAAAATAGGTGAGTCTGGTTTAAACTTGGATGCCTGCTGAATAGACGTTGGTCAGCCCTGTAGACGTTGGTCAGCCGTGTTTGGTGGTCCCGTTGGGTGGTCCCGTTTGTAGGCTTGGTAAGAACCCTGTTTATCTATTTTACTGTCTTTATTGTGTAATTTTATTTTGATTTCATTTTTTCAATTATGTCTTCGGTTTCTAATTGGCTAAGGAGATCTAGGTCTAGAAATAGATCACAAAATCAAAATGAAGAAGAAGTTGACAATGCATCAAATTCATCTGCATCTACATCAAACGATTTCAATTCAAATGAACTTCAAATTGCCAAAATTGAACAACAACTTCAAAATTGGACTATTCCAAAGATAGATAAACATTCTATCTATGAAATAGGAAAATTTGATTTTACTCAAAATTATGTTATCAAAACTTTTGAACAAACTGTTTCAATTAATAGTTCAAATGCATTCATCAATTTATTCTCAAAAGAATCAATTGAATCTCATAGAAAGAGATTTAAATATCTTCATGTTGGTTTAGTTCAAATTGCTGTCAAACCTTTGTTTAGACTTGGTTTAGACATTCCAATTTTAATCACTCTTAGAGATAAGAGACATCTCAATTTCAAAAATTCTCTACTTTCACTTCTTGAATCAAATCTTGAAAGTGGTCCAGTTTTTTCAAACTGTTATCCAAATTTTTCAATAAAACTTTCAGATGGAGCAGTTTTAAATGCTCTAAATCTTCATATTCAAACTCGAAATCTTGAGTTTGATAATAGATCAAATGCTTTTGCTGTAATATACAGGATATACTACAAGCTTATGAATACCCAACTCAATATTGGTGCTCTTAGATCTTCTCCAAAAGAAGAAAGTCTTTTGGTTGAAGTTAATCCTTTTCATTCAAGTGTAGAAATTCCTAAAAGAATTCCCTGGAATCTTTAATCCAGAAATTTAGAATGGAATTTTGAAAATATTCAAGCTCCAGTTCCAGCTCAAACAAATTCCACTCCTAATGAAATTTTAACTTTTTCCGACGGAAAAGCTAAAGTTATCTTTCAAGGATCTCCATCTAGAATTTCAAGATCTAACTCTTCAAGATCATCTAGATCTGAAGAAAGAACTAAGAATTCTTCTCAACCTCCAAGAAATTCTACCTCATCGTCTTTCAAAGGAGTAGATTTTACTCCTATTATTCCAAATCCTTTTTATCAACCTAAAGAAAAAGAAGAAGAAACTGAGCAACCAGAGTCTCCTACTTTTTCTAATATGGTTCCTCCTTCAAATTCAGATTTTGATCATCAATGTAATGTAATTTCTTCTGAAATCGACAGAAGAAAAGAGTTCAAGTATGATCAAGATATTTATGTTAAAAATTTTCAAAAAATTTTTAGACATCAATTTTCTTCAAAAGAGAAAGAACAATTTTGGGAAGATTATCTTGAATCTTCTACAAAATTAAGTTTTTATGATTGGATTCAAATCAAAGTTTTTGGAAAACAACCAGAAAAATCTCAAATTTTTACTACAAAAAATTCTTTAAAACCTTGGAAAACTCCTGACGGAAATACTTTCCAATCAATTCATCCTCCTTTACAAGAAATTTCATTTACCCATGGTAAAACTGAAATTCTTGCATCTCCTCTCAAACGTGTTCCAAATTCTAAAGAACGACTTGATGAATCTCAAGTTGTTGCTAAAGATATCAAGAATATTCAAGCTCAGAACAATTTTACTAATATTGTTCTTCAATCTGTTTGTTCTCAACTCAACCGTATAGAATCAAATTCTGAATCAGAAACTTCTACTGTTCCAAAAGATTCTTTTAAAGAATATCGAGACAGTAAAAGTAAAGATAAGAATATTTCAAAATCATCGTCATCATCTCCGATTTTCGAAAATGACGATATTATTCCTACTTTTGGAAAATCTTCACAATCTCTTTCAACAGAAAATGAAGTTCTTTCAGAACTTGATAATCAATTAAAAAATTTTCATGTCTCAAAAAATATCAATACTATTGATTTTGATGAAATTGAAAATCAATTTGTTGATAAAAAATTTAATCAGATCAACAAACTCAAAAATTCTGATTATCAAAATCTTCCAAAATTCTATCCTCGTCCTTCATTTCCAGATCAACTTTTCGAAGAAAAGTTACCCGCTCAAAGATCATACGATGGTTCTTCCGGTGTAAAATGAAACATTGATGGTCTTACTGAACAACAAATCATTAATCTTATAGGACAAATGACAATTTGTTACAAAACCTTTTTGGCAAAAGGAGCTACAAGGCTTCAAGCCACCAATAATATTGTTCTTGGATTCACAGGACAGCTTGGTCAATGGTGGGAAAATTACCTCTCATCCACTTCAAAAAATATTATTTTTCTACTGTCAAACGTGATGAAAATAATAGTATTATTACAAATGAAAATGGAGAACCAATCAATGATAGCTATTCTGTTCTTGGATTAGCTATTATCAAACATTTTATAGGTACTCCAGAAAATTATATTCAATTTCAAAATGATATTCTTATGAATTTAAGATGTCCAAAACTACAAGATTTTCGATGGTATAAAGATATGTTTTTAACGCGTATTATGCAAAGAGAAGATTGTCAACAATCTTTTTGGAAAGAAAAATTTATTTCAGGACTTCCAAAACTTTTTGCTGAAAAAGTAAAAAATTCAATTTTAGAAGAAAACAATGACCTTCAAAATCTTACTTATGGTGAAATTATTAATTTCATTAATAAAGAAGCTCTCAATTTATGCAATGATTTAAAACTTAAATCTAAATTGAAAGCAGAAAAGGCTCAAACTCAAAATGAGTTAGGATCTTTCTGTGAACAATATGGATTTGAGAAAGTTTTACCTCCTTCTTCAAAATCAAGAAAAATCTTTCATAAAAAACGATTTTCAAAAAGAAAATATTCTCCTGAAGAAAATTTTCATAAAAAGAAATTTTCAAAAAGAAAACAATTTTCTAAAAGAAAATTTACAAAAGATTTTCAAAAGAAAAATTCAAAAGTTACATGTTGGAAATGTAACAAAACAGGTCATTTTTCCAATAGATGCCCTCTCAAAGAGAAAATTAGTACTCTTCAAGTTGACGAAGATACTAAATTCAGCTTCTCAATCTTATTCAATCTAGTTCTGATAATGAGTCTAACTCTAAATTAGAACAAGTTTTTCTCAATCAAGAAGATTTTGATTATGAATCTACTCAAAATTCTGATTCTTGCACTTCTTCAAATGATAAAGAAATTTGTGGTTGTAAAACTATAAATGTCTTAACAGAAAAAGAAGAAATTATTCATAATATCATTGATAGGATTGATAATCCTAAACTCAAAGAAAAATTTTCATCTTTGCTTTCTTCCTCTACATCAAAAGAAAATTTTGATATATTCGGTCATCACATATTAATTACCATTACTCTTAGGGCCTGTTTGATTAACCATTTTTTTCCATGGAACTAGGAACTGATTTCCAACTTCCACTTTTGCATTGTTTGATAGCATTTATTTTCTTGGCAAAGTGTTTTCTTGTTCCTCCACTCACGCACCTCTTTTCTTGGATTTTGTGGAATTGGAATAATTCCAATTCTTGGTACTGTAGCGTAAATTTTTTTTTCTGGCAATGGAAATAAATTTCAAGAATTATTGTAAAAAAAATTCCCTTAAATTGAAAATTTTCGTGTAAATCAAAGCCAAACGAATATCAAAAGATAGATGATTTTTTTGAACTTTTTTATTTTTTATTTTTTTTGCAATGGAAACAAATTTTATCTCCAATACCGATAAAATTTATCACTTTAATTGATAATTTTAATGTAAAATAAAGTCAAACGAACACCAAAAAACACTTTTATTTCAACAAATTCCACGTGAAAAATTATACCAATCAAACACAATAATTTAGAATTCCTAGGAAAACAATTTCTAATTTTCTAGACAATTCAATTTCTTGGAATTCATTTTCTTTCCATCCAAATTTCATTTTTGTAATTAAACGAACCCTTATACTATTCACTCATTTTATGAGATCCAATGTTATTTCTATTTATAGCCATTTATAAATTTGCCAAAAGGAGCTTTAATAATCTTGTTCAGCCAACCTAAAAAGGTGAGGAGGTCGAAACTTCACTGTCAAATCAATTTTACTATTCCAAGATAATGTTATATAATAAGAGTAGCTAAAATGTCTCACATCTTAAGTTATTGAGATGATATACTCAATTGACTATCTCGCTCGTTAAATTAGCACAAAACTTGTTAAGTGGTGCCATTGTGATCTATTGTATCTAATACATAACTAATATTTCTATCATTCTATGCATCATAGACTATGATGGGTGTTTATCATGCTGACTTTTTTCTTTTTTCCCTTTTTTTTTTGTCTTTTTGATCTGCGTAACAATTTTCGATTCAATCTTATACGTTCCAATTTTCGTCTTCTTACCCAACAAAAACTCATTAGGTTGGTTCTTCTCAAGCCTTCCTTATAGGATGTAAATTCTCTAGTCTTCACTAGTTGGCCTCTTCTGCTCCACTTTTTATCATCGTCATTCACACGATTCATGTAATTTTAAAGTTATACGCGTCGAGTTGAAAAATGATTTGACTTGTTATTTCTACTTTGTGTGACATTTGTTTTGCTATCTCAATTGATGAGTCTAAGGTGCCATGTCATTTAAATTTGTTAGTTTAACTACCCAACAATCATCTCCAAAAATAATTTTTAGAAATTAATCTTAATAAATACATAATTAATTTGTTCTTAACTAGCACTCTATTCAATTTATATGTACATTTATGCAAGTAGATCCACAACAATCAAAATGTTAATACCTTATTATTGATTTACTCGTGAAATTTTAACTTATTCAATCGCTATCATGTTTACTTTGTTGATGCAATCGAATAGCCCAACAATTACATAATTTTAAGAAATGAGAAAATACCAAACATATCCTAGTAAACCCCCAGGATGAATAGACATTATTAGCACATGGAATATTCAATAGCATGTACGAAGAGAGATTGATGAACAAAATGGACAATTGAAATTGCATTGTCAGCATTATCTTATCCTTAATTTGTACTGTTCTTGGATTCATCTCTTGACAAATTCTCATCACATAAGAATATCATTCAAGACAAAAATGCAAACAATTCTTTTTCTGTCAAACATATCTCACAAAAAAGATTGAAATTGAAATAGCTGTTTCAAGAATAAAATCAGTTTCAAACATATCATTCTTAGCATCAACTCAAAATGATTTCAAGTTAGAAGTTGCAAGCATTAAGCCCCTATTCGGGTTTGCTAAAATCAATTTCTTGAGTAAATTTTGATACAAGTCGATGAAACGTGTAGTTGAAAAGTTGATAAAAGTTATGAATTACAAAAATGAGAGAATCTTAGGCTTCAGACCAAGATGCTAAGATATTGTCGTAATTCACCCGGTATCTCAATTTGTAACATCTATGAGTAAAGTAACTTGCTCCTCCCATGTCATACTCAAGACGAGAAGATAGAGTTCCTATTTCACAAGCCTTCTCTAGCACACCTACGATATCTTGGATAATTAATTCTTGTCTCATAGGCAAATATATATTTTAAAAGAAAAAAAGAAAGAAAATTTCTAGGTGTTTTCTTGATTTACGGATGGGATGAATGCCTACATCCTCTTTACAATTGACTTATGGTTCATTTCCTAATTTTACTCTATTAGAGATATCATTTTCCTTGATAGGAAATAGGCATCTTCTGCCTTGAAAAAAACAATAATAATAATTGAATAGTCATTGACTTACGTTTTTATCAAATTTTTTTAACTAAATTAAATAAATGCTAACATATGAACTAGGCTCACCATCCCATAATTTTCGGTTACGCTTTCTTTTTATATTATTTATTTGTTAAAGAAGCACTATCATTTTCTAGTGAAAGTGAGAATAATCCAAGAGGATGTTCCTTTCCAAGCACGTCGAGTTAAACAATAATCAATTCTTGCTAATATTCTAAGAGGTAGTGGGTCCTTATCATTGCTGATTAGAAGGTTATAGAGCATTGTTTAATTAAAGGCTAATTGTCGTGGTACGTCTAGGGATTTGTAGATAAACTCCATTAATTTTAAATATGAATTAGAGCCGTAACATCTATAGTCAATAGAATTAATTTGAATTTGAGATAGGTAAATTAATTTAATTAATGAATATGATCGTTCAAAAATCAAACTCGAGAGGCAAGATTAAAGGTGATATTTATGGTGGAATCGGGAGTCATTATACGTTAACCATCATATTTGATCATTTAATTACTTTTATTGTCCTTAGTTAATATTAATTTTAATAAAAACTTTGCCACCAAAGTTTGCTTTATTAAAAATAGAAATTGGTTAATTATTAAATAGATGTCATTGTGGAAACGATAATAAGAACTTTTAAGTTCACTTTACTGGTTGTTCAATTGACATCATAATCAGAGATGGATTTTTCTGGGGGGGAGGGGGGGTTGTAGTCCCTCTCACTCAGGCCCAAGAACATTTTTTTAAGGTATTTTTCATTTTTTTATGTGTAAATTTGTTTCCCGCGTAGCAGCCCGATTTAAAATTTTGCAGCTCGATTTTGGATTCAATCCTAGATCCGTCCCTGATCGTAATGGAAATGATGTTTTAAATATACGGGTTACGTGACTAGGATGGACACAGCTGCAAACATTCAATTTAACCAGACAATTATGATGTTTTAATACATTTACATCTACTCAGAGTGCCAAATGAAGTGATTCGATTGCAATTAAAATAATGTTAGGTGATATGATTATAGTTTCAATTGCGGAGTAGTATGTTCGTTACAGAAGTTGTTATGGTACGGACTAAATGCGTTAATTTAGGAATTTATTCCCATTTTGGTGAAAGGTAAATGTTATAGTTAATTATTAAAATTTCGTGTATATTAAATAGTGTTCTAAAAAGCGCGTTTAGATGGCACCAAGGCTACATCTAAGCGCGATGCATGGCGAAAACGTCAAGCCACTTCAAGCTTTATTTAATGGTCAATGGGAATCGATGACTATTAATACATGCTTATGTGTGATTATGCACGCATTAAATTTTTCTACAATTCTTTTAATTTAAAATTTAATGGCCGATTCTTCACTTCGTCTGTCCTAAGCTCAAAACAGCCATTTGAAGCCTTGAACAAATGAGAATTCCTAAAAATTTATATTTATTTACTATTTAGTATTTACGTTTGAAACTTATCTTTTTGTTAGAAATTTTAAAAAACATATAAAGGTGCTATAAATCCGTTTTAGGTGTTTAATAGGTATTATTTTTAATTTAAATGATTTTTCGATTGGTGAAAATTAAAATAATATTAAAATAAGAAAACATCTTTTTTATGCTTTTTTAAACTTATGCCTTGTCTAACTTCGTCTAATCCGTAGCTTGACATCCACGCACCGCCACATATTACGCTTTTTAGAACATTAATGTTAAGCTAATTAAGTTTTAAAAAATAGGATAAGTCATAAAAAAAATAAAAATGACGAATACAGGATTTTTCAAAACAAAAGTTTAAATTCAGGGCCTAGCCTAATTTTCCCTATATATTTGAATCAAAAAAGCTGATCGCGACCCTTTTGAACGGCGGGCGATGTGGCGTCAAATCGACGCCCTGGGCACACAGGCCGACGTGGCCCTATCCGTCTAGCAAAACTATATTTGAATCAGGTTAGATTTCCCAGGGATGGAAACACACGGATCCAATCCTTGCCTATGAGCCAACTTGACCTAATTTTGAGGTCTAAAGAATGAAGGTCCTAACTTATTTTGGCAACTTACGATTATTTATATTTTTGACAAGGACTGCATTCAATAAATTACTATATTGAAACGTACACCATGATATTCTTAATATTGTATCTTTTTTCTTTTCTTTTTTGAAATTGTAATTATTTTTAATTGCAAGCTTGTGCTACTTATATAATAGTGTATATTATTTATTGAAATTGTAACTTACACTCCATGTTAAATCCTATTGACTATTGCAAATAGGATTGCTTAATCATAAGTCACAACTGCGTATTATCTTTTTTTTTTTTATTTTCGTGCAATTATAGACTTTATTAATGTCCATCAAGGATCCACCATAATTCAAAGTAGAGATCAAACGAGAAACACTAAGAACAAGCCCACGTGCTATTCTATAACTAGAAACAAGAAAGAAAAGGTAGCAACAAAAAACACCATACTCGACCTAACTGATTCTTTCCATTTCCCACCACTCATCTCTCTTCGAGACAAACTCATCCTTGGAGGTATCAACGGCAAACTTGAGGTTCTAATCCAAGTTATAATTAGCAAAAACAAGGCAATTTTCATGTTCTACCATCTGAGGCTGCAAACTAAGAGGTTCTTGTCGCATCTTCTCAGCCCGAGCCACAGCCAATTGCATTTGTAATTGTGCCGAATGATTCTCCAAAAATAGGATCTTGACTTCTCTTCGTACACTGAAATCCTCCTCTTCGTCCCCATACATCCACTGATCCTTCCCCAATGTCAGTATTACACCCCTATCTGATTCGCCTCGGAACGCGCACCACAATATATTCCGACCTGATAAAGACCCGTCCGAAGTGTTTCCGAAGTGATATCAGCAATGTCTGCAACCTAGTAGCACGCTGCGAAATAAAGGCGATCCCTACTACTGACCTGACCGAAGCACCTCGCCCCTGAGGCCGAGGCCAAGTGGACCCCAGCTAGAAGATCCGTCGCCAATTTCAGAAAAAGATTTGTGCCAAGATCCTTCCTGCACCTAAGGTTTAAATTGATTTGACGTCTCCATGAGGCTAATTGATGTGACTTATCAACTTTATGTCAATTCAACTCGGGAGAAACAAGCTGTCCGCCCACTCTACAGACACAGCTGATTGACGCCTATGAGTGGACGCCTAATACCGTCAGATGTATACACGTGTCTAACATCCAACGGCTCATCCCACCTTTAAATACCAAGGTTTGGCAAGAGGCAAAGGTAATGAAACTCTTACTACATAGCACTCCATAGCAAGCTTATATATTTCTCCTCCCCTTTATCATTATTTGGCACAACCTCTGGGTACTGTTCCGACCACCCAAACCTGACTTAACCGTCGGAGTGTATACGGCCGCCACCACCCCTGCTGGTCCCGGCCGTGTGCGTTTGACCGCTCGCTGATTGTGCGCAGGGAGGAATACGTGGAGTAGCTCTCAGTTGGCCACGTGAAAGGACCAATTTTCGAGCTCAACAGATTGGCGCCGTCTATGGAAAAAACTTCCCGTTCGAAGTTCTACATTCTCCATCGGAAAAGTTACCGGAAAACTAGCGACTAACTCTGAAAAGGGGAAGTTCTTGAAAAAGTACAAAGTCGAGTTACAATCCAAGTTCTCACCACCCTTGGAAAAGGAGGTAGGATGAGCTATAGCCATGAAGACGACAACCCCATGAGAGAGGCCTCTGAAGAAGAGGTACTCCATAACAATGTTACTCATCAGAGACCACATCACCGACGTCGCCGAGGTGGAAGAACAGCCATACTCACTGAAGGAATGGCTTAAATAGCTGCGGGTATGAGAAACATCGCAGCTCAGAATATGACAATGCATGAATTCCTCATGCAAGCCTAGGGTCATCAGGGCTATCAAATGCCCCAAGGATCTTACCCGGTGCGTGAAGGTCCTGTATCTCACTCCCGAGACCACATGAGCCGGCACACAAAACGTCTCCTTGAAAGGGAGATGAACGCTGAAGCCACATCTTATGTGCAAGGGAGCCAGCCATCAGAACCACACTTGGGAGACAATTTCCCTCAAGAACATGAGGACTAGATGTCGGTAAGCGTCTTCCACCGGATAGGGGAGGGTCCTAGCAATAGGGTCCGCCCAGTAAGAGGATCAGTTCGTCCAGATCACGAACACTAACATGCTCCCCCTCCTCCTAGAAATAGGAGAGACAGGAGGAACCTAGTCGACTGGGGAAGTCGAGGAGAAGCACCTCCACCTCCCCAGAACATTCAAGATGATGAAGGTTCAGATGGGCCCTATCAATCTTATGGAATCGACGATGATGATGATAACCTCCATTTCTCAAGGGAGATCCGAAGCTTCCCAATGCCAGCAAATTTCATGCCCCCTAAGATCTCTAAGTATAAAGGAAAGAGGGACCCGTAGAAGCACCAAGTACATGACACAGATGAGCCTTAGGGGAGCCTCGCCTGCTTTAAAATGCAGAGCCTTCCATTTAACGCTAGGCAGGGCCGCCAAAGTATGGTACAGCAGGCTTCCTCCCCTAAGTATCAGAAGTTGGTCTGATTTGAAGAAAGCATTTTTGAACCAGTACCTCTCACGCAGGGAAGGAGAGGCACAAGTGCAATGCCTACAAGATATGAGGCAGGCCCCTGGGGAGACGCTGAAAAGCTATCTCGCCAGGTTTACAGACGAAATCAGCTACTGTGAACAGGTCACTGACGGAGAAGCCCTTTCAGCCCTGAAAGGTTGGCTCAACATGAACACTTTGTTCTGGAGAGACGTGCGCAGCAAGAATCCCTCCACATATGACGAGCTGGTGAAAATGATGAGAGTGGAAATTGTTAGTGAAGAAATGATTGATCATCGCAATCGTGCCACACAGGGACTCCCTTCGCCTCAGAGGCAGGTAGGTCGGGGACCCGCAGCACACCTTGTTACTCAGCAATGGACCCAAACAGGTCATACAATAGCTCCCACATCCGAACAGGCCCTGGCTTCCACCACATTGAATGCAGTACCGGTGTCGGCATATGAGAATACCCCTGCCGAAGCGGGACCATCTGGAAGAGCTGATAACAAGAAGAAGAAGATGTCAAACAGACCCTTGGAAGGGGCAAAGTTTTGTATGTTCCATCAACTCTATGGACATGACACTAGTGAGTGCCGAGATGCCAATCGACGCCCTGATCGAAGCAACTCACACCCTTCCAGCAGGAACGAATATCCTCGCAGATCTGCCTCCCCGAAGAGGGGGGATAGAGGGCACAGGGAACAATCGCCTCGGAGAAAAGAATCAAGGGACCAGTGGTGTCAATCAAGACAGGAAAACCAAGCCCAATTTTCTGGGAGCCAGGTCATCAGGGAGATCGACACTATCATTGGGGGACCCCAAGTCGGTGGCAACACCAGGAATGCCCAGAGAAATTACACAAGGGAAGCAAAGGACCCACCAATGATCACTTACATTGTCAACGAGTCGTACGCAGCAGATAGAATGGCCCCAATCACCTTCTCCCAGGAAGACTCAAATGGGGTTCACCACCCCCATTCATTGGTTGTAAGAGCCGTAGTGCTAGAAACGGGTTAAAACGCATACTCGTTGACAATGGCAGTTCCGTGAACATATTGTTCGGCTCCACTTTTGACAAAATGCAAATTGAACATGGGTTGATCCCCATGACAGACCCACTATTTAGATTCGCCGGGGATAGCATCATCCTACGAGGGCGGATCACTCTGCCTGTCGAGATGGGTTCGACACCCTTAGTGGCCCAGCACTTCATGGAATTTTTGGTGATAGACCACAGATCGGCTTATCATGGAGTATTGGGCAAACCCGCTTTGAAAGATCTTTGGGCTATCATGTCCATCCGCTACTTGTGCATGAAATTTCCAATCGAACATAGGATTGCTACGGTCCGAGGCGATCAGATGGGCTCCAGGGCATGCTACTTAAGCTCGCTGCGGAAGTCCGAGCCCCGAACTGTTAATGTAATCCTAACTGAGGTACCCGCTGAAGTCAGTACGGACGTGGAAATGCTCGACGCCCCTAAACAAGGACATACCTCTGAACAAGAGGGAGACGTCGACATGGAAGAGGTCCCTAAACAAGGACATCATCTGGATGAGTTAGATCCCCGAATAATTGACTCTGAACCAAATGCGACCCCAATGGAAGAATTGAAGACTTTCCCCACCAACCCAGAAGACCCCAGTCAGGCCTTGCGTATAGGAAAGTCATTGTCCCCTGAAGCAAAAGCAGAGATGATAAGCTTCTTGAAAGGGAACTTGGATGTCCTCGCATGGAAACATGAAGATATGGTAGGAATAAATCCTAGGATCAGTTCTCATCACCTTAACATCAATCCCTCATATGCCCTCCATAGACAGAAGAGGCGTGCCCACAATCCGGAAAGGTACGAGGCACTGAAAGACGAAGTAAACAAACTTAGCCACAGTGGTTTCATAAGAGAGGCCATCTACCCAAGGTGGATATCCAACCCGGTCCTGGTGAAAAAGCCCAGCGGAAAGTGGAGGGTATGCGTGGACTTCACGAACTTAAATAAGGCGTGCCTCAAAGACAACTTCCCACTTCCAAGAATAGATCAACTTGTGGATTCTACTACTGGACATGAACTACTGAGTTTCATGGATGCATACTCAAGGTATAACCAGATACCCATGTTCCGACCTGATGAGGAAGCTACATCGTTCATTACGGACAGGGGTCTGCATTGCTACAAAGTCATGCCCTTCGGATTGAAGAATGCTGGAGCTACATATCAGAGGTTGGTCAATATGATGTTTGCCGAACTCATTGGCAAAACCATAGAGGTCTATGTTGACGACATGCTGGTCAAAAGCCTCCAGGCAGCCGAACACATGAGTCACCTCGACCAAACTTTTCAGATACTTAGAAAGTATAATATGAAATTGAATCCCCTCAAGTGCACTTTTGGAGTGGTATCGGGCCAGTTCTTGGGGTATATTGTCAATCAGAGAGGAATTAAGGCGAATCCAGTAAAAGTAATGGCCTTGCTAGAGATGAGGTCACCTCAGAAATCGAAGGAGGTCCAAAGTCTCAACGGTCGGATAGCCGCACTCAGTCGCTTCATCTCCAGAGCCACAGATAAAAGCTTGCCTTTCTTCAATGTGCTGAAACAAAGAAAGAAATTCCAATGGACTTCGGAGTGTGAAGAAGCCTTCGAGGCTCTGAAAAGTACCTTGGGGAGGCGCCCCTCTTGTCGAAACCTCAACTGAATGAGTCTCTACTGCTGTACTTAGTGGTTTCGGACGTGGCGGTCAGCGCCGTCCTAATCAGAGAAGAAAGTGAGCGCCAATTGCCAGTGTACTACATCAGCAAAGCACTTCTTCCAGCTGAAACACGCTACCCAGACATGGAGAAATTGGCACTCGCCCTTATCACAGCCTCAAGAAAACTGAGGCCATACTTCCAGGCCCACGCAATACAAGTTCTCACCAACTTCCACTAAAGCAGGTGATGCAGAAAACAGACGCATCAGGATGCCTGCTAAAATGGGCAATCGAGCTCAGTGAGTTCGATCTAACATTCCAACCTCGACACGCCATCAAGGGTCAGGCCCTTGCTGATTTTATGATTGAGTTTGCCAAAGCCCCAGAAATGGAGACGATAATGGAACCAGCCGAGCCCCCCATATGGAAACTGTTCGTAGACGGGTCCTCGGAAGAGACTGGCGCAGGGGCAGGAATCGTGTTGGAAAGCCCAGAAGGCCACAAGCTAAATTATGCAGTGAGGTTTGGCTTCGAAGCCTCGAACAAAGCTGCTGAATACAAGGCCCTTCTGGCAGGTCTTAGACTTGCTAAGGAGATGCGGGTCAGAAGGCTCCTGGCGAGCAGTGATTCTCAACTTATAGTAAATCAGGTCAATGGAAACTTCGCAGCCAAAGATGGTAGCATGATTGTGTACTTGAAGTTGGTTATGGACATAGTTCCTCATTTTGAAAGGTTCGAACTGACTCAAGTCCCCCGTTTAGAGAATGCACATGCAGACGCCCTTTCAAAATTGGCCAGCAGCATAGATTCAGAACTACTAAAGGCCGTCCCTATTGAGCACTTATCAAAGCCCTCCACCTTCGGGGGTGAAGAGATACTATGGATAGAAAGCACCCCATTATGGATGCAGCCTATCATCGCCTACCTGAAGGATCAAACACTGCCTGCTTCTAGAAGCGAGATGAGGAAGTTAAGAAGAAGGGCAGCACACTTCGTCCTGCAAGAAGATACCCTTTACAAGAGAGGCTTCACCTCGCCGGTTCTTCGATGCGTAGGAGACGAAGAGGCCACATACATACTCAGGGAAATTCATGAGGGAATCTGTGGAAATCACTCCGGAGGAACGGCTCTGGCACACAAGGTTCTCCGTTAAGACTACTTCTGGTCGACCTTGAAAAGGGATGCTTGCCAATTTATCCAGAAATGTGATAAGTGCCAGCACTTCTCGAACCTACAAAGACAACATACTCAGAGTCTCTCCGTAGTAACCAGCCCTTGGCCGTTTGCCAAGTGGAGCATTGACTTCTTTGGTCCACTCCCAAAAGGAAGAGGAAGTGCAACTTTCGCCATTGTTGCCATTAACTACTTCACTAAGTGGGTCGAAGCTGAACCCCTTGCCAGGATTATCAAGGCGAATACTACCAAATTCGTCTGGAAGAACATGATTTGTAGATTCGGCATTCCCCACTCCTTAGTGTCTGATAATGGAAGGCAGTTCGACAACAAGAAGATGCGAGACTTATGCGACGAACTAGGCATAAAGAAGGACTTCTCGACACCTCATCACCCCCAAGCAAATGGACAAGTTGAAGCAGTGAACAAGACTATCAAGCACACCCTGAAAATGAAGCTTGATACCTCAAAGGGGGCCAGGGTTGACGAACTCCCCCACGTCCTCTGGGCTATCAGAACTTCTTGCCGGACTGCAACAGGTGAAACACCATTTTCCATGACCTACGGAGCCAAATCCATGAGTCCGGTCGAAGTCGGGGTCCCATTACGTTGACGGATACACTTCAATGAGATCAGCAATGACGATGCTGGAATAAGCGAACTACACCTCCTTGAGGAAAGGAGGGATGCCTCCCAAGTGAACTTGGCAAAGTATTATCGAAAGATGACCCGCTATTACAACTCCAAAGTTAGAAACAGAACTCTTCGCCTGGGCGACCTTATCCTCAGAAGAGTCTTCCAATCCTCCAAACCAACCGGGTCAGGAGTGTTTTGCCCGAACTGGGAAGGCCCTTACCGCATCCGCAGGGAATCCCAACTTGGTACTTTCGAAATTGAAGACATGGCAGGAAAGGCGCTGCCTCATCAGTGGAACATCTAACACTTGAGGAAGTACTATCAATGATAAGCCTTTGTTCCGATCCGATTTCAATATGGTATAATGAATCGATTGTTTTGATCTAATCTCAGTTGTAAATTCCCTAACTACGTGCTGGAATCGCCTTGGTAAAGGGTGGTGTAATTTATCTCAAGTAATGAAACTTTGGTTCTGAGCCACATTAGTTAGTAAATAAATTCCTCAGTCCTTCAATGGGAAGCGATCCGACCTTCAATTATTAAGGGGCTCTTCATGTTTGCTTAAGTGGTCCGCTTCATATTAACTTATGTGGTCCGATCTCATATTGTTAACAGGTTAGCATTAAGAGTCGCTTCATATTTGCTTAAGTGATTCAACTTATATTAACTTAAGTGGTCCGATCCGCAATTATTAACTGGTTACTGTTACGAGGCAATTAGTCTGACGTTTGTCATTCATACAAGTATGAACAGATCGAAAAGATAAAAAAAAAAAAAGCAGAAGCACAAATACTTAGCAAAAATTTCATTTCATTGAATAAATTTAAGTACAAGGAGGCCGAAGCCATTACAAAAGATAACCCTATTCTGCTGGAGGGACTTCTACATCAGCAGCCTCCAGGGCCTCCGGAGCTTCCTCAGCAAGCCTATCAGGTCGACCTCCAGTTGGCCCCCCGAACTCTGCCTCCAATGAGGAGATGTCCAAAGTGGGGTGCACCTCCTTCACTCGACCCAATAAGCTTTGGGCACTCCATGAGGCCCAAAAATTGGCAAAGTCGTCATACAAGGGATGGTCTTCAAAGTGGTCGATGAAGTTCTGAGCTGCCACCTCCCCTGCAGACTTCAACTTCTCTTTCAAAGAGGCAATCTCCTCTGACTGAGCCTCTGCCTCAGCTCCGCCTTCTCTTTGTTGGAGGCCTCCAGAGCCTCGGTAGCGAGCTTGTGGTGCTCATTGGCGTGATCAAGCCGCCGAGTCACAGCAGCCACTTGGCACTCCACCTTGTACAACTCCTTCTTCAGTCGCTCCACTTCTGCTTTGGCGGCAGTTAGCTGAGCCTCAGCTTCCTTCTTCCCCTCCTCCGCCTGCGTGGCCTTGGCCTGGGCCGTTCGCACGGTATCCCCGTAGTGCATCGCCTCCTCGAGGTGCTTGGCGAGGTCCTCCCACTTGGAGTTCAGATCCTTCACCAAGCCCTCAAGTTGGATGCTTGTACTCAGGGCCCGAGCCACGCAGGCGCTATTTGTAGCCACCAAATCCTCAGCTGTGCAGGAGGCGATGTGGTCCCTCCACTCCTCAGTCCAGTATTTGCTACGGACGACCGCCACCGCAGCTGTTTCTGGAGGAAGAGCCTCCAACACTTCCCTTACGGGCTCCTCCAGGTTTGTGCCCAGAAAGTCGACCTCCTTAGAGGGACAGGGCCTCTTCCTCTTCTGCTGCCCTGGCACTTGATCAATTGGCACGGCAGCGAGGGGTATTGTGGCCAGGGTAGTGGCAGGCTCAAGTGGGGCGGGCCTCTTCTCCGGAATAGCCACCCCGGTGGGAATTGTGGTTTGCCTCAGAGCAAGGGGTGGCCTCGCCACAGTTGAGCGTTTTGGAGGGGCGGCACTCTTCTTGCCCTTCCTCTGAAGGTCAGCCTCCAGGTCCTCCGGTACCTCCTCCTCCGTCGGAAGCTGAAGCCTCTTACTGGCTTCCACCAAATCCTCCATTTGCTTTTTGTAGGAGAAGGAGGCCATCAACGCCCGTGCCTCTGCCATCATCTTCTGGATGGTCTTAAAATCGGGGCGCACCGACATCTTCTTATTAAAGTTGTCTGCAAAGAGCGAATGATGAATTAGTACAAGTGTTGAGAGTTCAGAATAAAGGGTAAAGACTTCGGTCCAATTACCTTGGGATGCCATCAGATCGTGAGTAATGAAGTGGATGTACTTTCGGATCAGCCTATGGTAAGACCTCTTCTTTTGAGTCAGCTGATAAATGATACATATGGTTTCAAAGTCCTCGGATGACAGCTAGCACCGAGGAAGAGCACCTACAAAGGAAATGTAAATGTTAGGCACAATTCGAACCGAAGAGAAATATAAGGAAAAACAACTACTATACTCACTAAGTGTTGAGTAATTCGTCGGGACCGTAAGAGGCGCCAGGGGATCCCCTCCATCGTGTCTCATCGCCCTGCGGCCCAACACCACGAGCTCTTCCATTCTTTGATGGAGCTCGACAGATCGAGTAAGAATGGAGTGTGGAAACCCCATGAAGTAAGGTAATACCATCCCCGAGTCTTATCCCTCCCGGTAGTTACCTTAGGTATATAAAGGGTCTGAAAGACGGAAAGGGGCATCTCCACCCCTAATGACGCCTCTTTCCACAACATCCAGGAGCCCACCATTTGGCTTCAGGAGTTCGGATTGAGTTGCGTCGGGGATAGCCCATAGGATCTAAGAACCATCCTAAAGAATGGGTGAACTGGCAGCCTAAGTCCGGCCCTAAGGATCGCCTCGCTAATGGCCACACAACCCGACTTAGGGTAGCAGGCTCTCTCTTCTGGCCCGGGAATGATCAAATCTATGCTATCAGGGATCCTATACTCTGTCCTAAGTCTCTCCAGGTCGGCCTCTCTTAATTTGGATGGGTAGTCCAATGCCCCGCAATGCACAGAAGTATCTGCTGGGCTATCCGGTCGCTTCCATATATTTTCCCCCTATTATTGCCTCGGCTATTTCTGAGGAGGTCGCCACAATGGGCTCGTCCATCCTCACTAGTTCTAACCCCCTCCCCGAACCAGACCTCCCGTCCGAGGCCCTTTTTTCAAGATTTAAAAGCCCTAAAAGGTACTGAAACTTACGAGTTTGAAGGTTTTCCTAGCCGGAAATGGTGTAAGGTCGCCAAAAGTTCAATTTTCTCGTCAGAATTGCTTAGAAAACGTCGAAAATCGCCAGTGACTTGAGAGCAAAATATATTGTTTGTTTCGCAAGGGTAGAAAGCCTGAGAAAACCTCAGAGTCCTCCTTTTATAGAAGGACAAATCCGATCTCCACCATCGAATTCAAATGCGATCAATCTAAGTCGTTCATCGCATCTTCAATCTAGGCCGTTGAAATGAAACGCCAGATTTGATCTACGCCTAAGATGTCGCTGTGACATTCACGCTTGCTTAAAACACGTCACCTCGGTTACAACCAGCCGTCAATAATAATAAGTAGCCGCACCAGCCTTTTAGGAGAATGGGCATGGCACCCAACTGTCACCTTAGAAACACGCAACAATTGTCAAATCATTTGACGTTTGAATCACCTCGAATCGAGCTCCTCACTCAACTTTACAAAGTTTGGACGCACCTGACGCGAAGTCCCTGTGGGTCATCGCCTCGGACGCTGTGTTCCCTCCCATGCTTTACAAAGTTTTAGCCATCTCCCAACGCATCGGCCTATGGGTCAACGCACCGGTGGCAGATAAGCTCCTCACTCAACTTTACAAAGCTTGAACGCACCTGACGCGAAGTCCCCTGTGGGTTATCGCCTTGGACGCTGCGTTATCTCCCATGCTTTACAAAATTTTAGCCATCTCCCAACGCTTCGACCCTGTGGATCAGCGCACCGGTGGCAGATGAGCTCCTTATTCAACTTTACAAAGCTTGGACGCATCTGACGCGAAGTCCCCTGTGGGTTATCGCCTCGGCCGCTATGTTACCTCCCATGCTCTACAAAGTTTTAGCCATCTCCCAACGCGTCGACCCTGTGGATCAGCGCACCAGTGGCAGATGAGCTCCTTACTCAACTTTACAAAGTTTGGACGCACCTGACGCGAAATCCCCTGTGGGTTATCACCTCGGATGCTACGTTACCTCCCATGCTTTACAAACTTTTAGCCATCTCCCAACGCGTCAGCCCTGTGGGTCAGCGCATCGGTGACAGATGAGCTCCTTACTCAACTTTACAAAGTTTGGACGCACCTGACGCGAAGTCCCCTGTGGGTCATCGCCTCGAACGATGCGTTCTCTCCCATGCTTTACAAAGTTTTAGACATCTCCCAACGCGTCGGCCCTGTGGGTCAGCGCAACGGTGGCAGATGAGTTCCTCGCTCACCTTCGCATAGCCTACACGCACCTAGCGCGAGCCCCCTCTCGGACATTGCCTCGATTGTCATGTTAACCTCTTTTCCTACTAATCGTCCCGTCTTGCAGCGCTTCGACCTCACATCGGTTATTTTTTCCCTTACACAGTAACGAAACTTTGGCACATCTGCACAGGATCATGACCTCGATTACTGCAAAAGATCAACCCCCAAACTCCCACGAGTCGTGGTCCCCAGTACCTAGACATATACATCCGGTCAGGAAAGGAAAGGAAGTCCACCCATGATATAAATATTCATACCTGGACTTGGGGGACCACTGTTACGCCCCTATCTGATCCGCCTCGGAACGCGCACCATCATATATTCTGACCTGATAAAGACCCATTCGAAGTGTTTCTGAAGTGATATCAGCAATGTCTGCAACCTAGTAGCACGCTGCGAAGTACAGGCGATCCCTACTACTGACCTGACCGATGATCCACTGCCAATTTCAGAAAGAGATTTGTGCCAAGATCCTTCCTGCACCTAAGGTTTAGATTGATTTGACGTCTCCATGAGGCTAGTTGATGTGACTTATCAACTTTATGTCAATTCAAATCAGGAGAAACAAGCTGTCCGCCCACTCGACAGACGTTGCTGATTGACGCCTATGAGCGGACGTCTCATACCGTCAGATGTATACACGTGTCCCACATCCAACGACTCATCCCACCTATAAATACCCAAGGTTTGGCAAAGGTAATGAAACTTACTACATAGCACTCCATAGCAAGCTTATATATTTCTCCTCCCCCTTATCATTATTTGGCACAACCCCTGGGTACTGTTCCGACCACCTAAACCAAACTTGACCGTCGGAATGTATACGACCGCCACCATCCCCGCTAGTCCCGACCATGTGCGTCTGACCGTTCACTGATTGTGCGCAGTGAGGAATACGTGGAGCAACTCTCAGTTGGCCACATGGAAGGACCAATTTTCGAGGTCAACAGTCCACACCCTCGAAACCTCTATGATCCGCTTGTGTGATGTTTTGCTGTATAATTGACATACGTCTTACTAGGTCGGATTTTGCAAACTATATTTTGTTCGCTCATCAAAGCTAGCTCCGAGTTCTTCGATGCACGGATATAATTGAAGAAAGACAACATTATTGTCCCATCCAGCATCCTAAACATGCCTTTAACTTGCCTTTGACAGTTGCAAACTATATTTTGTTGGCTCATCAAAGCTAGCTCCGAGTTCTTCGATGGCACGGACATGTCCGATCCAGCATTCTAACCATGCCTTTAACTTGCCTTTGACAGTCCAAATGTGTTGCAACAATGGCTTTTCCCCTTCTTTTCAGGTTTCTCAACTCACCCATGGCCCCAAAAGGTTGAAACAGAAATTATAACAAAGTTTTCAATGCTGTTTCCAAATCCTGCCCAGGCATTAACGAACTGCGAGTGAACCAAGATCAAACTCTAATCCAGAAAGTTCAATCAGAGTTGAACTGAAATGTCGAACAAAGAAAAAAGCCAAACTATTCTCATATGAACAGCATTTCCAACTGCCAAAAACATGCACACACTAGTCATCACCTATTTCAATCACTTTTTCAAATTCCTAGGACTTTTAACAGTCACATCTACACTTGCCAGTGCGGCTACCCAATTCAATGCCTTGAATCTGGACTTGCAAGTGTGGCTATCCAATGCATAAGCCTTGCAGGTCTGTAAAAAAACCTGATCAACATATTCAATGCCTGCAAATCTAAGGCCCTCGAGAATTTTTGAACTGCACATCCAATTCCAGCTCCAAATGTGCCAACACAAACAGAACCTGACTTTCAACCAAGCAACGAACAACCCCATCAGCCACATTCAAAGAGTTTGCAATCACATATTCTCAACAATCAAACTCCATAATTAGGTTAAACGATAATCAAGGGAAAATAATGAAGATATAAAAGATATAGCATTTAAAAGGAACACCAAGTACCAGTGTCATAGAAGCATAAAGGTTTAACACTGGGAAACAAATTTCAACAAAGAGTTGGATCTCTTCATAACATGATACCAAGAATTTACTGGACGACTCTTAATAAAACCTACCATATTATAGCATACTCTATTAGGTACAGAAACTTAATTTGCAGAGGCATATCACTCAAACGCCCAAGCATTTTCCCTGCGAATTTCCTCTTCCTCCTCCGGGGTGAAGTCATCCTTAATATTGAAAGTCTTGCGGATTTCCTCCGGAGTCTTTCCTTTTATCATGTCGGCCACAGTCTGACATGTGAGGTCGAGCAGACTCTTTATGTTCAGATAGTTTGCTGCCTGAAAACGTGATGTCACTAGTTAGTAGTAGCTAGAGAAAAGAACTGTGAATCATACAGAAAAAGCATTAAAAACACAAGAATGCCAACAGAGAAATGAATAGATTATCTTCTATGTAAAAACAAACAGATGAAAATTTGTGAGCAAGATTACAAGAACAAAACAAGAACATGTTTTCAACCCTTCCTAAAGAAAGTTACATTATGCATCTCCAGTTCTGACTTTTGATGCAGGAAGATTGCTGTTATCTTCAAACCACCCGATCCAAAGTAAAATAAAAATTTTAACAGAACAAAAATAGTTTGATTCCAGTTACTCTACCCAAAGGCTTTATATTATAAGCCTTCAAATAAAAATAAGAATATATAATAATTAAAAGAAGCCCCACCTCATACCAAAATTTCACCAATACTACAAACATTATTCAAGCAAACAAGCCGTCCGTATTGATCTACAACCCAGAAAAAAGGGAAAGAAATGGATAACCCTTAACTACTGCTTTATATAGACAAACTAACAACAGAACAGAGATCCATATGATAAAAGCTATTCTATCTGGTATCCATATACAACACCATGAGAAGAAACATGTAAAAATTGATTGCAAATAGTGCAGCAATTATGTGAAATTAATGCAAAATTATAAAAGAAACAGACAGGTTTATACCAATAATTGAAAGAACAGACGACATAAACGATTAAAAATAGAGCATTAATAATCATGTGAAAAATGCATCTAGAATAAGAAACCATTAAAACAGGCAATAAACAAGTTATCGAAGAAATAAAAGCAAACAAAACAGACCCATGAATGATTAAAGTAAAACGGCAACATGGTAGAATTAAAAAGGCTCATGTGAAACAATAAACATAGTGATGAACAAGAAAAAAGGGTGGGCAAATCGGAAAAAACAGCCAAATCGAGGTAAGATAGCCAAACAATCTAGAGAGACAAGAATAGAAAAGAGTTGCCACCAAGATAAGATCAAACAGGGTGCCCTGATCAACTTTCACGAAATCAGCATCAAACGCCTTCAGCTCCTCGTCGGTCATCTTGTCAGCTGCAACCAGCACTCCCTCGGCGGGCTTTGCCGCCACCGCCTCAACATGGCGCTTGCAGTATTCAATCACCTTCGCCAAGATCTTAGATGTAACGTTTGGAAGAGGAAAAAAAGTATCAGCGCAGTCGGCTTCAAGCATATGCTTTATCGTCTCTGATTCTAGCGCCACCGCTTCCTCGACCTCGAAAATCTCAAGCTTATGCTTTATCGTCTCTGATTCTAGCGCCACCGCTTCCTCGACCTCGAAAATCTCACCGTCTGAACTCTTAAGCTCAATCATCCTTGTCGAAGACATCGCCGAGAATTTCAATCGGACCGATTTCGTAAACCCTAAGAGAGAGAGAGAGAGAGACAAATCTGTATACAGAGAAACTGCAGGCTCTATAGGTACGATGAAATTCAATAATTGGGAATTGATTTTTTAATCGTTAGAAAAAAAGTGAAATTTACATGTGAGAGAAAAAGTCAAAAATTACGATTTGAATAGTAAAATAACGGTCAAAAAATTAATTTTTTGGAGCAAAAAATTCCTATCAAACGGGGCCTTAATTTATCTATATCTTATAGGCGAAAGAATGATCTAACTGGAGGATTTGTTTGACATCTATATTAAAGGGTTTTTTAATTTTTTAAAATTATTTATTTATCATATATATATATATATTTGGTGAGAATAAAATTTGTATCAATGGTTTTTCAATGTTCTAAAAAGCGTAATGCATGGCAATGCCTGGAGGTCAATCTATGGATTAGGCGAACTTAGGCGAGGCATAGGCTTAAAAAAACATAAAAATTCATTTCATATTTTAATATTATTTTAATTTTTAATCAATTGAAAAATCGTTTAATAATTAAAAATAATACATGCCAAACATCTAAAACAAATTTATAAAAAATTTATACATTTTTCAAAGTTTTTAACAAAAAGATAAGTTCCAAATGTAAATAATAAATAAACAGGAATTTTTGAAAGATTTCTTTTGTTCAATACTTCAAGCGACTATTTTGAATTTAAAACCGACGAAGTGAAGAAATCAACATTTAAGTTTTAATTAAGAAGAATTGTAAAAAAAAAAAAAGATATAAAAAAAAAGATAATTATGCTAGAATAGCTATGCCTAGGCGCTCATTAGCGATCAATGATTGTTGTTGATTACTAAATAAGGAATCAAGTCACTTGGGTTGGCATTTTCGCATTGCATTTGCGCATTGGTAATGCCTAAGCGTCATCAATATGCGTCTTTTAGAACAATGTGATTTTCTAGAGTATAAGTGATTAAAAAGCATGAGATACTTTTAGGTTTACATATAAAATTATTTTATTGAGAGAATATGTAATTTTAAAATAAACTTTAAAAATGAATTTTCAAAAAATGGAGCTCAAACAAGAGTTAGTTCTCCAAGACACTTTCTACTTTAAAGAGCATATACTGCTATTTAGTTACTATCTATAAATTCAGTGTGTAAAATTTTTTAAATACTCCAATCATATATATAAATTTAAAAAGTAAAAATTTTTAAATACCCTAACAATCTATTTATCTTTAACATTTAAGTTTACTATATTCAGTGTATATTTATTATTTTTCTTCATATTTTATTTTCACTAAGGCCTGTTTGATTGGTTCGAATTCCATGGAAAATGGAATTTGAATTCTACCTTTTTCCAATTTTGTGTGTTTGATACGTTTTATTTTCCATGGAATTCGATTTTCTTGCTTGTCTTGGGAAATTGTATTTTCTTGGTTTTCCACCCTACTGTTTTTTTTTTTTTTTTTTTGTTGGCAATGGAAACAAATTTTAAGAATTATTGTAAAAAAATTTCACTTTAATAGGTAATTTTCATAAAAAAACAAAGCCAAACGAGTACCAAAAGATAGATTTTTTTTTTTTGGTTGTTAGCAATGGAAACAAATTTCATTCCCAATATCAATAAAATATATCCCTTTAATTGACAATTTTTATGTAAAATAAAGTCAAACGAATATCAAAAAATACTTTTATTTTAACATTTTTCACGTGAAAAATTATACCAATCAAACACAATAATTTACAATTAATAGGAAAACAATTTCTAGGCAATTCAATTCCCTAGAATTCGTTTTCACTTCAATTCAATTCCATCTTTGCAATCAAACGGACCGTAACTTATTATATTATTTTCCTCAATTTTCTATGATATATACTATTTAGTTGAATCAAAATATGGAGTATTGAAAATTGAAATATTTTGAATAAATTTAATTATAGAGAATGATTTTGGTTCTCCAAATTTAGAGATGCTGTATTCAATCAGGATTTTTGAAGATTTTTATAGACTTTTTTAAGAGATAGACTTTTGGTAAATTCCAAAACATTTATAACTTTGTATGGAGTTAATGAAAGCATGCGATTTTTGTATAAAACTTTTATAAATTTCATAAGACTTTTGAAAACTTTGATTTAAAAATATAATTCACTTTGATGTAGTGAAAAGTTCTCACATTTAAATCAACAATTAATTTCAACCACATATTTTATGAAATCCACAACTTTTCATCAACACATTTTATCAACTTTTATCAAAATCTACTAAAAATCTAATTTTAACCCTCATCAAATAAGGGCTATATATATATATATATATATATATATAATTTAATTACAAATTGATCTTTCACATAAGGAAATGAATAATATAAGGAATAATTTGTTATAAGAATTATTTGAATAGAATATTGAGAGAAACAATCAAAAAAGAGAAAAGCGATAAAAAAAATATAAACAATAGAAGAAAATAATAATAATAATTGAAATTTTATTTTTCCACTTTCTTCTTGAAAGTTAATATTTTAGAGACTTTTATAGAATTCTTCAAAAGTTATCGACTTTTTTAATATCAAATGACTTAAAAAGTGTTAGGTTATGACTCAAATTCCATATGATTTGGAAGTTTGATCCATAGAGGAAGCCTAAATAATTTTAGTTTGGAAGTACGAATTGGTAAGGGATCAAATTTCATCATGAATTGGGAGTCTGATTGGGAAAATGATTTTGGGATGGATGAAAAAGTGTTTTGGAAGCACTATGTTTGCTACAGGCCAGTTGTGAGAAAGAGGAACAGAGGATGGGAGCCTAGGCGTCACCTGTTCGAGAAGAATTGGATTTTTATCTCGATTCTTGTATTCTAATTTATCCAGAACTCCAAAATTGAGCTATGATAAATACTCCACGAGGTGTAGGCTCTTTATAGACTCAACATAACAATTAGATCATTGTTGTATACATTAAAAACTTTAGAAAATTGTTTATATTTAGATTGAGAGTATCAAATCTTCTAAACACAAATTTAGTTTCTTAGTATATTGAAATTCTCCTCTTCTTTAGCATAAATCTTGTGTTCTTGTGTGATCCTTTATTTTTCATATTGCGCTTATTTTCTATTTGTTAATTATTTGACTTGATTCTCAATAATTGGGTGTTCTTGTGTGATCCTTTATTTTTCATATTGCGCTTATTTTCTATTTGTTAATTATTTGAATTGATTCTCAATAATTGGTTCTTGAGCTAAGACTTTTGGTAGATTTTTTGGCAGGTCCAAATTCGTTATTAATGCAAGGTTTTAACAAGGTCAATTGTTTCAAGGATGGTAACTATTAAGTTTGAGATTCTACTTGTAGATCTCATTAGTAGATTTCTTTGTAGCAGATAGAGATACAAGCAATTCTTGCTCAATTGAACTTGGATGATTCTTTATTAGGGTAAATAGAATGCCCACAATAATGATTGCGAAGGAGAAGCAACACATGGATCGAAAAAGCCCTATCACAAATGTATCTTCATCTTTCTAATCAAATTCTTTAGGAAGTGGTAAATGAGAAAAGTGTTGCTGGGTTGTATGATACTATTTTCCATAATTCAGATGCTCTCACTATTAAGAGGTATATGATACGCTTTATTCTAAGAAGAAAATGAAACATGTTATTGTCAGATCCAAGGCCTATATAAAGGATCTTGTTATTCGTGAGAAGAAGACAGATGGTCATGGAAGGGGTAGAGTCAAGGATAGCACGGTGATAAATTCTATTGGTATTGTAACAATAAAGGACACATGAAGAAGAATTGCTATAAGTAGCGAAACAAGAATTACAAATGACAAAAAAATTCGTTAAACTGAATGCCCACGGCCCCATCCCATTTGAGATGGGGATTACCCTTTTAATCGGGCATTCGGATAAGGAATGGGACGGGACTTTGTCCCGAGGCGGGTAGGGGTAATAAGGGCCCGCCCCGTTTAACTTTTTTTTTTTTTAAAGAATTCCATACTTTAAATGGAAAACTCCTATAAATTTCATTAGTTTTAATAGAAGGTCTAAATTAAGAATATGACAAACAATAATAACCTTAGTTTACCAATTATATTTAAATAATTTAACTTTTAAAAATAAATAAATCAATCAAAAAATTTAACAAATATATTATTGTCTCACTTTAATGAATGGGAGCAATAAAATGAATTATGAAAAAACTAAAAAAAATTAAATGGGTAGTAAATGGGGCAATGGCCATGCCTTAAACGTGTAACATGGTTGGAAATTACACGGTGGGGCGAGGGAGGTTGCCCCGACTCCGACCTGTCCCCCTTGTCATCCATAATGAGAGTAAGTTTGCTACTACAGATCAAAAGGGACAACCAGAAAATTTCAGTGATGACAATCTTGCAGAAGAAGACTAAAGCGATGAACATCTCTTGGTGATTACTATTAGGTGATTCAAACTCGATGAGAATTGGATTTTTGATATGGCTTACACTTTTCAAATGTGTTCTAATTGAGATTGGTTTTCTTCATATGAAACAATTATAAGGGGTTCCATGGTAATGGAAAACAATGAGCCTTATAAAATTGCTGGTATTAGTAAGGTCAAAATCAAGATGTTTGATGGGATGATCATAACACTTGGTTTAGTGAGACATGTTCCAGATTTAAATATAAATATTATTTCTTCGAGTACTCTTGATTCAAAAGGGTACATGTATACCGATGAAGGTGGAGTTCTGAAAGTTAGTAAGGGTGTCAGGGTTGTTTTATAGAAGTGGAGAAAGTCTTAGTTATATGTTTTGGATGGTCCGATGGTCATTGTGGAAGCAGTTGTGGCTTATGGTTTGATAAATTTTAACTTAGGTAGAGTTGGTTGTGATCGAGTTTCTTGTGGTGATTCGAACAGGTTCAGTGACTTCGGTGGAGCTAGAATTGAATATGATGATTCAAGCAAGGTTGGCGCGCGAGTAGTTCTGCTGTTATGCAAGGCTTAGATTTAGTTCATATTCGCTGAGTATGCCTGGTAGGGCATTGTAGAAGAGTTGGAGAATGGCTTGAAAAATGAAATTTTAATTCATTGTTACGGAAGTTGTTTCAAGGCTTAGTTTGTTAGGTTGTGACCCAAATTCCATATGATTTAGAAGTTTGATTCATGGGGGAAGCTTAGATAATTTTGGTTTGAAAATCCAGATTAATAAAGGATCAAATTTCATCATAGATTGGAAGTTTCTTTGGGGAAAGGACTTTGCGATGGATGAAAAATGAAAGGTTTTTGGAAGCATTGGGTCTGAAACGGGGTTCCGAGGCGTCATGACGCCTAGACGTTGGTAGCGAAAAGAAGAAACAGGGGTTGGGTGCCTAAGCACAGACAGTGATGCTTCCTATTGGAAAGAATTGGATTTTTATCGTGATTCTTGTATTCTACTTCATCCAAAACTCCAAATTTAGGCTCCTATGTACTCTAGAAGGTGTAGGCTCTTTATAAATTCAACACAACAATTAGATCATTGTTGTATACATTGAAAACTTGAGAGAATTGTTTATATTTAGATTGAGAATATCAAATCTTGTAAAAATAATTTTAATTTCTTGGTATGTTGAAATTCTCCTTTTCTTCAATATAAATATTGTGGTATTGTGTGGTATATTATTTTTCATATTGCTCTTATTTTCTCGCTTTCTAATTATTTGGCTCGAATTCTCAACATACAAACTTTTAAAAAGTTATATTATTGAATACACTGAGACTCTTTAAAGTCTATATTGAATACACCAATGCTTTGAAAGCTTTACAAAGTTTACATTGATTTTTGTAATAAAGTGAATTTTCGGAAAATGTGTAGTTAAAATAGAGAAAAAAATAATTTTACATGCACAATTATTTTATCAAATGAATTAGTGGTTAAAATAAATTTTTAGATAACGTGTATCAAACAAGGGCTAATAATTCCTCTTTATATCGAGTTCGGGTGATAATTATTTTAACTTTAAAAGTTGGAAATTGCACTGTTTTTTCAAGGTAACTCATTTATTTCCGTATTAAGCTTCCAGTAGGTATGGATGAAATTTTGATTTTTGTCCTAGTTTGATAATTATTCTTGCAAAACTTTTTTTATTACCCATTTTCAATCATACACTCTTGTAATGAAATATTCTTCATGTAAACCTAAATTTTTTGCTACTTTTTAACCACAAATTGACAATTCAAAAACTCATTCTTTCCAAAAAAAAAAAAAATCAGTCAAACAAGGGCTTAATATTGAATTAAAGTCAACAATTAATCTTGACTATACATTTCATGAGATCCAAAAAATTTTAACCATACATTTCATTAACTTTTATCAAAATTTACCAAAAATCTAATTTTAATCTACAACATATAAGGGTGAAGTATGAATGTACTATTGAAATCTTAACTACCTATGCGCAAAGTTTTTTAATTCTTATATAGAATAGGGAGTGTCACATTTTTTGTTTGTGAGTACTAAACTATGGTATTTTGTAAGATTAAAATGCTTCTGAGTTTGTACATTGCAAGCATAGGGTTGTGCTTTGTGGTAACACCATCTATGTTTTGTATTACAACGGGTCATTGTACTACGCGAAGAAAGGATTTTCCAATAATTTTACAGAATACTTGATGTTAACAAAATTTAAAATTTTGTATTCAAGGAGAAGATCTAGAAAATTATAAAAAATTTTAGTATGACTATATATTTATTTATTTATTTATTTAAAGAATTAGTTGGATTGAAATACCAAAAATTATTAACAATTAAATAAGTTCATAAATGAATTTTCTTATAAGTTGAAAATTTTCACTTTAGAATTAAAATTTACTATTTTGAGATTTTTAGGATAAAAATTTACTTTATATATCTATATATACACTTTTAGGGCACATTTGATGCAACGTATTATTCATATGTTGAGAGCTGGATTTAGACCGGATTATTTCAACATGTCACGAATAATATAAAAAAAATAGTTGGACTAAAATCAGGGTGAATCCAACATCGAAGTCCAGCTAGGGCAGAGATTGATCGTTGACCATTGACAATCAACGATTGTAATAGTTCAATCATTTATTAAATTTGATTAACTAATATTAAAAGTTATTCAATATATATGTAAATGAATTAAAACATAAAAATTATATACATATGAAAATATAATTTAATACAACCGAAAATACTAAAAAAAAATATACGATACAATCTTACTCTGTAACTGTAAACTTAGAAAACTGCATTTTATGGGATCTCATATTTTGAAAATGTTGCAATATTGCCTCATTGTCAAATTTTTTAAAAATATCTTTCTGCACATAAACTACCAAATTGTCATTCAACCAGTCATCTCCCATTTTGTTGCGCAAGTCACTCTTGATTGGATTCATATGAGAAAATACCCTTTCAACACTTGTAGTTGCCACAAGTAATATCAAAACCAAGGTGATCAATTTATAAACCAATGGAAAATAACAGGAACTTCTAGTTTCAACCAATTTCTGAGCTATACAAGATATGCTATTGAGATTAAAAAAAAGCTTCGTCCATTCTCACAAGCATACAAAACTTGTCAAGTTGAGGTCTAAGTAATAAAAGCTCTTCACTATATAAGTCCAAAGAATAGAACTGAGCAAAACATAGCAATTTAGCCTTATCAAAAGATGCCAATGAATCTCTTGGATTTAAATACGAAATGCAAGTAAAAAAACTCAGTAGTTGTTTCTGGAAAGCGATCATTCAACTCTTGCAAGATTGAATCTATCACATGACAATACAAATCAACATAAAATTGATGATAATAAGTCACCTACTGAGCTGCACATCTAGGTCGACTAAAATATGTTTATCAACATAAAACTCAATCACCTTACTCAACAAAGTATCCCAACCATTGTCTCCCAGGTTCTGCAATGCACACTTATACAAATTTAATAACCTCATAGCATTCTGAATATTTCGATTCTTTTTCTGTAAGGTTTGTGAAAGGTTGTCTGTGATTGCAAGAATTTCAAACATAAAGTGGAGATTGAACACAAACTCAAAATCTTATATAGTGTCCATCTGTCTTATGGCAATTGATTTTTTATATGAATTTATGTCATATTTTGATATATTCTCAAGAACATTTATGATAGCATTAAATATATTAATAAAACGAATAACTGTCAATAGATGTGAGTTCCACCAAGTGTCACCTGGGCATGCTAAACTTATTTCTTGAAACTGACCAATTCTACCAGAAAGTTCCCCAATATTAAGTTTCTCCGGAATATTAGAATGATAACTTATTTAAAGAGCATCTATACACTTACATGATGCACCAACCAAATTCACAATAACAGCAATCATGTTGAAAAAATTACCAAGCACACAATTCCTATGTGCCACAGAAACAACTGCCAACTGAAGTTAGTGAGCAAAGCAATGGACATACATAGCACATGGGTGCTCTCTTAGAATTAAAGCTTTCAAACCATTGAACTTACTTGACATATTACTTGCTCCATCATAACATTGACCTCTCAGGCTAGATATGCTCAACCCATGTGTAGAAAACATTGCATCAATGACATCCTTTAGTGATTGGACACAAGTATCGGTGACATGGGAATCATATGACTTGATAGGAGGACGTATCCCTAGATCTATTATCATTCCCCATCTTCACTTTTCCTCCCTTGTCCACTCTCCAATCCTCCAGTGATTGGGCACATCTATTATCATTTTTCATCGGTCTTCTTGATAAGTCATGTCCATATGGTTGACAAGAACCCTTCTTCAAGTATGTCATTCTAACATTATCTCTGTTATTAGAATCATATTACTCGACAGGGGGTATATTCCTAGATCAGATACAAGATCATCCATATTGAATTGAACTCGAGACTTCTTTGTGTTATGCAATAACTCTTGTGCTCGACTAGAATCAGTGGCAGGACTAGATGCACAACTAGAACTAGAAGAATTGATATGGACTTTCGTTTCAATTGAAAAAATCGTTCCATAATTTGCAAAATGTGCCGATTTATTTTTCAATCAGAATTGATTAAAAAGAACCAAGTACACACAGGTTGAATTTAGTGGCCAACATCTTCTCAATTAAATTTTTTCACATATCCTAATTTCCTAAACGTAAATTCCCAAATCAATAATTATAACTCATAAAATATATATTACTTATCATAACTAACAATTCACAAATATAATTTTGTAAACATAAATTCCAAATCAATAATCATTCTCCTTTAAAACATAAATTACTTACCGTAAATCACAATTGGCAAACATAATTTCGTAAGCATAAATTCCCAAATCAATAATTATTAATTCGTAAACATATTTTCGTAAACATAAATTCCCAAATCAATAATCATAACTCATAAAATGTAAATTACTTATCATAATCATAATTTGCAAACACAATTTCGTAAGTATAAATTTCCGAAACAATAATCATAACTCTTAAAATATAAATTACTTATAATAAATCACAATTCACAAATATAATTCATAAACATAAATTCCCGAAACAATAATCATAACTCATAAAACGTAAATTACTTATCATAAATCACAATTTGCAAACATAATTTCGTAAACATAAATTCCCGAAACAATAATCATAACATAATTAGCATTCATTACTCAACATTAACAAGTCAAGTAGCCAACAAAATTAAACAAAAACAAAAAAAGAGAGGGATAAAGAGTTACCAGGCATAGAACTAGAAGGCAGAAAGTCAGAAAGGGCTGACGACAGTCATGGCACTCAGACTCAGCTCAACAGTCGACAGCAAACGTTGCAAAACACGTCATTTGTGCTGCCTCTTCTTCAATTTCGAATGAAATTATAGAATGGAGATGGAGTCTGCTTGTCTGCACCATGTGGATTGGAGATTGGAGAAGAAAGGAAAAGGGTTTGGCTTTCTTTCATGATTTGGGAATTGGGATTTTGGATTCTTGGCTGCCTTTCACGAATTTGAAAATAGTTTGATAAATTGGATCATTTGTTAATTTTATATGAGAATTGGGCAATTGGGCTAAACATAAATAGGCTCTACAATTATCACTTCAGGCTTCAGCAGTTCAGCCCAAACCAAAAACAAAAAATAGAAAAAAAAAATAAAGGAAAAAGAAAAGGGGTCGTCTCTTCTATCTTCAATCTTCGTCTTCCATGATTCCATCTCCAGTCGGCTCTACAATTGCAACTCCAACGGCGTGATTGCTATCCAGTAATTCTAAAGATTTCACGGAGCCAGCGCACGTGGTCGTGCACCCTCGCTGGGTGCTGGCATAGCCCCTGATCATAAATCACAATTCTTAAACATAGTTTCATATACATAAATTCCCATATTAATAATCATTCCCCATTTACTTATCATAAATCACAATTCACAAACCTAGTTTCGTAAACATAAATTTCCAAATCAATAATCATTCCTTATTAAATGTATAAATTACTTATAATAAATCACAATTCGCAAACATAATTTCGTAAACATAAATTCCCGAATCAATAATCATGACTCATAAAACGTAAATTATATATCATAAATCACAATTCGCAAACATAATTTCGTTAACATAAATTCCCGAAACAATAATCGTAACATAATTAACATTCATTACTCAACATCAACGAGTCAAGTTGCCAACGAAATTAAACAAAAACAAAACCCCAAAAAAAAAAAAAAAAAAAAAAAAAAAAAAAAGGGGGGGAAAAAAAAAAAAAAAAGAATACCTTGATACTGAGATCAGTTAAGCGTTACTTACAGTAGGAGGTAGAAAGCTAAATCGAGTAGACGGCAATCACCGACAAAGGTAGTGGGGGCAGTGTTGGGCTGTAGCCCAGCACCATCCCCCAACCCATATAAGTATTTAAGATAAAATTGAAGAATTTTGGTTCAAGTCAACATTAGCCCAGCTCACTCATATAAATATCTAAGATGAAATTGTAGAACTTTTCCCCAAATATTAGCATTAGCCCAACTTTAGTTTAAATCTCAACTCGAGTCCAATGCCCAACTATTCAAATTGTATTAAAGACACTACAATTATTAACTACTCTTTTGATGACATTCATGAAATATGAATATTTTGTTGTTAAATTAGATATTTTATTTAATGCATGTTCAAATAAATTTTACTTATAATTATTAAGTAAATTTTATTATAGATAATTTGTATTGATTACATCTAAAAGGAAAATTACTTATTTTAATAGTTTGAGATGCATGTATTTTTCTAAATTTAAAAGTAATTGATTTTTTTTTTAGTACATATGTTTTCATTTATTACTAATACATTTTTATATTAAAAAAAATACTTATTTTGACCATAAAATAGATACTATGATCAAAGTTACTAAAAAGTACTCATTAAGTAGTTTTTTTAAATTTTCATTGGTGGATATGTATTTTTGTTTATTTCAATCATGATTCAGTTAGCTTATATTTTATAAGGTTAGTGTTGAATTTTTTTTGGTAAAAAATTTCAAAGATTTAGCCGAATATCTTAATGTGAGACATCTAAATTTTTTTTTTATTTCATTAATTGTCATATACTTTTTATGGTGAATGTCACAAAATAGCCTCCGACACTCGATTTCTTATGGCATAAATTCATTCAAAAAATTTTAAGTTTCAGTCCATCCTAACCTAATTTTCTGGCTCCGCCCCTGACGGCAATCATGGCACTCGGACTCGGCTCAACAATTAACAGCAAAAGCTGTAAAACACGTCATCTGTGCTCCCTCTTCTTCGATTTAGAATGAAATTATAGAATGGAAATGGAATCTGCCTGTCTGTGCTGTGTGGATTGGAGAGTGGAGAAGTGAGAAAAAGGGCTTGGGTTTCTTTCACGATTTGGGAATTGGGAATATGGATTCTTGGCTGCCTTTCACGACTTTGAAAATGGTTTGATAAATTGAACCGTTTGTTAATTTTATATGAGAATTGAGCATTTGGGCTATACAAAAATAGGCCCAACATACTCACTTCAGGCTTCAGCAGTTCGGCCCAAACCAAAAAAAAAAGGGGTCGTCTCTTTCTATCTTTTATCTCCGTCTCCATGATTCCATCTCCGGTCGACTCTGCGACTGCAACTGCAACTACCCAATTGCTACCCGGCGGTTCTATGCTGCACCTCCTCATCGGGTGCTAGCTCCACGGCTACGAAAATAGATTAATGTATAATTGACTTATAAGATCAATTTTACATTTAAGAAATCACTTATAAAATATTTCTTATAAATCATTTTTTTTTTACTTAAACTTAAAAATGACTTATATACAAAATATTTGCTTATATATTAAACAAAATAATTTATTTAATTCTAATATTATTTTGCCATTCAAAGTAGAAAAAAAAAGTATATTAAATTTTTGGTTGATACCGGTATGGAGTAGCAATTTCAAGTATGCTATTGAATTTTATTTTTCACTATCAGAACTTTGATTTATTTATTTATAGTTAAATCACTTTGTTGAAATTTATTATTATTATTATTATTTTTAAATAAAGCTCCATCACAGTCCCCGTATGTTCTTTAGGTTTCGAATTTATCAACTTGACAACTGAAAACATTGACATAAGGATTGAATATATGTATACGTTGAAAATTGTTTAATACATATTAACTCATTGATAATTAAAAAAAAAAAGTTCAAATTTGAAATATTGGCTCGTTAGAAAATTAAACAAAAGGAAAATAATTGTGGTAAAGAAGAAATATGATTTAATTAAACAACAAATGACCAACTTTGAGCTAAACCTATATTAATTTTAGTGGTACGAGGTCAAAGCTATCTCCTCCTTACGAGTTAATTGTTTCATACTTACTGAACTTATGTTTATGTATTCGATTGCTCAATGAAGTTTAAGATATCGAATTTTGACCATTGAACTTTGAAAAACGTTTTACTCATTGACATAATTTCTGTCTCAAAACTTCTAACAAAATTGATGACGTGGCTGACAAAATCATATGAGGCGCTCTATCACACCGTTAAACTTTGAGATAGTCGAATTTTGGCCACTAAACTTTGAAATGTGTTTTCTATTGCTCACTAAATTTTGAGGTGGTCAAATTTTTAACCATTGAACTTTGATAGAGTTGAACTTTGGCTATTGAAATTTGAAAATTTTCTTCCATTGTTCACTATAAATTTGGATTTAATTAAGTCTCTGTTTATCCTCCTTCAAAAACAAAATACTTTAATTTTCATATTTATTTCAACCACACATTTATATAATAAAATATTTTAAAGTAAACTAAAAAAAAATCAAAATTTTAACCACACATTCTCTAAAAAAAATCACTATTTAAAACCTTTTTTCAAAAAAAATAATGGGCATCAAACAGGGGCTAAAATTCCTAATTTATTTTTGTAGAATTTTAAGCTATCATCGTCATAATATATGAAGTTTACAATGAAACATGCAAGGAATTTGTTTGTTAAATAAAATTAAATTCATATCTTAACAATGAATTTGAATTAAATCCAAATTTAATGTGAGCAATAGAAGATGTTTTACAAAGTTGTGCAAAGGAAGTAAATTACAATGAGAAACCCAATATATTTATTGTTAAAGTCAAATTAAATTCAAAATTTAGCCTCTGTTTGATGGCCATTATTATTTTAAAATAGAGAGTTTTAAATAGTAATTTTTTGGATAATGTGTGGTTAAAATGTTGAAAAAATTTTGAATTTACGTATAAAATATTTTATTATATAAATGTGCAGTTAAAAATGAGTATGAAATTAAATAATTTTGTTTTAAAGAGAGATAAACAGAAGCTTAATTAAATCCTAATTTATAGTGAGCAGCGGATGGCATTTTTCAAAGTTCAATGACCAAAATTCGATCACCTCTAAGTTTAGTGAACAAAAGAAGACATTTTTCAAAATTTAATGACCAAAATTCGACTATCTCAAAGTTTAAAAGTGTGACGGGCACCACGTGTGCATTCCGTCAGCCACTTCATCAATTTCGTTAAAAGTTTGAGATAAAAGTTACATTGGTAAATAACGTACAATGTGTTTCAAAATTCAGTGACCAAAACTTTACATTTTAAATTTCAATGAGCAATCAAATACATGGATATAAGTTCAATAACTATAGGAACAATTAACTCCCTGTTGGGAATGCAAAAAGTAAGCGTTTTGTTCAATTTTAAGTTGATTTAACTTATTAAATTGCTTTTTTTTAAGAATATTTTTGCTCACTAATTTTACTTGAAAAGATTGAAAATTTTAGTTCCATAGCCAAAAAAAGAAGAAGGTTAATTTGCGGAATTTAATATTTGATCAATTAAGGAAGAAAAAATTGGAAATTAAAAGTGCAAAAATATTTAATCACTAAAAGGAGAAAGATTTTGCAAACTGAAGCTTTAAGCGCATTTATATAAAGTGGTATTTGCCTTCATTATTTTCTTACGTGGAATAAGTCTTAATTGGTTTTCTGCCAACGCATAAACTCTTTTCAATTAGTACATTTTGAACTCTAATTTCTCGTTCATCCAAGCATAAATTTTGACAAATAAATATATGATTTTAATTTCTTATATAGGAGAACATAAATCGGCTTTGATCTTCTGAATCAAAGGAATGGATCTTACTCAAAAATCATGTCAAAACAATCCAAGTCAACACATATTTCCAACAAAAAATAGGGCCATGATTTCAAATTTCTTATATTGAAATATGCGCATTTTCACGAAGAAGTGCAAAACTGTACATAGATTCGCCTGCAGAACAATACTTCGAAAATCAATTTCATTTGTCCAAGTTTTTAGATATTTTCAATGTTAATTAATGTCTTTTAGTTTCCATTAAGTTTACCTTGGTCATAGGTCTAGTTGTACTTGAATTGTCCAATTTGGTTTTAGAAGTTTTGTTTAGAAGACAAGTGGATGGAAGGAGGTTCAAATATTTAAGCCCCATTTGGCCCCAATTTTTTTTCAAATTTTAATGTTTAGAATAGTATTTTTTTGAAGAATGTGTGGTTGGAAAAAATGAAAAAATTTTGATTTACGTATAATATTATTTTATGAAAGATTGTGTAGTTGAAAATAAGAGAGAAAAAAATGAAAGAGAATGGAGGCTAAATATTGTTTTATTGGCAGTAATGAACATGCTTGAATAAATTTTGAGTTTTTGGCTTCTTAAAATGAATAATTCTTCTTGTTTTTCAGTCATCTTTGAGTGTGTATATCAGTTTAATTCTTTCATACATTTTCAATAGACTTAACAATATTCAAGCGCCTTAAATGTCATGCTCAAGTTTGTGTAAGCTATGATCGCATCCGAATTTATCCGAGGGTCGAACCAGGGGAAAAGGCTATCACTCCTCATGATTAGTTGGGCGAAACTCGAACACCAGAGTCACAAAAAAAAAAAACAAAAAACAAAAAACAAAAAACTCAAGCACCTATTATATCAGTTTTAATTTCTCATTCGTCGAAGCATTATTCTAATCATGTGAATATAAAATTTAGATATTTTCACGAAGAACGCAAATCTAATTTAGCCCTTGTTTGACAGGGATTAAATTCTAGATTTTGATCTATGTCAAAATCAACAAGCGATTTTAACCATTTATTTCATAGGATCAATAACTCTTCAATAACATATTTCATCAACTTTTATTAAAATTTATAAAAAATATGATTTTAATCCCAACCATATAGAAGCTTAATCTTTCAAAATCAAGAATTGGGTTCCACTCAAATTATGATAAAACTAATCAATTTCTAACAATCCTTGCATGAATGAAAATTGATAGAGACCATAGAATACACAAAGGCTTAACAATAAAGTTTAATGGTCGAAACTTGCACAAGTTATGTAAGCATTATCCTTTGAACGTTTCCTTTGTCGAGGTATTTACTTTACTAATTGACCAATGAAAACGTCTTTGAACCATTGTGCCTCTTGTGTAAACAATGATGCACCTCACACAAAATTATTCTAACACAATTCAATTCCCATTGTTATGTTCGTTTGTGACAATGAACATTTGCCTGATTCTACGAAGTTCTTAGAATTGAGCCCATGCACAATTACCTTAGAAGCAAACATACTCTTCTTCCAGATAATTGGTTTCTTAATTAGGCATGATTCGTATTTTTCTGTGCAGATTCCTGATGTATAAGAATCTTATTAAAAGTCTATTACTTATCATTTTGCTTATAGACATCATTGTTACTACACAGGAATGGATATCTGGTTACCCCTTATAGTGATCCAATTAAATCTTTACAATTAGGCTGTTCCTTTAAACATAGATCTCGAATATCCAACCACGGTTGGTTTACATTGTATCAACTCATTCTTTCAAGGGCTTAAGCACATTAATCTCGATGATTTCCAACTAACTCCCTAATCCTTTTGTCAGCTCATACACATGATTATCCTTTGACTTCACATAGTTAACAGAGCTAACTCTAGTTACGAATATTTATTTTATGGTATTATGACTGCAACGTATATCGAAACTTACTGATATACATGTTGCTCTTTGCCCTTCCAATCACATATTGACTATCACAATATATGCAAACTGTTGGTAGAAGTTTCGACCATTTCAAGAATATTTTTTAAGAAATATCATAGTCATTCGTAAACTTTGAGTCCTTTATTTTCGAAATCCAACTAACATAACTATATCCTTCAATAACACTTGGGTATCTATTATAGTGCAAGTCATAGCCACCAGTGTATCTTAAGTATTCTACTAATATTTTTCGTTCTTAGTGGCCAATGTCTCTAGATTTTTCTAAAGTTTTGGCTCGACATTCGTGTACATAGAACGTGCTAGCACACAAGTTCAATGACCCAATGTGCTAATTTGATCCGTCTTTGCACAATCCCTACATGCGTGCATAAGAGATAGTATCTATGCTGCACAAATCACACATGCACAAAAATTGCCCCTATATTTAAAAAAAATAATAATAATAAAAAAGGGTCTCATCATTTTTCCTACGAGGAACAAGTTTATTTATCTTTCCCTTCAAACAATTTCCAAATTAGATGGGGGCACTTTGAGTTTCAATTTTTCATTAGCCCAAGCATTATTTTGGACATGTGAGTATCCAATTTCGATATTCTCATGGAAAAGAACATAAATATACTTTAATCTTCCAAAATCATGGAGTAAATCTCACTCAAAATTATAGAACCAACATTTTTTCCAATAATAAGATAGGGACCATCTTAGCAGTAAAACTAGAGAATCTATGATACCATTTCTGTAAGTGTTATGCCCTAGATCCAATCGATTTAGGTTGTAAACGCTTTTAATATATTTAATGCATTTGATTTTGGCGAGATCTATTATTTATTTAAATTAATTTTGTAATAAATAATATTAAATAATAGAACCCAAATATCCAATTTTTAGGTAATCTGTTAATTTCAAGGAGTTGTGATTGTGAGATACAAATTACATATAATTGGATCTTGAATAAACCATGGTCGTAAGTAATAACGAGATACGGATATCGTTAATACAGTTAGACCATCACGTGTGGCATTTCTTACTTGTGAAGTAAGTAGCTGATCTCACGAGCTAAAGTGCGGTGACACTTAAATGAACGCGTGGATGTTTTGTTATAGAACAAAACATTGGAGACCCGCTAAGAGATTCCACATGGATAACTGTCTGAGTGTCAGTGGCTAATCTCTAACGTTCGGTAGTGGAATTGGTCCTTTGACTTGAGGTCGTCATGGTACCTTATATAAGGACAGTCATACTTTGGCAGTGTTGGATGTTGCTCTGCAAGGGGCCGCTAATTCGACATCGTTCGGGTACGTCAAGAATCGTATGAAGGTTGTGATTGATCAATAAAGGATTTGTCACTCTTAGATAGTAGGAGATTATGATCTACGTTTCATTCAATTAAGTCGATGATGAAATCCTTGGCCAAGGTGTACTCATAAGTCGAAAAGGAGTTTTCAATTTATATTGACTTAATAGTGGAGTGAAAGATATGATCAATGATCGAGATTGACACAATTCCATATCTCGTAATTGATCGGATCGTATTGACGAAAGGATAATAGTTTCACGGTAAATGAACGAATTTGGTTTTGTCATACCACGTGACATTTCTCGTCACATGTATTGCCCTGATACATTGCTAGATGTCAATCAGGGACGGCGAATGTGAATTGACGATAAATTAAAAGGGTGTATTGATTTATCAATTTTGATTAGATCAAAATAATATTTCACGACGTTAGGCATCGTGGTCGGGAACCTAATGGGTCGAACACAAAAGAGAATTGGAAGATTGCAAATTGTCAATTGGTTAATTTAACAATCATTGGATAAATTAATTAATTGAATTTGTTATTTATATTCCCAAATTAATTAATTGGATTAATTAATTCACGGACCGGGTTTAATTAATTGGAATAATTAAATATTGGACCGGACTGGGTCCGTTTGAGTTTATATATATACATAGTTAGGGTTTGAGGTCCATAAGGTTTTCATTATTCTTGCTGGCACAAGAGAGAAACTCTAACAATTGCAGTCTATTCTCTGTGTGGATTTCATTGGAGGCTGGACAATTGGACAGCTGTGGGAGGCAGATTCAAGCTGCTGGAAAAGAATAACGCGAAGGAGTTTGCAAATTACAAGTAAAGGTATATTTCTCATTACAGTTTTTATCTAAATACAAAACTGAATCATGAATAGGAATTGAAATTTGTTAAATTCCGCTGTGCATGTTTAAGTAAATTCCCTCTAGTGGTATCAGAGCCAACTTTGTATTTGTTAGGAACTGTTTAACGTGTTGATTAAATTAAATGTTAGTTTAATCACGTTCATTCCTAAATCTAGCAAATATAGTTTTAATTTTAAATTTTTTTGGTCTTTTTGGATCTGTTCTTGAAAAACAAAAAATTTGAGTCGAGAGGCGGGCGGTGCCGCCGCGCGGCGCGGCAGGCGCTGCTGCTCGCGGAGGCGCTACAACCGGCAGCGCGATACGTTGCCACCAGCAGCGCCTCGTGCTGCTGGTTGTTTCTCACGGGCGGCGTCGCCCCAGAAAGAAAAGAAATTTTTTTTTTTTTTTTTTTTTGGTTTGGGGTTTTGGTGGGGGCGGGGGCCCCTT